>NC_139562.1:65233898-65646398 GCF_965112155.1 Podarcis liolepis
AATAATAATAATAATAATAATAATAATAATAATAATAATAATAATAATAATAATAATAAATCATTACATCCCATCACCCCTTGCTACCAGGACCAGTGGCCAGGGATGATGGGAATTGTAGTCCAACAAGAGCTGGAGAAACCCTGCACTAGCCCCAGTTGAGCTTTTCCACCCACACCCAATGGAGCCTCTCCTACCCACTGACAGTAGTGGGTGGTGTTCTGTAAAACATGGAATTGGGAATACTGTATTGGGGGAATTGTTGCCCCAGAAAAACTTAAGTGAGTGAACATGGAACATAGGAACCTTCCTTATACTGAGTCAGATCATTGCTCCAGCTATCTCAGTATTGTTGACAATGACTGGGAGCAGGAGCTCTCCAGGGTTTCAGGAAGGGCTCCTACTAGGAGATGCCATTGGGGGAGCAGATGTACCTTCCACTCACACCAAGGGCCCATTTGGATACAAGTCATGGATTAGAGACTCCACAAGCTCACTCAGATGTAACACAATCTAACCTGATAGGACATGCTTCCACGTGAGTTTGCCTCCTCCCAGCATCAGTTTATCGAAGCATTTTATCTGTGCTCCAGGAAGGATTGTTACAGAGTGACCCGTAAATATGATAAACAAACAAGATGCCCTTTCCCCATAATCCCGTCTGAATCTTCTGCAAAGCAAAAACAGACATGAAAATGTTTTCAATATTCCCACCCCACCCACCTCTTAATGGTATAATGACTAACTAAGCATTAGCCTTTGCTATTTACATTTACATTTTATTTTAGTTTTTAGTTTTTAACAGACGTTGTTGAAAAAGAAAAGAGAGAAAAGCACAGCTTTGGAGGCCAAATTGCACACTGGCGTAGATGTGCACCTGTGCGCATTTCACTGCAGCCCTGGCTCATTATTTCTGCAGTTGGCTTATAATTTATTCTATGAAGCTCATTATCTGAAATACAGCAGTTTGAGTGTGTTCCATCCGACAAGTGATAGTTATTTTATGCACTGATCTTTATGATGATTGGAGGCATTAATCAAACAACTGGTACAGTAAACCAAAAACAGATTCATACCTTCTCCCATTAGCATAATCACATTATGTCTCTTAAACAACATCCCATAAGCCTTCACATTCAATCTGCTGCAGGGAGGGAAATAATTAATTAAAGGCCAGAAATAGTGGCGTGGAGGAAAATTGGCCCTACATCCCAGAAGAGTTTATTATGTGCAAGTACTGAGGTGGGAGGGGAGTGGAAATGAACATTGTACAATTTAAGAGCTAATCCCTATCATGCTCTTTTTTCTGGTACAGTGGTACCTCGGGTTAAGTACTTAATTTGTTCCAGAGGTCCATTCTTAACCTGAAACTGTTCTTAACCTGAAGCACCACTTTAGCTAATGGGGCCTCCCGCTGCCGCTGTGCCGCCGGAGCACGATTTCTGTTCTCATCCTGAAGCAAAGTTCTTAACCTGAAGCACTATTTCTGGGTTGGTGGAGTCTGTAATCTGAAGCGTATGTAACCTGAAGCTTATGTAACCTGAGGTACCTCTGTACATGGATGAGAATGCTTGTCTTGTGACAGCAAAATGACCACCTCTTTCCCTGAATTGTATCCAATGTATCCAATTGTGTCCAATGTCAAAATCCTGTGTGTCCCCCCCTCTTTTAACTGTCCCCCCCATACATTCACATCTCTGATCTCAACTACTTCATCTCAGCTATTGTCATCTGCAGGCCACATGACTGGCTGTGGTCTAAACCACTGAGCCTCTTGGGATTGCCGATCGGAAGGTCGGTGGTTTGAATCTGCATGGCAGGGTAAGCTCCCGTTGCTCTGTCCCAGCTCCTGCCAACCTAGCAGTTCAAAAGCATATCAGTGCAAGTAGATAAATAGGTACCGCAGCAGCAGGAAGGTAAACGGTGTTTCCATGCGCTGCTCTGGTTTCCATCACGGTCTTCTGTTGCACCAGAAGCAGTTTAGTCATGCTGGCCACATGACCTGGAAAGCTGTCTGAGGACAAACGCCAGCTCCCTCAGCCTGAAAAGCAAGATGAGCGCCGCAACCCCATAGTTGCCTTTGACTGGACTTAACCATCCAGGAATCCTTTACCTTTACCTTTCAGAAGGGATGTATTTGTCTCTCCCATGTTGCTTGAATTGCTGGTGTTGCTGCATCACTCCTTTTGAAAGCTTTTTAGAGCATCAAACAGAAATTGGCACATCTGTGGTGAGCAACTCCAAACACAAGTGTTGCTTATTTATTTACAATATTTTTTTACACTGCTTTTCAGATGGAGCCCACAAAGTAGTTTGCTTAAGATTACAATAAGCATCATTTAAGATAAGAAAAGTTAAGATAAAATGGAAAAGACCACTTGTTTGTTTACGTACTTCTATCCACTCCTCTCAGGACAAGATGGTCTTGCAGAAGCCCCTGTGGCCCCATTATTCTGAATGATTATTGTTGATATTATTCTAAATCTTGATAGACTTTTAAATATTTTATTGGAAAAATTTAAAATATAAATCAGTAAAGTGATACAAAAAGGAAAAAAAGAATGAGGAAAAAATAACAAAATGCACAACTGTGTAAAGGGGGGAAATTATATGAACATACCATATTTTTTGCTCTATAAGACTCACTTTTTCCCTCCTAAAAAGTAAGGGGAAATGTGTGTGCATCTTATGGAGCGAATGCAGGCTGCACGGCTATCCCAGAAACCAGAACAGCAAGAGGGATTGCTGCTTTCACTGCGCAGCGATCCCTCTTGCTGTTCTGGCTTCTGAGATTCAGAATACTTTTTTTCTTGTTTTCCTCCTCCAAAAACTAGGAGCGTCTTGTGGTCTGGTGCGTCTTATAGAGCGAAAAATACAGTATACAAAAATATCCTAACCCATACATTCTTTTTTTAAATTTTATATTATTATCCTAATGTAAATATTACATTTTGTACAAATTCGTTTCAAATATTGTTGTATTTATCTAGGCAGAGTCTACGTCTGTAAGCAGGCCATTCATTGGTGGCAAGTGTTACCATGTTATATTGATTAAAGATCATGTCTTTATTCTTCCAGTTCATCAATATCAATCTCTTGGCTACCATTATAGCATGTAAGATCCATTTTTGTTGTCCAGTTGTTAACTTCTATATAGTAGGTATATAGTTCAGAAGAATATTTTCTGCTGTAAATATTAGGTACATCTAGTCAAATGTGGTCCTCCAAGCCCAGGGCTTTTTTCCCAGCTGGAACTCAATTCCGGCAGCTCTCAGGTAGGTGCCATTGCCATTGTAAGAGAACAAGGGAGGTGTTCATGGTGAGTTCTGGCACCTCTTTTTCTAGAAAAAAGAGCACTGTCCAAGCCTCTCCATCTCTCCTTTAGGTCTTGCCTAGGCCACACCCATCTCTTGCTCACACCCTCCTCAGTTGCTTTTGCCTGGCTGGAATGCATTGATGATAATGCCTGTTGTTTGTCTGGGGGGAGAGGGAAAGACATGGATTTGGGTGAAGAAACTCCCAACTTTTGCAGGGCTGCAGTGTGACTGTGTGCAAAGGTTAGAGCCCTTCCCATGTTTTGCCTCCAGCCCACAATAAGTCCATGCAGTTCTCGGGCTGAAAAGGTTTCCCCTCCGTGACTTAGAGCCTTACGGAGTTTCGGCGTTGTGATAAAAATAAATTCAGGCCACCCAAATAAATTCCATTTCTGTTAAGCCCCAGGCTAAAGAAAAGTCAATGAAGAGCTAGCACCGTAAATGTCCTGTGATACAGAAATCAGAAATGCTAAAGCCCTTAAGTCAGAGATTCATATCTCCATTCTGATTAAGTGTCTTTTGTCGCTCGAGAATGGAAAATGCAAGATCGGAATTTTGCGGAGTTTAAGTGATTATGTAAATATTTAAGAAAGCTGCAGAAGACATGGGTTGCATCACAAATGAAGCTTGAGCTGGTGATTGATGTTTGGAATGAAATTATGTAAACCAGTGAAAGCCTCCTATCACAGTGGTGCTGCAGTGCCACCCAATCACCTTTATCCTCCTCTTACAACATTTCCTGTGCCTCTCCTGTAGCCAGTTCTAAAGAGTGACTAAGCCCCTTAAGGGCTGCCACTGCTTGTTGTATCTAAAGCCTGGGCAGCAAAGGCACATTAATCACCCATAGAGGTATCCTCTTTCGTGAAACGTCTGTGGAAAGTTTCCTCCCTGGTATTTTGTCTATAGGCAGAATAATGGACTAACCCGAATGTCATTGCTGCTATTTATTGCTTGGCATACAATTTATGGGCAGGTTCAACTTCTGATAGCCATAGTCACGCAGGAGTTATGTGGTACAGGAGTCTATTTATTCCAAACTCTTCTGTTCAAAGTACTTCATAACTCTGAACGTTCTATGGAAGTCAGATATTTGGATGGGTATTTCAAATTCATATATGAACTTCAGCCTTCTTCATCTCTGCCATTCCTGATGATGTGAACTTGACCTCTGGTTCTCTCACTTGCACACCTACTTCCCTTTCCGTCTCGGTTTCTCAGTACAGTGGTACCTCGGGTTACATACGCTTCAGGTTACATACGCTTCAGGTTACAGACTCCTCTAACCCAGAAATAGTACCTCGGGTTAAGAACTTTGCTTCAGGATGAGAACAGAAATCTTGCTCTGGCTCTGGCAGCAGGAGGAGGAGGCCCCATTAGCTAAAGTGGTGCTTCAGGTTAACAACAGTTTCAAGTTAAGAACGGACCTCCGGAACAAATTAAGTACTTAACCCGAGGTACCACTGTATCCTCTTTCCTCTTCAGCAGGGACCCATCACTCTTCCATCTCCCCTTCAACTTTTACCCTTGCCTCCTTCTAATCAGGCTCCAGACTATTCCCTCCCTTCCATGTTTCCCTATTCTCTCACTCTCTTTTTAGGCCCTACTGTCTGTCCTGCTGCTGTTGGTCAATTTCTTATCACATTTGGACTCAACATATAGTGGCAGGTGAAGGATTGTGCCCACTAATACTGCTCCAGAACATGTATATGTTCAGCAGGTGACAACTGATTCGACAATGTTGTGCAACTCTTTATACTGACAATGGGAACCCTGGGTTCTCCAGGTTGTGCTCCGAGCCCCAAAACCCATCCCTCATGGAAATAAAGACACAGTGGAGACAGAAATTAGTTCAAATGTCAATGGACAATTTTTGGCCACAACTTTATTAAAATACACAAATGTGACTGGTATTGACTTAGGCATTAGTATCAAAACTATATGTGGCTCCTGCCCCACCCTGCAGGAAGCCTGGAAAGGTAAACAACCAGCAGGGGGATCTCCGTCAGTGTATATTGATTGGTGCTCACCCCTGGGGTTCCCAGGGGTCCTAGCATGGCCCTAGCCCCTCTCCAGGCTTCAGACGATATCCAGACCCCCGGACTCCTTTAATGGAATACCCTATTCATTGGAGGGGTAGGTGATGGCCGCACCTCCCCTCCCCACATTCCTCTAAACCAATGCCAAACCTTACAAAGTTGTGACGATTGCTAAGAGGTAGGCAAAAACCAAGTGGCCACAGCCAATCTACCACATTGGAAAAAATTCCTACCCGGACCCTGTTCCAAAACGGCGACCAACCGAAGTCCAAAGCAAGGCCAAACACGACCTAATTAACGGGTGGGTGGGTGGGTGTTTGGCAGTGCGAAGCAAAAGGAGGTCCCTATGTCGCGCTGCCAAATAAATACCCCAACCCCCAACCTTTGCCATGATGCCGAGTGGCTAAAGGCCATTGGCATAACTGTGGCACCACCGGCTTGGAGTGGGGCAAGCCCCGCCCACAAGCCAGTTGGGGAAGAGTTTCAGGGGCCGAGCACAACATGGACCCTCTGTTAGGAGGATCCAACTTCTCAGTCACAATAACAGACCCTACATGGTCCACTTCTCATCTTCCACTAAATGGCAGGAGTGTGAGCCCGCCATGTAAGCTCCAGTCCCAATCCATGTGCTTAGTCTACACATGAAGTGAAAGTGAATACAGGGCTATTGTGATAATACAACAAAGGTGCTCAGTCAATAGCAGCTGGTGGAGACTTATTTCTGCCCTGCCTTCCGTCACCTATTATGGCTGCTCAGCCAATTCGGCCAGAAACCTCTTCATTGAAAGTATCAAGTCTTGTGATGTAGTGATGTTCAAGCAGCATTCGGGGTTTATTCAGGAACTCTCCAGAGGTTTTCAATGAGCGAACCGGCAAGAGTGAATATACTTGCTCACTCAGCACTTCCTCTGATATATGCCCTGGAAAGGGACGGGCATCTTTTAGTGTGTTCTGCCAACTTTCATAGTGGCACAGTAGACTTTGCTGTGCTCTGCAAGAGCCCCAAATCCACAAGGGTTGTGTGGCAGATATGCAAAGAGGTGGAAAGAAGTGGTCTGAAAAAGGGTCCCTCACCCTTGAAAAAGTGTGTTCAGGAAGATGAATGATTAGACTCGCAGCAAGCATTTGGTCCCTGTTACCAGCATCCCCATCATACTCAGTCAGCCCAATTTGCCAACACCTCCATCGTGTTTAAAGTGTCTGGCCTGGCATGTTAGGCCTACTGCTGTCAGTGCCACTGCCAAAAGACCTATCAGTTGGGCTAGTTCAAGGAAAACATTGCCCAACCTCTCATTTTCACTTCTTCCCTTCCTCACCGCTGTTGTTTATCCAAAGTGTAGTGAGGGACTGGGAGTGAGTGAAATGCCTGGTTTCTTCCTTGGGAGACAAGAGAGCCCTGGGCAGTATGGCCAAAATTCATTTGCTATGCACTCAGGCTGGAGCTATTCCCACTCACACAGGCCTCTAGCATCTCTCATGCCCAGTACTCATGTATTAAAAATGAAAACTAAAGCAAGGCAGGGAGTAGTCTATGTGTTGCAGGGCGGGGAGGGTGTGACTGTATTTTTCAGAGCCTGGTGAACTTATTATGGCAGTCAACCCAGAAACCCCCCAAACTGTCTGTTCAGGTTGTTCTGCTGGGGTGGCAGCCCCACTGAGAGAGCTCACCTGGCGTAGTAGTAGTAGTAGTAATAATAATAAAAATATCTTACTTATACCCCGCCCACCTGGCTGGCCTCCCCAGCCACTCTGGGCAGCTTCCAACAGAACACCCAAAACACAACAAAACACCAAACATTATAAACTTCTCTAAACAGGGCTGCCTTCAGATGTCTTCTGAAAGTCAGATAGTTGTTTATTGCCTTGACATGTGATGGGAGGGCGTTCCACAGGGCGGGTTCCACTACCAAGAAGGCCCTCTGCCTGGTTCCCTGTAACCTCACTTCTCACAGTGAGGGAACTGCCAGAAGGCCCTCGGAGCTGGACCTCAGTGTCCGGGCTGAATGATGGGGGTGGAGACGCTCCATCAGGTATAGTGAAGCCTAGCTTGATTCTGGTTTACTTTGCTCTTCTTTCTACACATCATAGTTGGCTAGCTCCTCTGAACTACTTTGTGGAATTGCTGCCCCTTCTTTACAGCTTCATAGTGGAGAACACAAGAACTTGAGTTTTTTCCAGATCCTGGAACCCAGACCCTGAGAAAGAGAAGCAACTCTAGATGAAAGAACAGCAGAAGAGTAAATTTTCACCAGATACAGCTTTCCCCATCGTAGTGTTGTATTGATGAGAGAAACATTGGCATTTCAACATAGGCATTTTATATAGCTTAAATCCACACTGTGAAAATGTCATGATTCCATTTCCAGTGACCGGTGCAAGCATATTTCATAACAGAGAATACCAAAGGAGTGACATTTTTTGGTGGGTGGTTGACTTATATTTATGGCATTCACGATATGCATCATTTTGCTGCTATACATTAACATTTACTTTGGGAAGTACAGCTATAATTAAATTTTACAGCCAATTAAGTTGATGAGTCACTGTCACCTGGGTAAACTACTGTTCTAGATCTTGAAACAATTAGATTGGGAACATTCTTAGCAACCTTGTTCCTTTTTGTTTGTATATATTGATGGAGAGCAAAGATGGTCTTTGCTATAACTGTGGGACTTCAGGAAAGCTGGAATCCTGAAGCAGCTTAGAGAGAGGGAGGTAGAGAGAGTATGCAGAAAACTGTAATCTCATTCCCTCAGTACTTAATTAGGAAGAGACATATAGGGCTAATAAAATAATAAACTTGTTTCTAATTTATGTGGCAATGTGATTTATGAGCGACATGTTTGCAAGGGATGAAAATGAAAGATTATGTTGCAAATAAGAAGTTATCTGTCTAACTCTCATGTGCACTGGCAATAAAGTAGACCTCTGAATAATGAGTATTGGTATGAACCAGAAAAACTGAGAAAACTGGACTACATATTTCCCCTTAATTGGATCTCGTAAGAGAGAAAAGCTATGCATCTGCCTACTTGCAATACGTTTAGATTATACAAAATGACACAGCCGTGAAGATGCCTACATGGAGCTCTGTTTTTGGATGTAATCTGAAATGTAGAAGGTTTAATTGCAAATGGAAACGGAACAGTTCTTAAGAAACAAGCAGATCTACAGTGCTGGGGGGCAGGGGCAGACCAGAGGAACAAACTCTTGGACAAGGGTGTTGTTGTTTTTTTTGGGGGGGTGTCGGTAGAGGGGTTGTTGCTGTTGTTGATAATAATTTGTTGTATCTTTATTTTTATATCTGTCTAGATTTATGTGGAAAATGTTCTATTTGGCTGTGTACTTTTTGATGAGTTTAATTTATTGTTTATTATTACTTTTGTTATGTTTGTAACTATGCACAATTTTTCATGTTGCAAGCCGCCTTTCCATGGTTTTAACTATGGAAAGGTGGTATACAAAAAAAATTGGATTAATTGATTAATAGAACTATATCATGGGGCAGGGTTCTTGTCAGGTAATAAGTCAGTTTCTTGATTAGATGAATCAAACAACTGACTTCTTCACATATAAGCACCCTAAAATATCATGAGTATTTAGACTGTGAACCAACTGGATACAGAGATGCATTTTTTGCCACATGTTGCTGCCCATGCTAAGACTATGGAATCTTAAAGCAGAATATAAAGGATAAATTAATGGGGAGAATTACCTGCTTTTTCAAAAGGAGACAAAACTTCACAGCTCCCACAGAAATATACTGGAGAAGCAATGTCAGAATGACCCGCTTAAAAGGATGTGTGTGAGGGAGACCGGGGGGCATGGATTGGGCATGCCAGCATGCCAACACTAGTGGAACGCTTGACCAATTATGGGCACATTCCTGGTGTGCCTTCTATAAGGCAGGCCACACTGTAGCCCCTCTCCACTTCCTGTGTGCCATCTGTGCTTCCCACTGTATGGGCTTGAATGGGTGATGCCCCCTTGAAGGGGGTTGAGTAGGGATTTTGGGAAGGTCTCCCACATTCACCTTGAGCTCTCCCTCGTCTACCTGCACCAGACTTTTCACAACTCAGGGAGGGGTATATTAAGTATCTGGGTGGTAGGTGTGTTGGGACGCGGGTGGCACTGTGATCTAAACCACTGAGCCTCTTGGGCTTATCCTTGCAACAGAGTGAGCTCCCATTGTTCGGTCCCAGCTCCTGCCAACCTAGCAGTTTGAAAGCACACCAGTGCAAGTAGATAAATAGGTAGCACTGTGGCAGGAAGGTAAATGGCATTTCCGTGCGCTCTGGATTCAGTCAGGGTGTTCGGTTGCACCAGAAGCAATTTAGTCACGCTGCCCACATGACCCAGAAAGCTCTCTGTGGACAAACGCCGGCTCCCTCGGCCTGAAAGTGAGGTGAGTGCTGCAACCACATACAGTGGTACCTCAGGTTATGAACTTAATTCGTTCTGGAGGTCCATTCTTAACCTGAAACTGTTCTTAACTTCAGGTACTACTTTAGCTAATGGGGCCTCCTGCTGCCGTTGTGCCACCGGAGCACAGTTTCTGTTCTCATCCTGAAGCAAAGTTCTTAACCCGAGGTACTATTTCTGGGTTAGGGGAGTCTGTAACCTGAAGCGTCTGTAACCCGAAGTGTCTGTAACCCGAGGTACCACTGTAGTTGCCTGGACTTAACCATCCAGGAGTCCTTTACTTTAGTGTTGTGGTAATAACTAGTACGACACAAGAACACAGCAGGATACTTTTAAGCACAACACTAGTCGGGGGATAGTTACCCACACAACCTCTTATTGGCATCTGGTTCCAGAGGCCAAGGGATTGGGACTGCTTAGGGATGGGCAAATATCAAGCCTCTCATTTTCATATTTTTATCCCTTTCTTGTAACATGGAGCCATTGGTTCAGGGCTTATCCTCCTGAGCAGCAGAAAACAAGCTATCCCCATGTGACAGCCCTTGAGGATGGCTATCATATCACCTCTCAGTGATAAATATCAGGCCATATCTGTTCACTGGTTAAATTTCTGTGTTTAATAACTGCCTATCTAGATGATCAATTAATGTCTCCTTTTTCTAGTCTTAAATTCTGTTCTCCACATTTCCAAATCAGTTTCTTTTTTTTAATATAAAAAAACCTCCTGTGAATTTACTAGTATTTTAGTGCTGTTTTCTTCTAATTTGTTAATGCAGATTCTTATGTGGCCAAACCAGCACCAATTAACCAGCATGCAATTAACAAATACACTGGTGGGTTTGGGACCCTGAGTAATTAGTCCAAAAAGGTGCCTTATTAGGCACCAAGCAAGGGTTAAATCAGCTGTGAGTCAGTTTCAGAACCCAATCAGACATGAGTCAATTGTCCCAACCATCCCTCTTAGTCCTGTCCCTTCTGTGACTAGAGCCAGTATGGTGTAGTGGTTAAGAGCGGTGGACTAGTAATCTGGTGAACCGGGTTTGCTTCCTCGCTCCTCCACATGCAGCTGCTGGGTGACCTTGGGCCAGTCACACTTCTCTGAAGTCTCTCAGTCCCACTCACCCCACAGAGTGTTTGTTGTGGGGGAGGAAGAGAAAGGAGATTGTTGGCCACTTTGAGACTCCTTGGGGTAGTGGATAAAGCGGGATATCAAATCCAGACTCTTCTTCAGTTGGAAGCTGCCCAGAGTGGCTGGGGAAACCCAGCCAGATGGGCGGGGTATAAATAATAAATTATTATTATTATTATTATTATTATTATTATTATTATTATTATTATCTGCTAATACATGCCAGCCTTCACCTCTATTGTGTACAAATATAACTCTGTGTCTATGTTGTGCCTTCTGCACAATACCCATTTTCCCCTTCTGGAATGACTGAATTTACATCATGTTTGGAGTGACTAATATTTTTGTATAAGTTCTTGTTGCATTGTGTTACGAGTTTTGATATTGAAATAACTGTAAATTCAACATAAGAATACCTTTCCCCCCATTTCCTCTCTCTTTTCCCCCCCAGCCTGTGCTTTTCTTTCTAAAAAAATGTTTAGGGGTACTCTCATTTTGAGTCAAGAAAATCACCTTTTTATGGTTCAAATTGGGAAAAATAAATACAGTAATTGGACAAAAGTACAAAGATTCACAAAATGTTTAGGGGTATGTGTACCCCTGCATCCCCCCAGAAAAAAGCACTGCCCCCACCCCATTCCTGCAGATAATTTGAATATGTTTTTGACATTTCCGCTAATGACATTGGGATACGGTTCTGCAATTATTTTATATTACTGGTGTTTTGAAGCTGTGAGGTTTACAAGATTATGTGTTTATGACTAAGAAGGGAAGTGCTCAATATGCATGTGTCAGAGTGGAAACATTTACACCTCATATATTTTTAGTAGTGCTAAAGAACAAACATGTTTTCCTTTTGGGTGGAAGAGCATATTGGATATTAATTTTCAAGAAAAAACATCTTTTTTAAAAAAAAATTTGTTTAACACAATAAAAATATAGGCTTGCCTGATACAGGAAACACATTCTGGTGTTTATTTAGAACCAGTGGGGGTGTAATGGTTAGAGTGTTGGACTAGGACTTGGGAGATCAAGGTCAAAATTCCCACTTGTCCATAAAGCTATCTGTCACTGCCTCTCAGGATTGCTGTGGGGATTAAATTGGGGGGGGGGCACATATTCCACCTTGAGTTCCTTGGAGTAAAAGGTGAAGAATAAATATGATTGATCAATTACAGTGGTGCCCCGCAAGACGAATGCCTCGCAAGACGGAAAACCCGCTAGACGAAAGGGTTTTCCGTTTTTGAGCTGCTTCGCAAGACGAATTTCCTTATGGGCTTGCTTTGCAAGACGAAAACGTCTTGCGAGTGTTCCGATTCCCCCCTTTTTCTAAGCCGCTAAGCCGCTAATAGCCTTTTAGCCGCTAAGCCGCTAAGCCTTTAATAGCCACTAAGCCGCTAATAGCGCTAATCCGCTAAGACGCTAATAGGGTTGCTTCGCAAGACGAAAAAACCGCTAGACGAAGAGACTCAGGGAACGGATTATTTTCGTCTTGCGAGGCACCACTGTACAGTGGTACCTTGGTTCTCAAACTTAATACAGTGGTACCTCGGGTTACATACGCTTCAGGTTACATACGCTTCAGGTTACAGACTCCGCTAACCCAGAAATAGTGCTTCAGGTTAAGAACTTTGCTGCAGGATGAGAACAGAAATCGTGCTCCGGTGGCGCGGCAGCAGCAGGAGGCCCCATTAGCTAAAGTGGTGCTTCAGGTTAAGAACAGGTTAAGTACGGACCTCCGGAACGAATTAAGTACTTAACCTGGGTACCCTGTACATTCCAGAAGTCCATTCCAAAAACAAAGTGTTCCAAAACCAAGGTGCGCTTTCCCATAGAAAGTAGTGCATCACCGATAAATCTGTTCCAGACTTGCAACCGCTAAAACAGCAATTTAACATGAATTGTCTAACGAGACCATTTATCCATAAAATGAAAGCAATAATCAATGTACTGTACTATAAAATAAATCAGACAGTATTGTAGATGATAAAAAATAAAATAATTTCCCCCCCTTACCTGCACTGATGATAGTCAATGTTTGGATGGGGGGCTTTTATCGATTTCCACAGTCACACAGTTAAACGAGCAATCAGTAGCTGAACTCGGTTCCACAAAGTCACAAAAACGCATTAACTGAAAAAGCCTCAAAAACAAAAACGCAAAATAAATAGCAAGAACAAAAGCGCCACACGTAATCTGTTCTGGAAGTCCGTTTGACTTCCAAAATGTTCGAAAACCAAGACACAGCTTCTGATTGGTGCAGGCGCCCCAGAAACAATAGCCAACAGCCGCATTGGACGTTTGGCTTACGAAAAAAGTTCGAAAACTGGAACACTTACTTCCAGGTTTTTGGCGTTTGAGAAACAAGGTGTTTGAGAACCAAGGCATTTGAGAACCAAGGTACCAGTGTAGTTGTTTCTCACTGCCGTATAATTTCTTATGAAAAGAATCCGAATACAGACCATTTTCATTTGTACCTTCATTTGTAAGGTGTTTTTGAACACCTTATTTCAAACTGCTTAGTTCCTGAACGTTTTGGCTCCCGAACTCTGAAAACCCAGAAGTGACCATTCCATTGATTTCATTGCGCGGACAGGCGGAGTCCCCAGATCCTGCATGGTCCCCCCGTCATGTGGAATAACGACTCAAGACAACGTGCTATGGGATTAAATTGGCCACAACTTTATTAAATTTCAAATGTGGGTATACCTTGGCTCAGGCATTGGGCATTCTCCCTCCCCGGTCCCCAGCCGGGGACCTAGGGAGCATCAGGGTTATCCAGTGTGTGTGTGGGGGGATGGGCCGGCTCTGGAGAACATATGTTCAAGCAGAGATGGCCGCCCCCGTAACGCCGCCGCCGCAGGAGAGAGCAATGACGACCTTTTGGTGTACGGCCAAAGCCTCCCTTCAGAAAACCCCTTTAACAGGGAACCCTGGTATCGCCGCCGCAAGAGGAAGATGGACAAAAGGATTCCGCCCAAGGCCTGATACCGCCAAAGTTGTGACGTTTTGCTACGGGAAAGGTGAAACCTGCCAATGCAGGGAAATTCCTTTCCGGCCCTTTAACAGCGACCTTAACGTAGCAGCGTCCACATACCTGTGCAGAAAAGTTAACCTGCAAAATAAGACATTAACTGAGGGTGGGTAGGGTGGGAGAAGCTCTGGAGCCAAGTGAGGATTCCTAGGTAAGATCCTCCCTCTATTGTGTGGGCAGGTAATCCCTCCCCTACCTGGCCTGGTCTCCTTGGCAACGCTTCCCCCAGGTGGGATTGGACAACTGACTGAGGTAGGCGGAGACCTCCAGGTATCCCACCTGAGGGAAGGCAAAGCCAAGCCTATGCTGTTGGGGCCGCTCCAGATCTAGGGGCTGCACGCGTCCACGCAAAGGGCGCCCCCCGTTTTAAGCGGGGAGCGGTCATTGTTGAAACACAAAGAACTTTCAACAGGACTCCATCTTTGAAGACAAGAGAGCCCACAGTTGTTCTCTTACTAATTCTGATAATAATGGATAACAATAACAGATTTGTTATGGCATGATTAGTATGCATTTACCTGGAGATCATCTGGTGTCAGTTTTTCTTATCTCATTAGCAGCAAGCCCATGGCTGAAAGGTAAATGAGCTGTGACCAGCGAGAGGAATGAAGGAGCTACATCTGTGCACTTAAAAGAAGAGTGGATTTTGTGAAAGTGGCTTTTTCGTAGTGGCTGAAAAGGGGGGAACTTCCTTTTGAATAGCTGTGATTAGGCAGATTATGGATAACAGCTAAAATGAGCAAATTTACTAAATGTTTGCACATATGAAGCAAAATAAATTAAAGACAGATTTTGTATGTAATCCATTTAATAGTGCACTGGGATGAAAAACAAAACAAAACACCCAGAATATAAGTGATTTAAGAATTAGATATATTGTGACTTTTTGTGTTAAGTAATATGTGATGTGTTGGCTTCTTCCTTGGGCACTTGGCTTCTACTCAGAGTAGGACCATTGAAGTGAACATATTATTATTATTATTATTATTATTATTATTATTATTATTATTATTATTATTATTATTTCAACTTATATACCCTATACCAGGAGGTCTCATGGCGGTTCTCAACAAGACCACAATGTATGAAAAGATTTAATTGGATGCAACCCACAATATTTGTCAGTATCTAATGGGTTTGCTTAAAAAAAAATAATGCAAGGGTTTCTCAATAACAAAAAACAAACAAACAATAGCAATAACAATAACAAAAAACAAAATTTACGCTCCGCCAAGACAGCTGAATCTGAATGTTGGCAACTTCACATTCTCCCTAAAAACTGAAATAGGTTATGTGTTGACCTCGGTTTTCTGTCTGCCACGCTTTTGCTGCTCCTGTTTAAAAATAGTGAAGCATAAGGCAGCCTTAAACACAGTGAAAGATGGTGGCACCTCTTGGCACGAAATACAGTTTCCTTCCAGCATGTTATGTTTATCAGACAATAGATGTAGGGGAAAAAAAATAAAGGTATTCTCTCCATTTCATTTAAAACAGACTGACAGAATGCTGTAAAAATATCCTATAAATAACTTTAGCCAGCTGTTCAGTGAGAGTCACTAAGCTGAAAACAGAGGCTTTGGAAACAGTCTATGTAGCTAGGCACTCTTCCTTGAAATGTTCTCATTATTTACCATCCCAGAATGAGTTTATAAGGGTAGCTCAGTGTACAATAACTGGAGATGGTCATATTTCTGTCTTGTGTAGTTTGTTTTTGTGGGTTAAAAAAAAATAGACCTTGTTTTGGCTGGCAGTGTGTATCTAGTCTTAGAAGACAAAAACTTACGTTTTTCAAATTTTGCAATCAAGTTTGTCAAAAAAAACAAACCCCAAAAGCCCCCAAAACCTGCTTCCATCATGGTGTGAGCTGGATCCAGGTGATCTGCCCCACTCTCTTGATACAGAGGTCCTTTGTGAGAAGCTGTTGCTTAGCAACTGCCATCTATGGAAGACTTGGCTGTACCATAGACCAAACAAGGTCCGCTAGTTCCAGAAATCTCTGTGGTCGTGCTTGTCTGACAATAGGAGGGAAGTCCAAAAATGAGGCAAACCCATGTTATTTCCGCAAATGGTTTTGAATGTGGCTGCATTGTCCAGATCTTTTGAGAGCTTCTTGTATAAATATTCTTAATAATAATAAAAAAATAATAATGAGTGCCTGAGGACCCTGGTCCTGCCACTCTCTACCTGGTCCAGGGTGGGACCTGACAGGCCTCATAAGGATGGCTGCTGAGGCTGCTGCCCAGCAAGGACTGGGATCCTTTGAGGGAAGTTTTGTTGGGAGTTTTTGCTGTTGTTACTGATATTAACTTTTTGTATCTTTATTTTTCTGTGGAAATTGTTCAGTTTGGTCATGTAGTTTTTGATGTGTTTTGTTTATTTTTGACTATTTTGCTATGCTTGTGATTATGTAAATCTTTTCATATTGTAAGACGCCAAGCATTGTTTTAACTGTGGAAAGGCAGCATACAAATAAAAAATGATGATGATGATAATTTATTATTTATACCTCACCTGTCTGGGCAGCTACCAACAGAATAATAAAAGCACAATAAAACGTCAAACATTAAAAACTTTCCTAAACAGAGCTGCCTTCAGATGTTTTCTAAAAGTCAGATACAGTGGTACCTCGGGTTACATACGCTTCAGGTTACAGACTGCGCTAACCCAGAAATAGTGCTTCAGGTTAAGAACTTTGCTTCAGGGTGAGAACAGAAATCGTGCTCCAGCGGCGCAGCAGCAGCAGGAGGCCCCATTAGCTGAAGTGGTGCTTCAAGGTAAGAACAGTTTCAGGTTAAGAACGGACCTCCGGAACGAATTATGTACTTAACCCGAGGTACCATTGTAGTTGTTTATTTCCTTGACATCTGATGGGAGGGCGTTCCACAGCACGGGTGCCACTACCGAGAAGGCCCTCTGCCTGGTTCCCTATAACCTCACTTCTCACAGGGAGGGAACCACCAGAAGGCCTCGGAGCTGGACCTCAGTGTCCGGGCTGAACGATGGGGGTGGAGATGCTCCTTCAGGTATTCTGGGCCTAGGCCGTTTAGGGCTTTAAAGGTCAGCACCAACACTTTGAATTGTGCTCGGGAACGTGAATTAAATAAACAAGTGAATTGAATATATACGGTATACACACATTTTTTTAGGTGCATGTACGTAACTTTGCAGAAGCTATAGAATAAAGCACATTAATCATCTGGTTTTTTTGCTTCCTTCCTCCCCTGCAGGATTGGAACGAATTGCAAGGGACTCTTCCTACGAGCAAGAAGGAAAGGTCCAGTTTGTCATTGATGCTGTGTACTCTATGGCGTATGCACTGCACAACATGCATAAAGATATTTGTCCTGGATATATTGGCCTGTGTCCACGCATGAGCACCGTCGATGGCAAAGAGCTGCTTAGTTACATCCGGGCGGTGAACTTCAATGGTACGTTTGCACTATTTTTAACTTCTCTAAATATACTTCAGAAGTGACAAGATGTGTTTTCATCTCTATATAGGACACTTTCAAACACAGAAGTCACTCTTTCCCTTAAAACACACACACACACACACACACACACACACACACACACACACACACAGACAGTATGTTTTCCCACCTACTTTGAAACGTTGGTTTTATTTTTTCCCCACCTAAGCTTTGCCTGTGAAAGATAGAAGTTAAAAATAAGTCCCTGTCAATCACAACAGTGGAGTTGAAAATGACTGTTCTAGAAGCAGCTCCTCCTTATTGGCTAACCTCCTATGCCTGTGATAGTTAGCATGCTCATTAAGGAAAAGAACGATAGCAAACTCTCTTTCTTTCTCTTTAATTGCCATTAAATTAGCTTAATGATTTCCCTGCAGTAGAACAGCATTTGAAACTGGCTTCATCTTTTAAAGATGGCTAATGGAAAAATCACTTTTCTTTTTAAAATGCCATTGTGTTTGACCTCAGCAATTTGGCCACATCTTGATGAGTATCAGGTTTTTCTTTTGGTTTTGGTTGTGTGTTTAGGTCCCCCCCCCCCAATAAAATAAAATAGAGGTATGTGGAAAAACAGGGACGCGGGTGGCGCTGTGGGTTAAACCACAGAGCCTAGGACTTGCTGATCAGAAGGTCGGCGGTTCGAATCCCCACTGCTGGGTGAGCTCCTGTTGTTCGGTCCCAGCTCCTGCCAACCTAGCAGTTCGAAAGCACGTCAAAGTGCAAGTAGATAAATAGGTGGGAAGGTAAACGGTGTTTTCGTGCGCTGCTCTGGTTTGCCAGAAGCAGCTTAGTCATCCTGGCCACATGACCTGGAAGCTGTACACCGGCCGCCTCGGCCAATAAAGCGAGATGAGTGCCGCAACCCCAGAGTCGGCTACGACTGGACTTAATGGTCAGGGGTCCTTTTACCTTTACCTTTATGTGGAAAAACAATATTTTGCAGCTGGGAGCTACCTGCTAGGAAAAGATGGTTAGTATTGCTTAATGTGTATTAGTTTGAGGAAAAGAACAGGAGGGTGAAAGACATTTCCTAAAAGCTCCCATTCCCTCCTGCAAAACCAGAGTTGTGCTAGATTAGATTTTTTTTTAAAAAAAAGTTGCTTTCAAAGCAAATGACAGAAGGTTCTTTACAGTATAATTCCTTTTGCCAGACATGCCTGCAAACTATAGGAAGACTTGCACTGTCGATCACACTATACTCCAGTGACCTCAGCTGCCAGCCGCCTTCTCTTTTTGTAAAAAAAAGAAAAGAAAAAAGAAAAAAGCACAAGGTCATTTTCAATTTAGCTTCCAAGTGGAAACTGCTTTTGCTTCAGGTAATGCACCAGAAAGGGGAAATAAATAAATAAAGGCATAGATGGGTTGATAGGCACGTTTGCTGTGCTAGGCAATGTTTCCTCTCCTAATAAACGCGCTCGTTCTGTTTCTTTCTTTCTTTGGGAATTTCCATATGAGGAACCCCAGGCTTCAAGTGATAAACAAAACAGGGTTGAAAAGCTGTGAGTGTGAAGCAAACAAAAGCTCAGGCTTTGAGACCTCATGTGTTAGAAAAAAGTAATCTGTCTCCCTCTTGCTAACATTTTCTTTCCCAATGCTTTGGAATATCTTCCTCGGGAACGATGCTCAACTCTCAAACCTTCACAAGGAAGGGACCATAATAGCTAACTCCTTTATTATTTTGAAATCAAGACCCTTTGCTTGGATAGTGACTGTTTAAAGTTGTTTAACCCGTGAACTTTGAAAAATTGTTGTAGATATAGCCTTAGTGCATGAAGGGACAAATGCAAAAGGTTGATAACTGGAGAAGCATCCACCCTCTGCTTTTAAGGGATAATGTCTGATCTTTGAATAATCAAACATACAATGGCTTGTTTTAATGTCTCCTGTTTACTTGTGCTTGTGTTGTAAGGAAAATTTTATTCCCCCAACGGCTTCATCCATGTAATATTCTGTGACACTTTCATGGCAGCAGAGCGATCATACTCTCTGTAGCACAGTGAACCGATATAATTGATATGACATTGGATTTTGTTTAGCTGTGTTTCCCTAACTTACAGTTTGAACATGGAAAATCATTTCACTCAGTGCAATCTTAATGGGGGTAACACCAGTACTTGTCACGGGATGAGGGTATAGAGTGATTATTTGTCATTTTCTCAATAATAATCTAGCAGTTTATGCTATTTTGTTTGGTTCTGAGACATCTAGCAGTCCAACAGAAAGCAAGGCATATTGAAAACAGAATCAGTTGGTTTTTCCATGTAGAGGTATTTCAGTGACTGATCCAGTCACATATGGAAAACTGAGAGTCTTTGGTTTCTATAACATTTCAGAGTGCTTTATTGGAATGATAAAACTTGTGACCAATGGGAACTCCGTAGAACGATGTAAAATGTCGACCTAGGCTGTGTGATGTTATATATTTAGCTGCTGGTGCCCTAGATTTGTAGCGAGCGGGGGGAAATAGAATATAAATAACATTTGCTGGTCATTTGGTTCATAAACCTGTGTGTTTCATGTTTTCTAAAATTATAAATAAGGACAAGTATAAGCATACCCGAGTATGATTCTGTTAGAAAGAAGCAGGTATGTGCTGTGGAAGGTCTTGTTTTCTTTGATTGCACACAATCCTGCCACAATTGTGTTTCGGAAGGTTGTTGTCACTGGCCGGAAGGGAAAGCAGGTGAGGTGGACAATGGCAGGAAGGCATTACCAGCTCTTCTCCACAGATTTTGGACAGCATGTTTATACAACCTCAGTAGACTCTGAACATCATTATTATGAAAATTTCACAAATCTTCAAAGGCAGTCCTCTGAATATTTTGGAGGGTCTACATGTTACACTCACTATGTAGAAGCTGCATGCAGCAGCATCCTCAGAGCTGCTAAAGGATCATAGATGCAGTTTAGGTGTATGTGGTGTGATAAAACTGCAGAGTCGTCTCATGATGCCATCCTCACTGCTGCTTGCCTGTGTGGAGTGTCAAGCTTGAGGCTGCTTGAGAGCACTGGATTGGCAGCGGTGGTCCTACTGGTGCAGCTGTGTGGCCCTGACTTCATTGTCACATGGTCTCAACCCATCAAGGTAGGCAACTTCACCAGTGTTGGTAGGGTGGCACTGAATTATACACCTTTGGATAGATATCCCCCCACATACCACATTGGAAATAAGTTGAATGAACCAGCTTCTATCTGAGTGACCTCATTATATGAGTCTATTCATTATGTCAGAAGTTTATCAGACTAGAATTCTGCATTGGGTCTGTAGCCTTATTGGAGTTCACCGATTGGGTCTGCATTGCTCCGGGACAGGAGGAAGGAAGTCAAATGACACCGAGGTTGATGCCAAGAAAGAGTTTGTTCTGCTCTCCGGATAGCAGAAGGGACTTGTGTGATTAAGTCCACAGCAAGTCCAAAGAAATCAGAAGTTTCATTCAGTATATATATCCTCCAGGCACCCTCTCCCTCCTTTCCTAGGAACCCAACCATGTCAGCCTATGTATGCAGGTTGACATCACATATGTTCCTGCTCTGGTATTCTCAACCATAAAAGGATCTTCCTTCCTGTACTTCTGACCATAAAAGGATCTTCCTCTTCCTACTCTTATCTGGGAAGAATAGGTCATCATCTCCGGGAACACGCTCTGGCGCTGTTCCCAGATTGGGTCTGTGCGTCTTTTGTGGTCAGCACATAAGATAAGGCACACACACATCATCCCTGCTCTACTGGAACTTGGCAAGGTCACTCATTGCTGCCACGGACTGATAAGGGAGAAAGCTTCGAGCACAGCCGGGTTTTTGTTTATACATTGACTCAGAGCTCAAGTTAATGGATTTTAGCTAAGGAAAAATAGGGATTTTGGTGCAGTTTTCAAACTGCCTTCACAGTCAGTTTTGGGTTTGGGAAACCCATTCCTTCAGGTCCAGTCACTTCTTGCACCAGTTTCTTGCCACTGCCTTTACCTCTCCCAAAGTACAGTAGATAGGTTAGACGCGAGTGGCTCTGTGGTCCAAACCACTTAGCCTCTTGGGTTTGCTGATCAGAAGGTCAGAGGTTCAAATCCCCACGATGGGGTGAGCTCCCGTTTCTCTGTCCCAGCTCCTGTGAACCTAGCAGTTCGAAAGCACACCAGTGCAAGCAGATAAGTAGGTACTGCTGCAATGGGAAGGTAGACAGTGTTCCCATGTGCTCTGGTTTCCGTCACGGTGACCAATTGTGTCAGAAGCGGTTTAGTCATGCTGGCCATATGACCTCGAAAGCTGTCTGTGGACAAACACCAGCTCCCTCGGCCTGAAAGCAAGGTGAGTGCTGTAACCCCATAGTCGCCTTTGACCAGGATCCTTTACCTTTTAGATAAGTTAGAGTGGGTCTTGTATGTTGGCCACGTTTGTTTGATTTTTCTTTGTTTGAAATATTTATCTGCCAAATTTTCAAGCAACACATGCCCCATAGGCAGCTTTCACAGTACACATTTCTGAAATGTGACAATGCAAAATAGAACTATGAAATAACATCTACAAGCATAACAGGACTAAAAGCTAAATTTTACACACACACACACACACACTTACTCACTTCCCAGAATATGTGATCTTCCAGCTTATCCATCTCACAGGATAGTTGATCTCAAGATGCCCTCACAGGTTTTTGCATGGGGAGTCATGGGAGTACCTAGGCACTGATGTGAGCTTGTGCTATGTATTTTACGGGTTTTCTCCGATTCTTGAATGTACATTCTAAGAGCAGCATCAGTGGGGTTAATAGAGCTTTCCCCTGCCCTTCCCATGAGTTGTCTTCCTCATGAAAGAAATGCAGCTGTCACGCAACACTTCTGCCTGCTGATCAAGCAGAGGGGAGCATATTGCATAACCACCCCCTAAGCATCGTACTTTATGAGATCCTTAGCATGCATTTCTCCTCTAAGGTGTTGGACTTCTGTGGATTCAGGCAAAACTGAAACATTCATTCATATAGACATATTTTGCTCCAAGGCAGCTTTATAAAGTGATTAAGCTGTCAACTGCTTTCCTTACCAAGGATAAGCAGGCAATGTGTACGGAATAGATACCTCCTTGGGGCAATAGCAAAGCGGCAATAGAATTGATTGGCCGGCCTACTGCTAAAGCTACTCCTCTGGAGCAAAGTGTAGTACTAGAATTATTTGTCTGTAATCTGTAATCTTCAAGATAAAGGGTTCCTATGTTTTATGTGCTTTCTTCAAATAAAACGGTGTCAAGCAATTGCTAAGATGCCAGTCTCTGATTTCTGGACTTTAGTGTGAAAACCTAGGCCATTCTGCGATTTAGTGGAGGAGAACCCAACATGGTACATGCCAGATGTTGTTAAACTACAACTGCCATCAGTGCCAGCCGGCAGGGACAATTATCAGGGATGATGAAACTGTTAATGCGGCCTAGGACCCACATACCTATGGGACCACCTCTCCTGGTAATTAGAGGACCTTAAGGTCCACAAATGACAACAGTTTGGAGGTCCCACGTCGCAAGGTGGTTAAATTTGTCTCAACTAGGGCCAGGGCCTTTTCAGTACTGGCCCCGACTTGGTGGAATGCTCTGTCACAAGAGACTAGGGCCCTGCGGGACTTGGCATCTTTCCGCAGGGCCTGCAAGACAGAGCTGTTCCACCAGGCCTTGGGTTTGGACTCAGTCTGGTCTTTCTGTTTCCCTCCCCTTACAGTTTTGATTTATGAGCTACTTTTAAAATGAGGCTGCATTTTAAATTGCATGCTAACCTGTATTTTAAATTGTCCCCCCCCATTATGTTTTTATTGTAATTTTACTGGTGTTAGCCACCCTGAGCCCGGCTCTGGCCGGGGAGTGCGGGGTATAAATAAATTATTATTATTATTGTTATTGTTATTGTTATTATTATTAATCCAGCAACATTTGGAGAATAGAGTAGCCTATCTCTGTTTTAGGGACGCAGGTGGCGCTGTGGTCTAAACCACTGAGCTCCTTGGGCATGCTGATCAGAAGGTTGGCGGTTCGAATCTGTGCAATGGAGTGAGCTCCTGTTGCTCTGTCCCAGCTTCTGCCAACCTAGCACTTCAAAAGCACACTAGTGCAAGTAGATAAATAGGCACCACTGTGGCGGGAAGGTAAACGGCGTTTCCGTGTGCTCTGGTTTCCGTCACGGTGTTCCGTTGTGGCAGAAGCGGTTTAGTCATGCTGGCCACATGACCCAGAAAGCTGTCTGTAGACAAACACCAGCTCCCTCGGCCTGAAAAGTGAGATGAGTGCCGCAACCCCATAGTCACCTTTGACTGGACTTAACCGTCCAGGGGTCCTTTACCTTTTACCTCTCCTCACCTTATCTCTGTTTTAGTGCTGTGTGCATAAACCCCAGGACTCACATGCTTCCCCCTCCTTTCTCCTCCTTTGTTGAAACCGTATGTAAATCAGGCTGTCACCCTTCCATTTTCAGCTCCCGACACTTATTTGTTATGCCTGAACCTTGAGGAACTGTGACTAGTGTTGGCTTGTTTTCCTAAACTGTAATTCACTTCAAACCATGGTATATGATCCTGGCTTGTTTCCATAAACTGTAGTCAATGCAAACTTCTGTATACAGTGGTGCCTCGCAAGACGAAAAGAATCCGTTCTGTGATTCTCTTCGTCTAGCGCTTTTTTCGTCTTGCAAAGCAAGCACATTGACGGATTAGCGCTATTAGCGCTATTAGCGGCTTTTAGCGGCTTTTAGCGGCTTATCTGCTGATCGGATCAGCTGATAAGCGGCTTAGCAGCTTAGGAAAAGGGGGGGGGGAACCCGCAGGAATTCGCAAGGCATTGTCGTCTTGCGAAGCAAGCCCATAGGAAATTCGTTTTGCGAAGCACCTCCAAAACGGAAAACCCTTTCGTCTAGCGGGTTTTCCGTCTTGCAAGGCATTCGTCTTGTGGGGCACCACTGTAGTTTTGGCTTGGATGAAATAAATGACTACATTTAATTGGCCATGGAAGCAAAATATTTAGATTTCCTTATAGCCAGCCTGAGGGAGCACCTATAGAAGTGGACAACTACAGGTGCCCAGCAGCCAATAAACCTGGTCACAATACCTGGCATATGAGATCCTGAAGTATGAAAACCTGTTTCTTTCCTGCTGAAATACGTGTCCTTCTATGTAGGACCCGGGCATGCCTTCCTCTTGCTTCTTTGGGTTTCTAAACATACTTAGCAGTCTTTTGCTGAAGGAAGAACTCCCAAACCAGGGGCTATGATTCCAGGTTGACATAGGCCCTAGCAGGTATCCATTAAGAATTGTCTGGGAAATGTAGGAAAAAGCAGAACACACCACATTAGAAATTGATTACTTTTCTGGCACGTCCAGGTCTATGTGTCTTGTTCCTTGCAAGTGGTCTCCTTAAAAATATCTGGCTAGTAGCTTCTGTATTTTGCAAGACCTTTTGTATGCTTCTCACATAAATTGATTAGGCTTTCCAGATCTTGTTTTGTATGTTTATCAACAAAATAATTGTTATCTATGGTGCTGTGGGTTAAACCACAGAGCCTAGGACTTGCCGATCAGAAGGTCGGCGGTTCAAATCCCCACGACAGGGTGAGCTCCCTTTGCTCGGTCCCTGCTCCTACCAACCTAGCAGTTCGAAAGCACAACAAAGTGCAAGTAGATAAATAGGTACCACTCCAGCGGAAAGGTAAACGGCGTTTCCGTGCGCTGCTCTGGTTCGCCAGAAGCAGCTTTGTCATGCTGGCCACATGACCTGGAAGCTGTATGCCGGCTCCCTAGGCCAATAAAGTGAGATGAGCGCCGCAACCCCAGAGGCAGCCACTACTGGACCCAATGGTCAGGGGTCCCTTTACCTTTTTATACATTTAGCAAGCAAAAATCAGAAGTTCGTAGAGTAGCTTGGGGGGGGGTACAGCTGGATACATCTGTGTCGCTAAAGGCTTAAGTGGTCAGCGGTGTTTTAGGCCAGGTTGGCTGGTTCTCCAGCTGTGGCTGTTCTTGGACAAGGTTAGTCTGACCACTGTAGTTCATCCACTGCTGAGTTCAAGGCTGGATTACTACAATGCACTCTGTGTGAGGCTGCCTTTGGATCTGGTCCAGATAGTATGGTGGCTATTGTGAAAAGAACCACACTAGTTTTTCCTATGATTCCAAAGGCGGAATTGATGTCTGGGGGAAATTTCCGAAAGGTGGTGCCTTGTTGGATCTTAGACAAATCAATCGAAAAATCATGAGTTTTTGGTGTTTTTGTTGGGGAGAAAAAGCTCAACATCTTTGGAGTATCCTGGTTTTTACTGAACCTCCTACCTCGATCACTGAGATAATCTGTAGGTGTGTATTTGATTGTTCCCAGAGTAGGTGATGCTCATCTGATATCAAAAGGTAGTTGTGGAATGTTCTTCCTACAGAGACTCAAAGGCACCTTCATCATCATCATCATCATCATCATCATCATCATCATCATTATAAATGCTGAAAAGTTTTCTGTCCCTGCAGGCTCATGCAGATAAAATTTAAGGCAACCCCCCCCCCTTCTATTGAAGTTAGCTGATCTGTGATTTTGATCTTTTCTCTCTCTCTGTGTGTGTGTGTGTGTGTGTTGTACACTGCTTTGATATTTTTAATGACATTGTGGTTTGCAAGTATTTTTACAAATAAATCTGGTATAATTTATGCATTCCATTATTCACTGTTTACATTCAGTAGGGCTTAATAGGGTGGTGGGAGCTTATTCTGTGCTTCTGACTGGAGATTTCCAAGTTTTCGCCCCCTTCCTCAACAAAGTCACTGCTGTGGCTTTGCGTACATCCCTTCCTCCGGCATTTCGCGGCTCATATGAGGAGACCACTCACAAGCCCTATTAGATGCATGCAAAAGTTGTGGAAGGCAGTCAGCTGTATGAATCAACCCTAAGGCAAAGTATTAATGGGCATTTCTATGTTGCATTAAGCTTTTAATTACATTATTAACTAAAAGAAAGAAAAGCCCATAAGGAAGGAAGGAAGGAAGGAAGGAAGGAAGGAAGGAAGGAAGGAAGGGGGAAGTACCTTTATAATATCCTGTTCGTACAGTGGTACCTCTGGTTAAGAACTTAATTCGTTCTGGAGATCCATTCTTAACCTGAAACTGTTCTTAACCTGAGGTACCACTTTAGCTAATGCGGCCTCTGGAGCATGATTTCTGTTCTCATCCTGAAGCAAAGTTCTTAACCCGAGGTACTATTTCTGGGTTAGCAGAGTCTATAACCTGAATAATCTGTAACCTGAAGCATCTGTAACCCGAGGTACCACTGTATTCTGTGCGGTCAGACCACACCTGGAGTACTGTGTCCTGATTTGGGCACCACAATTTAAGAAGAATATTGACAAGCTGGAACGTGTGCAGAGGAGGGCAACTATGGCGATCAAGGGTCTGGAAACCGAGCCTTATGAGGAATATTTGAGGGAACTGGGTCTCTTTAGCCTGGTAAAGTGGAGGCTAAGAGGATATATGATACTCATCTTCAAATATTTAAAGAGCTGTCACATGGAGGATGGAACCAGCCTGCTTCCTCTTGCTCCAAAGGCTAGGACCTAAAGCAATGGCTTCAAGTTACAAAAAATGAGATTTAGACTAAGCATCAGGAAGAACTTTCTGACAATAAGAGCTGTTTGACAGTGGAACAGACTCCCACAAGATGTGGTGGGTGGATTCTCCTCACTTGGAGGCTTTTAGGTAGTGGTTGGACCTGTCCTGAGATTCCTGAATTGCTGGGGGTTGGATGAGGGTCCCTTCCAATTGTATAAATTACAAGAGCAGGATGAATGATTGGGAAACTGGAGTGAAATTTCAAAGGAGATAAATCAGTGTGATAAATGGCAGGGGTGTTTCCTTCTGTAGAGGCATTTCATTTCATAGGCAGAATTCTGTTTATTCACAGATGGATTCTCTGCTGTGGAGCACCTTCTCTGCTCCACACCTCATTGGAATGTGGCACATGAGTATGTGTAGTAAATTTCAGTTTTGGCATTCTAATTAGAATAGCAGTGTGGTGGAGAAATACATTGTTTCCAGGTCTAAATCTTAAGATTCATGGGTGTTATTGCAAACCATCCTGCAGAAGATAATGCAGTTTTCTATCTGTTGGGTTCTTTAGTGCAAACCAGAGGGCGAAAACTATAGCTTGCGAAAGGAAGAAGATATTCAGACAATCCCTGAAAATAGCATGAGTGCTGCTGTCTCTGACATCCTTTGTATAGTGCTTTCATGCATATGATTTCTACACCTGATAGGTAAAAGACCCCTGGACGGTTAAGTCCAGTCAAAGGCATCTATAGGGTGCAGCACTCACCGCGCTTTTCAGGCCGAGGGAGCCAGTGTTTGTCCACAGACAGCTTTCTAGGTCATTTGGCCAGCAGGACTAAAGTGCTACTGACGCACAGAGGACTGTGACAAGTACCAGAGCGCTCAGGAATGCTGTTTACCTTCCTGCCACAGCGGTACCTATTTATCTACTTGCACTAGTGTGCTTTTGAACATGCATGTAATATAAGTGTTATGGAAAGCTTGTTCATGTTCTTACAGCTGGTAAAGAAGATCAAATGAAAGAATAGCAGTGAGGACCAGGGAGTGTTTCTTGGTTGTGATCCTTCCTTCCTTCCTTCCTTCCTTCCTTCCTTCCTTCCTTCCTTCCTTCCTTCCTTCCTTCCTTCCTCTTTCTCTCTCACACGTGTGCACACAATTCAGTAGCTGAAGTAGGCTTAATGTTTTGAGCCCATTTGTCAAATTAATGTTGTGAACATTAATTCACCTCATCTGAATACTGCCAACAAATATTCATAAATGCATGTGGTTTCATGTGGTGAGAGCTGGCATTTGTTTTTCCCAGGGGTCAGCAACCTTTTTCAGCCGTGGGCCGGTCCCCCGTCCTTCAGACCTTGTGCGGGGCCGGACTATATTTTGAAAAAAATAATAATGAATGAATTCCTATGCCCCACAAATAACCCAGAGATGCATTTTAAATAAAAGGACACATTCTATTTATGTAAAAACACGCTGATTCCCAGACCTTCCGCAGGCAGGATTGAGAAGGCGATTGGGCCGCATCTGGCCCCCGGGCCTTAGGTTACCTACCCCTGGTTTTTCCCTTCCAAACTCTTCATCAGTGCCTGCTTTCACCATGTGACAGAAGTACTCCAGTGAAATATTCCCAAATTTAAATGTACGTGTTCAGATCACATGATGGTGATTTTGCAACTACAGAAATAACGTTCAAATCAGGTCAACATGTAGCTGGGGGCAGATATTTTAGCAGCGCTGGGCATATGCAAGCTCATAAATTCACACACCTTTAAAAAATGGTTTCACCCTTCCTTACACTTCAGCAGCTAAAGTGTGCTGCCAGTAGGTGGAGGATATCTTTTTTAAAAAATCCATCAGAATTAACTTTTCACTCAGACTCAGAGAGATCATTACCTTGTGTGACCAATAGTTCCTTTTGCTGAAAAATCATGATCTGTTTTATGTTCCTTCAGGGGAAATGTTTTCTGAAGATAGAAAATAATGAATCACTAGGCATATCTACACCACAGACAAAGTGGTTTCAGAGTAATTTTGCTACCCAGTGAGTCCAATCAGGAGCTACCTGCTATGCCTAACACTTTACAAAGTCTATCTATGCTATGCAGGCGCCAGTTCCTCTATCCCCACACCACCAAACTGATCCCCAACCCAAGACACTTCCTGATGCAGTTTGTTTTCCCCTACTTGCTAGCCCTGAGTAGAAAAGGGATGTCTCTCAAAATATAGTCCCTGGAACTATTTATTATGGTGGGCGGCAATAGCAGTTGTCCTAGCATGAAACCCAATACAAATGGGTGCATATACAACCTATGGCATCTTTCATGTGTTAGCAGAAGCGGTTCACCTGGTGGAGTGGAGATGCTATGCAAACTTCCAAGCAGGTGGGTCATTATTGCTTACCGAGAGGGAGAGGGGCAATGGGGAGAGTAGGTCAATGCAGGGTCAATGCACCGGTGGGACCAGCAGGTTGGCTCCATTTTCACAGCACCAACCTCCCTGCTGCCTCACCCTAACCCTTCTCCGTTCCAGTAAGCAACAGCAACCCCTCAGAAGTGCCAACGAATAAAATATTGGGGGGTCCAGGTAAGCCCTGCTCCACATAATCCTTCACAAGAGTGGTGAAGGTACACAATTTGAATGGCAGTGCCCATTAACTTGGGGGGGGTGGCCCCCTCAAATATTTTATGGGGGGGGCAAAGGGACATCGGCCTCTAGGAGTTGGCTCCTATGTCAACCTGCCTGCTGGGAAGCTAGCTTAGTGGTTCTGCCCAGTACAATATAATTTTATTTTTATTTATGCAGTTTTGACAGCTTTTATACACACATCATACAGTATCCATCACTTCTCTCTTTTCCTAAGATTTCCGAACCCATCTCTCTGTGGCATTCTAGGGAAAACTTGATATGCTGCATATCCTGATATTTCACCCATTATCGCCTCAAGTCTTCCTTTTTTGATATTATCCGCTGCTCATGTATTAACTCCTACTTTCAGGTTAAATTGTATATTGCACCCTCTAAGATAATCTCCAAAACACCTCTATTCTTCTCTTCTCTTCAACTCATCCTTCTTCCTTAGTTTTGCAGTCATGGTTATTAATTCTATGTATTCTATCAAATTGTTCTGCCAAATTTCCTTTGCGGGTATCTCTTCTTCGTTCAATTTTTTCGCATATACTATTCTGGCTGCAGCAGTCACGTACAGAAAGATATTGAGTGCCCCTTTTTTGGAATGTCATCACCTATCATCCCCAATAGAAAGGCCTCTTATCTTTTGGGAAATGTGAGTTTCAGAATCTCTTTTAATTCTGTGTGAACCATTTCCCAATACTCTCTAGTATATTTACACAACCACCACATATGAATCTGGGTCCCCTCAACCTCATGACACTTCCAGCATAAAATAGACCTTTTTGTACATTTTCATTAATTTGCTGGGTGTCAAGTTCAGTACAGTATACAGTGGCAACTTGGTTCTCAAACATAATCCTTTCCGGAAGTCCGTTCCAAAACCAAAGCATTCCAAGGCGCACTTTCCCATAGAAAGTAATGCAAAAGGAATTAATCCATTCCAGACTTTTAAAAACAACCCCTAAAACAGCAATTTAACATGAATTTTACTATCTAACGAGACCATTGATCCATAAAATGAAAGCAATAATCAATGTACTGCAGTCACACAATCAATCAGTAGCTGAACAGGGTTCCACACAGTCACAAAAAAAAAACAAAAACAAAACAAGAGCCGCAAAATAAATAGCAAGAACAGACAGACCTCAGCGTAACACTCAAAACACTCAAAACAGAAGTGTGGCCCTCAAACCAGAAGCGTAACACTCACAACAGAGTATGCTCGGCTTCCAAAAAAGTTTGCAAACTGGAACACTTACTTCCGGGTTTACGGTGTTTGGGTTCTGCGTTGTATGAGTGCCAAGGCGTTTGAGAACCAAAGTACCCCTGTAATTTTAATATGTGGTACAAACTGCATCATAATAAGCATTTCAGTGGATATATGTGCAAAGGATGAACTAAGCAGTGACCTTTGGAGAAAGTCATGTGGCTGGCATGGAATTTTGTGAGCTTCTGAACAAAGAGTCAGCTCCCAGTCCCTGCATCAGGCAGAATGGGATCTTGACAGCATATTTCTCCTACTGTATGTTTAACTACTTTAATGCTGCCAAGTTGGACTGACAGGGCATACTCAAGCAATTGGGTTGGCCATAAAGGGTGAATGCATGTTGTATCATCCTGCTCCCTTTGTTGTTGTTGTTTAGTTGTGTCTGACTCTTCATGACCCCATGGACCAGAGCACTCCTGTCTTCCACTGGCTTCCGCAGTTTGGTCAAACTCATGTTGGTAGCTTCAAGAACCCTGTCCAACCATCTCGTCCTCTGTCGTCCCCTTCTCCTTGTGCCCTCCATCTTTCCCAGCATCAGGGTCTTTTCCAGGGAGTCTTCTCTTCTCATGAGGTGGCCAAAGTATTGGAGCCTCAGCTTCAGGATCTGTCCTTCCAGTGAGCACTCAGGGCTGATTTCTTTCAGAATGGATAGGTTTGATCTTCTTGCAGTCCATGGGACTCTCACTTACCTGTGTTCTATTCATTAAAATATATTCATTATAAAGTAGAAAAAGAAAAGAACATGCAGATGTGGCAGAAGAAAGACTACAGAAGGTTCTTTAAAGGACAGTGACTGTTAGTACAAAGAGCCTTCATCCGCAGTTCATTTATGTAAACGGAAAGTTACTGGCTAACTCAAGAAAACAATGAAAGTCATTCTTCAGGCAGGTCACCAACGGTGACAAATTGTCTACTTTCCTCCTTTGAAGAGAAATCAGCAGCTGCTGAAACGTTAAAAGGATTCAGGTAGACACAATTCTCTAAGGCAACAATTACAGGCAGGATAAATTTATAATTAGCAGGCATTGCCTGTTTTGTTAGGGAACGGTTATTTAATTATTATTTATGTGCTCTAGGGATTTTGGCATTTACAAAGAGTCAACTGCTTTTCAAATTTGTGCCCAAGCACGTTGGGCCTCACAGTCAATTATAGCTGTGTGAGCTGTGAAACCAAGTGAAGAAAATCTAAAATGCGCACACACACACACACACCCTTCATCAAGAATCAGGGCAACAATTCTGCCACAGCAAAGCAATGACATGCACTGTTCACTATCATCTCCTAGGAGAGTGTGGTGTGTTTGATATGGGTGTTGTGTTGGACATTAGCTATATCCAATCCAGCTATGAAGCTCACTGGGAGCCCTTCAGAAAGGTCCTACCAACCTCATAGGATTGTTGTGTGAGAGAGAAATGAGGTGATTCCATTTATTTTGGACAAGGTCCTTGGAGAAAATGTGGGTGATGAGTGGAATTAATAGAAAAACACAGGTTGACAAGGAGCGTTGCATGAGTTAGGCTGTGTCCGTACTAGAGCAAATATATAAAAATGCACTTAACCTCCATGCTAGACCAGAAATTAGTTTCTGCCAGGATTCACAGAGGATAAACTTCATAGGAAGCTGCTGCCTACAGAGTCAGACCATTTGGTCACTTAGGCCATTATCGTCTACGTTGACTGGCAAGGGCTCTCCATGACTTTTTAGTTCTTAGCTCTTCTTAGTTACAAAGACCCACCTTTATGAATTCCTGTCACGTATTTTGAATGCAAAATACATTTTTTTCTTTTTTATTGAAAGCTTTATTCAACAAACAAGATCTTAAAATACATATAATACCAATGAACAAACACCCACTAAATTATAGAATTTTTAAAAAAGAATGTATAAATAGAAAACTGAACAAAAAAACAGAAAAAAGAGAAAAGAAAAATAATAATGTAACGGAAAAGAAAAACATACAGATATCCAATGCGTAAATTGACAAAAAATAGAAGCTTCCGACTAAATCCATTGTACTAATTTTGTGAATAAACATTTCTATGTGACTCATGAAAAGCACAGGGTTGAGTCCCACAGTGATAAGCAGAGTGACCACCATTTACGTGCCTAGCCATGGAGAAGCATTAATTACCAAGTTTCATTTGGCATGCAGTGAGGGTGATACACCTGAGTCTTTTTCGTTTGGTTAATAAGGATATTCTCCCTGAACCTTCATATCGCCTTCTTAATTGGAAAATTATATTATATGATTGTAATCTCCATTGGCACTGGAGGATCAGGGTTACATGCACCAGTGAATTTTCACATTAAAAAAATCTATGATAATTTCTTCTCTACTTTTATAATTATGTTGAAGTCTAATCTAATCAATACGTTTTGTTTCAGCTCCTGAAATGGAGATGATCCTTTCTTGATGCTTCAGCTTCCTCTCGCAAATGGTAGAGGGACTGAATTTTTCTAAATGTTATTGTTGGAAATAGAAAGGGCCCGTAGTAACCAGGAAAGTGATAGCACTCTGTTCTATTTATTTTGAAAGTGGTGTTTGTATGTATTCAAACTGATGTGATATATGTGCATTTTTTAAAACAAACAAACAAACAAACAAACAGGTATATATAGCAGTATATAAGCATTCAAGGTCAGCTGTAAAAAACCTACCATCATTTAGGCTGCAGGTGGGAACCATACTCAAAATCCACAAGAATTGGAAATTCAGCAAAATTGCTGACTCAAGAGTCTGGCTGCATGAAATAGCCTTCTGACTGGTTCCTCCAAATACATAAAACATGAGTCAATGTTTGCCTAAGCAACTATTGTCTTTGCCACGTCCTGCATTCACTCACTTTTCCATTTCAAAATATCTGGGCTGCCAGAGTTCATCAGATCATTTCAATATGATGATTTGATATTGGTGGCTATGCTGTTGATTACTTACCTCTAGATGAGGAGTTCCTAGTATGTACCAAAATGTATCTACATTTTGTATTTTACATACCACATTTTTCGCTCCATAAGATGCACTTTTTTCCTCCTAAAAAGTAAGGGGAAATGTGTGTGCATCTTATAGAGCGAATGTGGTCCAGAGAAGTTTAAGGCTTTATAGGTCAAGTATCAGTATCAATCATCATCATCATCATCATCATCATCATAATCATTTATACCCTGCCCATCTGGCTGGGTTTCCCCAGCCACTCTTGGCAGCCTACAACAGAATATTAAAATGCAATAACCCATTAAACATTAAAAACTTCCCTAAACAGGGCTGCCTTCAGGTGTCTTCTAAAAGTCTGGTAGTTGTTTTTCTCTTTGACATCTGGTGGGAGGGCGTTCCACAGGGCGGGTGCCACTACCAAAAAGGCCCTCTGCCTGGTTCCCTGTAACTTGGCTTCTCGCAGGGAGGGAACCGCCAGAAGGCCCTCGGCACTGGACCTCAGTGTCTGGGTAGAATGATGGGGGTGGAGACGCTCCTTCAGGTATACTGGACCAAGGCCATTTAGGGCTTTAAAGGTCAGCACCAACACTTTGAATTGTGCTCGGAAACGTACTAGGAGCCAGTGTAAGTCTTTGAAGACCGGTGTTATTTGGTCTCGGCGGCCACTCCCAGTTACCAGTCTAGCTGCCGCATTCTGGATTAGTTGTAGTTTCCGGGTCACTTTCAAAGGTAGCCCCACATAGAGCGCATTGCAATAGTCAAAGCGGGAGATAACCAGAGCATGGACCACTCTGGTGAGACAGTCCGCGGGCAGGTAGAGTCTCCTCCTGCTTACCAGATGGAGCTGATAAACAGCTGCCCTGGACACAGAATTGACCTGTGCCTCCATGGATAGCTGTGAGTCCAGAATGGCATATTCTGAAATGGCTGACCTGAATATTCCGCTGATTTGCTTTATGACTTGAAACCTTTTAAATTTTACATTACCCCCCCAGCAGCTTACAACACTTCACAGCCACTGTTTCCCAACTCTGCTTCAGCTTTTGTGCCATCCTGTTTCATTTCACTTCCAGTAATCGCAGCTAATAAGGGACCACAGAATGTACCGTATTTTTCCATGTATATGACTAGGGTTTTTTCTTTAAAAATTGGCTTAATAATTTGCCCTCGTCTTATACATGGGTAGTGCAGAGGGGGTTTGGGCGATTGGTTGTAGCTGCGAGCAGGAGATTTTCTGTGGTGACAGGGCGGGTGATCGGTGGCTGTGCGAAGGGCTGTTTGCAATTGGCTGCTTTTGTGGCAATAGTGCAGTTGATTGGCGGCTGCGGATCTTGGTTGGTGTGCGCAATCGTCAGTGGTGGGTGAGTGATTTTCGGCAATTCCACCCCCCAAAAAAAAGCTCAAAAACTGTGGGCAATCCCCTCCAAAAAAAGCTCAACAACTCTGTGCCAACTCCCCCCATTTTCTTAAACCGGAGTCCCCCCAAAATAGGGGTTGTCCTATACATGGGGGTGTCCTATAGGCGGAAAACTGCTACAGTATATGCTGAAGACACAATTCTGCATAGCCAATCAGATGGCAATTTAAATCTGATTAGATTAAGGAAACACTTCTTGTACCAAAGCCAAACAAGAAACAGCATAACAAGCCAACACTTTTGTAATCCTATTATGATACTTGTTCACACACGCCACTGAACTCGAGCTATCTCTACATATGGACAAATGTTTGTGTGAAGTAGAACACTCATTGAATGTTATATGTGGTTAAATGTATAAATTACAACTCAGCTATTATGTACACAGGTATACAGACTGTGGACACTGAATATAACATGCGAACACCCATATGGTGAGTTCCTAAAAATTGCTAAAACAGGGATTTGAACATTTTTCTTAATAGCTTCCCCCCCTTTCTATTCAGCTGTGCACTCTAAAATGATATTTTATTGTGGTTTTCTCATTCCTCAAAAATACAGGTCTACTGTTCCTCCCAGTCTTAAAATGTGGATTTCTCAGTCACCCCTGCAATAGGGGAGACTGCTGTTTGATTCAGTACAACAATAATAATAATGTCATTTTGAGAGAGCTTCACACCAATGGTTGCTCATTATTCCATTCACACAGTTGCCATTTGAAAAAGAATAATTAAAGGGAAAAAAGATAAACCATGATTACCCATAGAAATCTGAAACAAATCCAGGAAAAAGGAGAATGAGGGAAGCATAATCAGTTTAGCTTTATCTGCCAGACTCTATTATGAATTTTAAAGCCTACAGATGCGTTGCTCAGATTCAATCTTCAGCCACTCCAGGAAGCAGAATGCTAATGTACGCTACCAAGATTTGCTCTATTTAACATAACGTTCTGGACATGTTTTCATATGCTTTGCACTTAAACGGAGACCAGGTAACCAACACATCCTACGAAAACAAATTTGTAAAAAAATATTTTAAAATACACATAAAGGCAAGTGTTACTTTCTTCCACCGAGCAGGGCTGCATCTCAAAAGACAAAACTGATTTTGTTTTATTGGTAAATGTGGCTGGAATCCTATACAATGAGGGTAGCCAACTTGTGGCCCTCCAAGGACTCTCAGATCCCATCACCCCCTTACCAGTATGACCAGTGGGCAAGGATGATGGGAGCTTTGCCACAATAAAATATAAGGCAGAAAAGTTAGTCACCCCGGCTATTCAAATTTATCAGGGAATAGGACACCTTGAACTCAGTAGGGCTTACTTCTGAGTAAAAATACACAGAATTGCACTGTGTTTCTTTTACAGATACTGTGTGTCTTTTAAAAATAACAACAATCCCTTTAGGCAATGTTAGCCAAGAAACGTATTGTAGACTTGTTCTTCTACCCTGATGTCCCTTTGATCCCAGGGATGGGGGGAGAAATTTGATTCAGTTGGCATTCTTCTTGTTAAAGAAAGAGCCTCAGCTACAGAGTGATGCTAGTGTCCCCAGATTCCTTAAAACTCCTTGGAAATTATTTCAGAAAAATGTGTCTATGTAGGCAGGGTAAGGAGAGTTACCAAAACTGGAGGATTGGATTTGGCACAGCGCTAATTGAAATCAAATTGTATAAAAAAACCAAAACATATCGAAGGGTAGGCTGCCTTACAATGTCAAAATCTAATTTCACAACATTTTCATCATAGTAGCTTGAATAGACTACAGCTAACTGGGGGAAAGTAGGATAAACAGTAGAAAACGTGTATATTTGATTAAATAAGCAAAGCAAACATTTGTATAATACAGTGCCAGTTTGTTTCTGGGCTCATTTAAAGTTGCTGGTGTTAATTTGTAAAGCCTTTTCCAATGTGTTCCTCCCTGCATGCTCTGATCATCAGCTGAGGCCATCTCCAGATAAGTTGACTACATGAGGAATTGACTAGGCTATACTCTGTGATGGTAGCCACCCTATGGAATGTTCTGGCCAGGAGGCTGAATCAGAATTCATCCCTATATGGTTTCAGGTGGCTGATGAAGATGTGACTGTTCAAAAATGGCAATCAGGTTATTTCTCTGTCTCTCTTCGTTGGAATTATGACCGGACTTTGCTTTTTATGACTGGGTTTAACTTGGGGGTTGTTTTGTATTTGAAATATTGTTTCGGCGTTGTAATAGCTCCTTAGAAAATAGGGATTAGAAGTTTTGAAAATAAAATAAATCGTATGTAGGGAATGTCTGCTTAAAAGTCCATTTAATCAGGTCGCAGGTGATGCTATTCTTTTATTAGAATGTGGTTGTATTTTACTGAACATTCAGGCATGATTATGAAATTAACCAAATGTAAAAATGTTTTGATCCACTAAAAAGGTGCCTCTGATTAATCAGCTAGCAATTTAAGTTTATAAAGAAGCCATTTAAACACTCCAGACAGCAAATACCATTGTAAGAATCATACACTTCTTTACTTACAATAATAATAATAATAATAATAAATTTTATTTATATCCCGCCCTCCCCAGCCGAAGCCGGGCTCAGGGCGGCTAACAACACTAAAATAGTGCCACATTATAAAACATCATAAGAATTAATTAAAATCAAAATTGATGGCAACCATAAACTAAAGCATTGTAAAGATTGCCAAAGGAGGGGGTCAGGCTGTGCCCTAACCAAAGGCCTGGTGGAACAGCTCTGTCTTGCAGGCCCTGCGAAAAGATGTCAAGTCCTGCAGGGCCCTTGTCTCTTGTGACAGAGCGTTCCACCAGGTTGGAGCCGCAGCCGAAAAAGCCCTGGCTCTAGTTGAGGCCAGCCTAACCTCTCTGTGGCCTGGGACCTTCAAGATGTTTTTATTTGAGGACCGTAAGTTCCTCTGTGGGGTATACCAGGAGAGGCGGTCCCGTAGATACGAGGGTCCTAGGCCGTGTAGGGCTTTGAAGGTTAAAACCAGCACCTTAAACCTGATCCTGTACTCCACCGGGAGCCAGTGCAGCTGGTATAGCACCGGATGAATGTGATCCCGCAGCGAAGACCCCGTAAGGAGTCTCGCTGCGGCATTCTGCACCCGCTGGAGTTTCTGGGTCAGTCTCAAGGGCAGCCCCACGTAGAGCGAGTTACAATAATCCAGTCTGGAGGTGACTGTCGCGTGGATCACAGTGGCTAGGTCAGGGCGGGAGAGGTTATGAGCCAACTGCTTAGCTTGGCGGAGATGAAAAAATGCCGCCTTTGTTATAGCTGCAATCTGCGCCTCCATGGAGAGGGAGGTATCAAAGATTACACCCAAACTCTTAACGGACGGTGCTGGCACTAATTGCACCCCCGCAAGAGATGGGAGTTGCCCCCTCAATCCCATATCGTCCCGTCCCAGCCAGAGGACCTCTGTCTTCGAAGGATTTAACTTCAACCGGCTCCCACGTAACCATCCAGCCACAGCTTCCAAGCATCTGATCAGTGTGTCTGGGGCCGAGTCAGGATGGCCATCCATCAACAGATAGAGTTGGGTGTCATCAGCATACTGATGGCAGCCCAGCCCAAAACTCCGGACAAGCTGGGCGAGGGGGCGCATAAAGATGTTAAAAAGCATCGGGGAGAGAATCGCACCCTGAGGCACTCCACACACCAAGGAGTGGCGGGATGACAGTTTCCCCCCAAGCGCCACCCTCTGTCCCCGACCAGAGAGAAACGAGCGCAGCCATTGAAGGACTGTGCCCTGGATCCCCACGTCGGCGAGGCGGTGGTCCAGAAGTTCGTGATCAACCATGTCGAAAGCTGCTGACAGATCTAGAAGAATCAGCAGCCCCGACCCGCCTCGATCCAGCTGTCTACGAAGATCATCTGTTAGGGCGACCAGAGCCGTCTCGGTCCCATGACCAGCGCGGAAGCCGGACTGGAATGGATCCAGAGCCGATGTTTCATCCAGAAACCTACCAAGCTGTTCAGCAACCGCTCTCTCAATCACCTTACCCAGGAATGGAAGATTCGAAACTGGGCGGTAATTGGATAGATCTAAGGGATCTAATGATGTTTTCTTTAAGAGCGGACGCACCACTGCCTCCTTCAGTTCCCCTGGGAATGTCCCGGTGCCAAGGGACAAATTGATGATATCCCCCAGGGGGGCCCGCACCTCGTCTGGACACGCTCTAATCAGCCAAGACGGGCACGGGTCGAGAGGACAAGTGGTGGGCTTTCCAGCTCGGAGGAGTCTGTCCACATCGGCTGGGGATATCCGGTCAAAGTGGTCCAATCCTGGCCCGAGGACAGTCGAGGGGCCTCCAGTTCCTTTATTGTATCCAAATTGGCAGGGAGGTCATGGCGGAGCGACAGGACCTTCTCCGCAAAAAAGCTCGCAAATGCCTCACAGCTGTGTGTCGAATTGTTATTTAAATTTGGCTGTCCTTCGAGGGACGTTAAAGACCGAATTATACTAAATAATTGTGCCGGGCGAGAGCTAGCGGATGCAATGGAGGCCGAGAAGTAGGACTTCTTAGCGGCCTTCACTGCCATCTCGTAGGTTTTCATAAAAACCCTATAAGATGTTCTTGAGGCTCCGTCACGGGCACCCCGCCATACTCGCTCTAGCCGTCTGAGGCCCCGCTTCATTTTCCGGAGCTCCTCAGTAAACCAGGGAGCCCGGTTTCTGCGGGGTCGCAGAGGGCGCTTAGGTGCGATCTCATTGATGGCTGCCAGGAGCTGGGTATTCCAGCCCTCAACAAGCTCAGTCAATGAGTCGCCAGGGGGAGAAAGGTCCCGCAAGGCTTGACGGAATCTATCAGGGTCCATCAGCCTCCGCGGGCGAGCCCAAATCGGCTCACCACCTAAGCAGGGTGGGGGTGGAACGTCAATCCTGGCTTTCAGAGCGTAGTGATCAGACCATGGCACCTTCATCGAAGGAAACATGATCACATCTATACCGACGCCGAAGATCAGATCCAGCGTGTGGCCTGCTTGATGTGTGGCGCCCGAAACAACTGGGAGAGCCCTAGTGTCGCCATGGAAGACACCAGGTCCAGAGCCTGTGAGGAGGGAGTGGCATCGGCATGGATGTTGAAGTCCCCCAATACCAATACCAATAGGTTAGGGAACTCCAAGGCCCAGCCGGCCACCGCCTCCAGCAGGCCTGACAGGGTGGCTGCTGGTGCGCTAGGTGGCCGGTACACCAGCCAGACAGCCAAGCTCACCTCGGAGCCCCACACTAGGCCAACACATTCAATGCCGGGGATCGATGGCGGTGGTAGAGCCCTGAAAGAACAATCTTCCCAGATTAATAGTGCCACCCCTCCCCCCCGGCCCACAGTCCGTGACTGGTGGAGGACGGAAAGAGAGACTACTTTTTCCTTTAGATTAGCAGAGCTATCCAAATCCATTTTGTTCCAGACTGGGGTATGTGTGGTTAGATTGGATGGAAGTGCCCCTCTTCTCAGGCCTGCTGGCTTCTGCCTTCATCACTTCACTAGTGATACCATGATATCAGTGTCTCTCTGCCTGAGTGGAGCGCTTCTTTTTGCCCCCCAAATGTGCAGGCAGACAGAAAGCTGCAAAATGGAGCTTTCTGAGGGGAGCTGCTGAGTCAGCTAAGGATGTCCCTTCGCTGCCATGTGATCACAACCAGTACCCAACTTGGCCAACCACTGACACCAGGCCTGGTTGGACCTCATTGACTATTTACAACCACGAAGTTATGTATGTTGATTAGCCCTGTCCTTTGGTGTCCTCTCTCAACTCACATGTTTCGTAAGCCTGAGCGATAACTTCTGAAAAGGACTGAAGAGTTTGGCTACATAATGAAATTTAAACTTTTAATGAGAGGATAGCAGCCATGGAAGATTACATGATACGCTCAGAGCTGTCTTGAGTAATAATGACAGCTAATTATTCTGTCAATCACTTCATTTTGTTTGAGTGAAACTGAGCTACTGGATACCCAGCTATTTGAAAGCTGGCATAATTTAAATGTTACAGTACACCACCTTATTCAATGGAAGGCTGCTTGATGAGCTATCACTCAGATTCAAACCAACAATAATAGTGGGGTTGGTTTTTTTCCTTGTTGATCACAATAAAATCAGAACGAACCCTGATAGGGATTCTTGAGAAATAGGTTGAATAAAGATTTATTTGAAGGGTGATTTCTGAGACTTTCTTATGAAGACAACAGTAAATATGCCTTTCAGGCTGAGAAGAGCACCTGCTGTTTGACCCCAATGGCTCTTTTCTGAGCACAGCTGAAGATGTTGGAGTTATGTGCTTAGGTTTAAATACAACTGACATCATTGGCATCAAGTCTGAACGTATTTCCCCCCATAGAATTTTGCCCTTTGTGAAACAATGTTCTACAAATTAGATAAACTACATTCCTTGCATCTGTCTAAATATATGGTTTTCATGAACTGCTACTTGAGTGAGTCTTTAGTGAGAATCATCTCATTCAATATTTTAAAACTGCTCCTCTTTTGAACATACTACCACAGGCATAGGCAAACCCCAGCCCTCCAGATGTTTGGGACTACAATTCCCATCATCCCTAGCTAACAGGACCAGTGGTCAGGGATGATAGGAATTGTAGTCCCAAACATCTGGAGGGCTGGAGTTTGCCTATGCCTGTACTACCAATTCAGTGTTGAAACAAGCTCAGGGTTTTGAATGGTACAAATGTTCAGTTGAAATAGAAATTAAAGTAACTCTAGTACAGTGGTACCTCGGGTTAAGTACTTAATTCGTTCCGGAGGTCCGTTCTTAACCCGGAGCTCAATTTCTGTTCTCATCCTGAAGCAAAGTTCTTAACCTGAAGCACTATTTCCGGGTTAGCGGAGTCTGTAACCTGAAGTGTGTGTAACCTGAAGCGTATGTAACCTGACATACTACTGTATATGTCTGTTTTGCTTTGAAATGCATATGGTTGTGAATAGTATACTGTTGTCTTACCATTGTGTTGAAGAGGCCTAATATTATATTGTGGTCTCGGTGTTACTATACCACAGTTGCAAACCTGCAGAAAAAAGAGACCCACTGATTTCACGAGGACTTTAAAAGTTGCTTCTAGCTTTAAGATGGCAGCATATGAATGTTATCAAACTGCCTCTTATTTTTCTTGCTTAGCTTTCTTGTCATGTTGAGGCTTCTTTGGCTTAGAGCAAGTGTTCAGCCAGAAGCCAAAAGGTTCTTGGCACCATACCCAAAATTGATTTTTTAAAAAGCATTTTCTAGGTATCATAGAGTCACAACTTCTAATACACTGACTTCTGCTTATGTCAGTACATTCTCAAATGAATGCAATCTGATCAAATATGTCCACGTTTTACAATCATTCTGTAGGAAAGAGGTACAGTTTCTCAGTTTCAGAAGGAGGTGATTTGAAAAGCTTGGGGCCATGACTGTAAAGACCCCACTTTTTGTGCCAAATGCTTGTATTATGCGGATTGACAGTGACTTAAGGAGGCCTGATTTGACGAATGGAGATGGTATGAAGGTTGATAGAGGGGCACTGGGCTCAGCATATCAGAAGTCACTATAGTTGGTGGAGCAAATGCTGTATATACGCCCAGACTTCTAACTGCAGATGGGCCGGCACATTTATGCTTCAGGAAAGCAGTAAAGGCACATGTACTGGAACAAAGTTGGCCTTGCAACACTCCAGGCTCAGATTTACAGAAGCCACCCTAGTTTCTGATTTGATCCTGGGATGTCCTGCTTTTCCTTAGGACGTCCCTACAGTGGTACCTCGGGTTACATATGCTTCAGGTTACATACGCTTCAGGTTACAGACTCCGCTAACCCAGAAATAGTACCTTGGGTTAAGAACTTTGCTTCGGGATGAGAACAGAAATCGGGCTCCGGCGGCGCGGCAGCAGCAGGAGGCCCCATTAGCTAAAGTGGTACCTCAGGTTAAGAACAGTTTCAGGTTAAGAACGGACCTCACCTCCGGAACGAATTAAGTACATAACCAGAGGTACCACTGTATTTTCATTGGAGAAAGGTTTGAGGGGATGTCTCTAATAATTATAATAAAATAATTTTATTTATATCCTCCCCTCTCCAGCCGAAGCCGGGCTCAGAGCAGCTAACAACAGTAAAAATAACACAGTTTACATAAAATCACAATCAATTAATTGAAATACATTCTAAAATCAATTCATTCTAAAATCAATTCAAAATCAAATTAATGGCAAGCACTGGGCTAGAGTTCTATGAGGATTGCAGAAGGAGAGAGGGGGTCAGACTGTGCCTTGGCCAAAGGCCAGGTGGAACAGCTCTGCCTTGCAGGCCCTGCGGAAAGATGTCAAGTCCCGCAGGGCCCTAGTCTCTTGTGACACAGCGTTCCACCAGATAGGGCCATGGCCAAAAAAGCCCTGGCTCTGGTTGAGGCCAGCCTAACCTCCCTATGGCCCAGGATCTCCAAGATGTTTTTATTTGAAGACCGTAAGGTCCTCCATGGAACATACCAGGAGAGGCGGTCCCGTTGGTACGAGCTGCAGGTACTCTATTTTCATTGGAGAAATGTTGGAGGATATGGAATAGAACGTGTAATCTTCGATACCTCCCTCTCTATGGAGGCGCAGATTACAACTATAACAAAGGCGGCATTTTTTCACCTCCGCCAAGTTAAGCAGTTGGCCCCTTATCTCTCTCGCCCTGACCTAGCCACTGTGATCCATGCGACGGTCACCTCCAGACTGGATTATTGTAACTCACTGTATGTGGGGCTGCCCTTGAGACTGACCCAGAAACTCCAGCGGGTGCAGAATGCCGCGGCAAGACTCCTTATGGGGTCTTCGCTGCGAGATCACATTCATCCGGTACTATACCAACTGCACTGGCTCCCGGTGGAGTACAGGATCAGGTTTAAGGTGCTGGTTTTAACCTTTAAAGCCCTATACGGCCTAGGACCCTCATAACTACGGGACCGCCTCTCCTGGTATGCCCCACAGAGGAACCTACGGTCTGCAAATAAAAACATCCTGAAGGTCCCAGGCCTCAGAGAGGTTAGGCTGGCCTCAACTAGAGCCAGGGCTTTCTCGGCCGCGGCTCCAATCTGGTGGAATGCTCTGTCACAAGAGACTAGGGCCCTGTGGGACCTGACATCTTTCCGCAGGGCCTCCAAGACAGAGTTGTTCCGCCAGGCCTTTGGTCAGGGCGCAGCCTGACTCCCTCCTCTGGCAACCTGCACAGAATTTTGCTTAACAGTTGCCATTAATTTGATTTTAATTAATTGTTATAATGGAATGTTTTAGAATGTTAGATTATTTGATTGTTTGATTATTTGATTGTTGTTAGCCGCCCTGAGCCCGGCTTTGGCTGGGGAGGGCGGGATATAAATACAATTTATTATTATTATTATTATTATTATTATTATTATTATTATTATTATAACATCCCTGTTTTCCCCACAGAAATATTGAAGGGTATGACAATGGTGTCACTGACCTGAAAAATACTTACCTGAGTGGGTGGAGTTAGAATATGCAGTGGCAGAAATACTGGGATTGTGCAGTTGTCTTAATTCACCCAGGTCATCATAAGGAACATTACTTACTTCTGACTTAGCATATATGCTGAAAATGAAGCCTGGCTAAGAATTAGTGCCTGTGTTTGCTCGCTGTCCTCTTTTACCCAGTACCTTTCTTCCTTTTGTGTGATGGCAATTCGATTGTAAGAGCTGTCTTGTTTCTTGGTTTTTGCTTCTAGTCGTTATGCTGGGCCTAGAAAACTTGAACTCATTTTACAATAACTGAAAAATAATATGCTTGAGAAATTTGATCTTCAGCACCTGATCTGTACTTCCTGGATTGATGTGCAACTGCTGACTTTTTGCACTTCCTGAATATTGTGATACAGTTTTTGGCCAAATTACGGATTTAAAAGCAAGTATTTTGAGAGGATGGAAAGGTTTAGAAATGCATCTTGTGACAGAAAAACATTTTAAAGGTGTGCATTTTGAGAGAATGCATGTTTAATTTATATATATATATATATATATATATATATATATATATATATATATATATATTCATTTTTGTCCAGAGTTTTGTTTCCTTTTTTGTTGTTGTTTTTTTTTATTGCAAAACAGTACAGAAGTGGAAAGAATGGACAAAGGGACACAGAATACGAATAGACTGTTTTGCCCATCTCTCATATTTCAAACAATATAGCCGCACAATATAGCAGCAAGCAACGACAACATCAACAATTATCAAGCAAAACCAGCAACCTTTCAAAAGCATTGTAAAAAACAAAACAAAACCACAGTAAAAAGTAATGTTGCATAATAGCCTGGGGAATAAGTTTTTAAAAGATAAAGTCTCTGGAGCACCTGTGCTGTGTGGCACGAATCTGAAAATTGCACACATGAGTGCAGATGTATTCAGCAATCGGCATTTAATCGGGTTCGTGTATGAGTGCTGAAGTGGGGGTTGCCAAAAAAGAATGCCAAAACAGCTGAATTGTTTTGTTCCCTCATGCATCTGTGCTCTGACGTTTTTCATTACTATCCCTCATATGAAATCTTACACTGTCAGTAATTAACATTTCAAGTACTTATGCCTATCTTCTCTCAAAACGCTTTTTACCCTGCCCTTTTAGTGTAAAATCATCATTCACTGAGGGTTGGGGTGAGGCGGCTTACATCTAACATTACAGTTTTATAAAACAGTTACAAAGAAAGGGACTCATGGCCCCCCAAAAAAAGAAAAACACATACAGTGGTACCTCGGGTTACATACGCTTCAGGTTACAGACTCCGCTAACCCAGAAATATTACCTCGGGTTAAGAACTTTGCTTCAGGATGAGAACAGAAATCGTGCGGTGGCAGCAGGAGGCCCCATTAGCTAAAGTGGTACCTCAGGTTAAGAACAGTTTCAGATTAAGAACGGACCTCCAGAACCCGAGGTACCACTGTAAAAGCATTGTCTAAAAAATGAGTATTGGTACAGTCATACCTCAGGTTAAAGACGCTTTGGGTTAAATCTTTTCAGGTTGCGACTCAGAAGTACCGGAAGGGGTTACTTCTGGGTTTTGTCGCTCGAGCATGCGCAGACACTCAAAATGACGTCATGTGCAGAAGCGGTGAATCGTGACCCACGCAAGCGCAGACGCGGGTTACGTTCTGCTCAGGTTGCGAATGGGGCTCCGGAACAGATCCTGTTCATAACCAGAGGTATTATATTTCAGGGACACGGGTAGCGCTGTGGTCTAAACCACAGAGTCTAGGGCTTGCCAATCAGAAGGTCGGTGGTTTGAATCCCTGCGACGGGGTGAGCTCCTGTTGCTCGGTCCCTGCTCCTGCCAACCTAGCAGTTTGAAAGCACGTCAAAGTGCAAGTAGATAAATAGGTACCGCTCTGGTGGGAAGGTAAATGGCATTTCCATGTGCTGCTCTGGTTTGCCAGAAGCGGCTTAGTCATGCTGGCCACATGACGTGGAAGCTGTCTGTGGATAAACGCAGGCTCCCTCAGCCTATAGAGCGAGATAAGCGCACAACCCCAGAGTCGTCCATGACTTGACCTAACAGTCAGGGATACCTTTACCTTTTTATTATATTTCAATGACATAATATGCCTAACAAGCATAGACACCAACTATAGCATTTCCATGAGTACATGATGGTCATTGCGAGGTGGGCAAGACTGATATGCTGTTTGCATTCACTTATCTGTGACCTGTACTCATAGGACTTCATGGTTCAGGAAAGTGTATGGCCCAGGAAGGGTAAATCTGGGAGAGCTGTCTACAGATGAGTATCAGGGGGGGAAATGATGTTAACAGTGTAATGGGGTTAGGGAAAGCAAAAGAAACTCTTATGCAAGGGGGGGAAATGGTGCTATTATTGGGGAACAATATGCTAAAATTTTCACAAGCAGAGCAAAAGGAGACAGATATCTATATACTTTCCCATTGAACTACCTGTCCCTGTGAGTAATTCTGAAGTTGAGATAGTTTCAGCACAGGACTGCCTGCCAACACAAATTCATTCCTAGCCCAACTGATAAGTTGAGTCAGATTTCCATCTAGTCTATGCCACAAAAGAAAGCCATGGGCTATAATTATTGCCAAGTATCAGACAAGACAATTGGGCCACGATCAAAGTGTTAGGAAACAAAACTCTTGTAATTGCTATCAATTCATAACACCCCCCATCGTTCAGCCTGGACACGGAGGTCCAGCTCCGAGGGCCTTCTCGCGGTTCCCTCCCTAAGAGAAGTGAGGTTACAGGGAACCAGGCAGAGGGCCTTCTTGGTAGTGGTGCCAGCCCTGTAGAATGCCCTCCCATCAGATGTCAAAGAAATAAACAACTATCTGACTTAGAAGACATCTGAAGGCAGCCCTGTTTAGGGAAGTTTTTAATGTTTGATGTTTTATTGTATTTCTAATATTCTGTTGGGAGCCGCCCAGAGTGGCTGGGGAAACCCAGCCAGATGGGTGGGATATAAATAAACTAATAATAATAATAATAATAATAATAATAATAATAATAATAATGCCCTTTAGTTTGAGTCTACACATTGGGGAGAAATTACTTTTAAACTGTGTTTGTGTGTTTATTGTTTTTGTTTGTTACTATGTTATGTATGTTTGTGTTTTCATATTGCAAACCGTCCTGTGATCCTCAGATGAAGGGGCAATGTAGAAATTAATTAATTATATTCAATTCAGTTCACATATAAAGGTAAACCTGCCTGATTTGCACTTTCTGATGTGATAGGTGAACCAAAAATCTGCCATCCTTCAGAAATCCGCACTTCTCCAAATTTTGAAATGTAGTCCTCCATCCAAGTAATGGGTACAAAAATGTACATACTGGGGTAAAGTATGTACCGTATTTTTCACCCTATAGGACGCACTTTCCCCCTTCCAAAAATGAAGGGGAAATGTGTGTGTGTCCTATGGGGCGAATGCAGGCTTTCGCTGAAGCCTGGAGAGCAAGAGGGGTCGGTGTGCACCGACCCCTCTCGCTCTCCAGGCTTCAGGAGAGCACCACTGCCAGCCCCACAAGCTTGGGGGACAGCGGGAAGGCGGAACGCCGCCATCCCCCTGTCCCCCGACCTGGTTTGGAGGCTGGCGGCGGGCTTCCCCCGCCTGCAGCCCCGCATGCTCCCAGAGCGGGCTTCGCGCAGCTCTCTGCAAGCTGTGGGAGCCCGGCGCGACTTCACGCTGGGCTCCCCCGGCTTGCGGAGAGCTGCCTGTTCTGGGGGCTGGGGTCGGGGGAAGCTCGGGCTTCCCCCGCCCCAGTCCCGCACCTTGGGGGAAAATAATTTCCCCCCCTTTATTCCCCCCCCAAATCTAGGTGCGTCCTATAGGTGCGAAAAATACGGTATATCAATGAACACATTCATGAACATAGCATGCAAAACTGTCTATCGGAAGAAATGTACACTAAAACATGGATGCATTTTCAGGAGGACTTTTAAAACAAAATTTGCTACTTGATTTGGGAATGTGGAAAACTGAACGTAAGACTGGGAAATAGAGAGGAATCGCAAGACACCAAAATTTGACAGATTCGCCAATCCATACTTGAGCCCTCCATAAAATCCCAACTCTCCCAAAATAGTGCTAATGCTCCCCTGAAATGTTTTTCTCTTCTCTTTTTATTGTGTATTGTGTATCATCATCATCTGCAATGGACCTCACCTACAATAGAGCTCCTTTTCTTGAGTGAAAGAATGAAAGTTGTGTTGCAAGTCAGAGCTGCTTCTTTATCACACATCTGTTTTGTTCCCCCTCGGGACCCTTCCACCGAAATCAATAACACCCAGATCAATAGAAGAAATGCTTCTTAAAAATGTAGATGGTTTCATCTTTATGACCCTGAATTGCTAATAATGATTTATTAAATATAATAATAAAAAATAATGACAACAAGCGCAGGGCTTTCTGTGAATTATCTCATCACCACAAAGAAAAGTAAGGGAATGGGAAAAGACTGTCAGATAACGAAACCTGATAATAGCACAGGAACTGTGGGACCAGCACAAAGCATGAGCCCAAATGGGAATGACTTCCACAAAACTACATCACCGGCTAGTGCTTGACCTGTGCACTTCTGGGCATATAAAAATGAAATACTAACGCCAGAAGGTTAGCAGCAGAAGAAGCCTTTGGTTCAACAAGTGCGTGACTGTAAAAACAACAGGATAAACAAGGGTCACCTATGCAAAATTAGAAATGGCTCGTTTAAAACTACGGAAAGTATACGAACTATTTGGCCTGGGTTGGCGGTGAGACATTTGCGGCTTATTTTTTTATTTCTGCATTATGCAGAGACCATGAAATTGATTGTTTTCACATGCCTGCATTTTGACAGCTGTCAGTCAGCATCAGCTAAGTGCTTTGGAAAAGAAAGCATTAGAGAAAGGAGGTGGCTATGTATTCTAAATAAAAAATAAAAAAAAATGTTCCAAACTGGTTTTCTCTGCTAAGCATCACAAGTATATGTAGAGCGATAATGCTTAACGTTAGTATAGCATTTTCAAGTGTTCAGAGTGCCTCCGTGTATATTTAATCCTTACGACCACCCTGTGTGGCAATGTGTTATTATTACCATTAATAATGTTTTAATAATGCGGTAGGACAGAGGCTGAGGCTGAGTGGCTTGCCTAAAGCTTCCTAATGAGATCAGGACAGACGTAAGGCTCAAACTGAGAATTTTCCCCGATTGACAGCTCAGTCTTTTAGTCTCCATCCTATACCAGCTAGGTGTCTGTTCTGAATGAGAACAAGCAGGGTGGAATTATGTAAAGTACTCATTCTTTTTCTATCTTTGATACTATGTCAGTGTTTTCCAGTTGGTTTTCCCCACCCCTTTTTATTATTCACAGCCAGTATAATCATTTGGAACAAAGTTTTACAGCAGGCATAGGCAAACTTGGCCCTTCAGATGTTTTGGGACTACAACTCCCATCATCCCTGACCACTGGTCCTGTTAGCTAGGGATGGTGGGAGTTGTAGTCCCAAAACTTCTGGAGGGCCGAGTTTGCCTCTGCCTGTTTTATAGGCTGTAATTGGTAAAATATAAAGCAGCGTGCATCAAATAAATAACCAATACCAAGTGGGAGGTGGAAGGTTCAGCCAGGCCCCAGTCTATTGCCAAGAAGGATTTAGATACCCTAATTTCTAAATGTAGGACTCAACTAACTGGTCCTATCAGTGGATGCCCATGCAGTGCTTTCTGCTTTTCCCCCTCCTGTCATGCCCCCATTGCACCCCCCCCCCACCAATTGCCTCTGGTGTTTGAGTGTCAGAAAAACCCCAGGATAGCATGCAGGACGAGGAGAGGGGAGCTTGTTCCGTCAGGCAAACGGTTGCGCTAATGGAACATTTGTGATAGCGCAATGCTGAATTCCTCCCGACAATCTTATGCCCACTCACCTGGGAGCAAATCATGCTGAAAACAATGTGATTTATTTCCGAGTGTATTTTTCACTGTATTAATGTATGCCTGCATCTACAGGAACCGTCATATAATAATAATATACAGTGGTACCTTGGGTTAAGAACTTAATTCGTTCTGGAGGTCCGTTCTTAACCTGAAACTGTTCTTAACCTGAAGCACCACTTTAGCTAATGGGGCCGCCTCCTGCTGCTGCACTGCAGGAGCACAATTTCTGTTCTCATCCTGAAGCAAAGTTCTTAACCCGAGGTACTATTTCTGGGTTAGTGGAGTCTGTAACCTGAAGTGTATGTAACCCGAGGTACCACTGTAATAATAATAATAATAATAATAATAATAATAATAATAATAATAATAATAATTTATTATTTATACCCCGCCCATCTGGCTGGGCTTCCCCAGCCACTCTGGGCGGCTTCCAGCAAAAGATTAAAATACAGTAATGCATCAAACATTAAAAGCTTCCCTAAACAGAGCTGCCTTCAGATGTCTTCTAAAAGTCTGGCAGTTGTTCTCTTTGACATCTGGTGGGAGGACATTCCACAGGGTGGGTGCCATGACCGAGAAGGCCCTCTGCCTGGTTCCCTGTAACTTGGCTTCTCGCAGTGAGGGAACCGCCAAAAGGCCCTCAGCGCTGGACCTCAGTGTCCGGGTAGAATGATGGGGGTGAAGAAGCTCCTTCAAATATACTGGACCATATAAATACCTGTGTTCAGGCGTTTGTGCAAGCACGTAATGTTTAAAAGCAGGAGTCACCAACCTTTTCCGTGTTGAGCAGAGAAGGTCTGCTAGAGGCTTCTGCTCACGTCCGCTTAAACATGAGTAGAAACCGCTGTGTGATCAGGGACCATGAGAAAGCAGGTATAGTTCAGTTTTCAGTTTGCACCTGGAGACAGAAAAACATAGAGAGCTGTGTTGTTCTGAAGTGAAGTACTCTGGGGTTGCAGGGGCTGCCTTTGGAAGTCTGTTGCAAGGTTAGTGGATTTGCTGACTGGAGTAGGGATGGAGTAGAAATGGAGTTCTGTTTGCATTGAAAGGTGAACCCACCTAATTCACACTTTCCCAGAATATATGAGAACTGAAATGCTGCCGTTTGTTGAAATCTAAACTTCTTCATATTTGGCAATGCAGCCAAGTATTGTGTTCCAATATATATACCAAGGAACATAAAAAGAAATATATTAGTGAAAGCAGCATTATAAAAGGGGACATTGCTGTGCACAAATGTTGTTTATTGGGCAAATTTGAATGCAATAATGCATATATTGGGATAAATTCACAATAAGATGCTGGCGACTTTTATTTCATACTTTTGGAAATGATAAGAGAACCAAAACACAGCCATCCTTCAAAATCCACACTTTTCATAATTTTGAATGTACTTTTTAAACCAAGAAATGTGGAGAAAAGTGAATATTCTACATTAAAGTGTGCATTATACATATTCATGAAAATTGCATACAGATATGCATTATAATAAAACTCTTTGCAAAAATGTGTGTATTAGGCAATACAATTTCATACAAACATTTACATATTAGGTGAATTCACACCAAAATGCTCATAAATGTTCATGAGGACTTCAAAATGGTGACCAGAAACTGATATGGATGCGTAGAGAAATGAGAATATTGGATTCACCCACGTTGCTAAGTAGGAGTGTGCCTTTGTTTTTGCTATACTTTACTTGGATGTTTGTGAATATTGCAAATACACTTTGAAAATTCAGGGCACTTTCATCCAAAGGAAAATGTAGAACCTGTAGGGTTGAGCCAGGAATGTCTTGCCATTTGGCAAATATATTTTAAGGCTATTATCTAGAGACGAGCATTTCTCAAATTTCTGCTCACATCAGGCATCCTTGAGCATATTGCAAGAGCTTTTGCTTCATCAAGCTAAATAGTTCATCAGACAACCTAGTCCCGTTTCACTTTTTAATATACTGAGTTAAATGTCAGTGTTTGCTAAAAGAACTAATTTCAGTGCTGGCAGTTACTGTTGGCAAGTGTGATTTAAAATGTATTATCTGGAGGAATCAAAATGAATTTTAGATTAATACGAGACTGCTAAAATTAGGACTGTTGCTAAAAATGGCATGCCAATCATTTCTTTTTTTGCAATCACACAACTTTATTTGAGGTTCTTAGATTTCCCTGTTGTAGCGAAACCATCTAGCATGCATGGCAATTAATTTCTTAATAAATTCTTCAAGCGTCTCATTCTCAGTAGAAATCAGATGAATTATATTTACAGATATACTTGATAACCATAGTGGTGCCGCGATGCTGCCTAGATAGCCAGTGATGGATCTTCCACAGAGATCTGCATAATTACTGCTCAAAGGTCATACTATAAAAAGGATATTTCCAAATGTTATTTCATCGGGCAGTACACAATTATCCTCCCGAGCAAATTAAAGGACAATTTTTGTCTTGTAGCTGATTCTTAGCTACTGGAACTCAAGTGCTTTGACCATAAGGGTGCACTCCATGATGAACTTTTCATAAAACATCAAGTAAGAGAATGGAAATCTGGTTTTAGCTTCTCTGTATAAAGTGGGCATGGCAGGATGTTATATAGGTGGAGGATAGGAAGTCAATAATTTGAGGTGGCTGAAGTTGACATGTAGGGAGGAAGGGAAAATCTAGTCCAGCCCAGCCACCTATCCCCCATCTCTCCTGATGTTCAATGATGCTATATCCCCTGGGCACATTGTACCATCCAGGTTACCAGTCTAGATTGCTTCATGTGTCAAGGGAATGGGCACACCATCAGGTGGAATTTTGATTTGGCTACAAGGAAGAGAAGAATCTGTCATGAGCTGATCCAGCATATTGCCACCTTATTGCAATTGCTGGGCAAAGTGTGTCAGGGAATGGTCTGCAGCAGAAGAGTGGGGAGGTGCATTCTCAGGCAGACCAGCTGCTCCGAGAAGAGGAGCTGGAGGGGGAAGATTCACCCCCCTTGTCTACAGCTGTCTCGTAAACTGGGAGAGACACAGACACAGAGCAGATTAGACTGGAGTTACCTAGCTATGAGATAATGGCAAGGAAAACAGAAGGGAGGGGACAGATAGCAAAGACGTCATTAGACAGTATGGGGAACCCTCCCTCCCCACAAACTAGGAGGTCTGACCGTATTAGAGAACAAAGGATGTAGAGAGGAGGAGGGACTTCCTGCTGGTGTCTAGTATGTTGCGGAAGACGGAAGGGGGAAGAATTAGAGTAGCCAACCGCTCTCCTTGTGGAGGGATGTGGATTTTTGCTTGCAACCTGAGGCCTGGATAAAAAGGACTATAAAATATAGTCCTTACACGAAAGCTCATACCAAGAACTAACTTAGTTGGTCTTTAAGGTGCTACTGGAAGGAATTTTTTTATAAAATATAAACTGCTTGTTAATTCTTATCTCTGTGAAGCTACCGAAGGGAGAGGCAGACTCTCCACGCATGACACAGTGTCAGGAATAAATCACATGCAGTAAGTGAAGTTAATTCTTTATTGGAAGAAACATGTTCATCTCAGGAGCGCCAGGCCTAAGGAGCACAGCACCTTTTCTCAATAGGTCTTGCCCCTATGAGGCAGTTGTGAAGGCTGCCTAAATCTTTTCCTCCCCCTGCAATCTGAGACTATGCTAGCATACCTGTTGCAGCAGGAGGGGGAGACACCCTGGCTTCTTTACCAGCATATCTGCCTTTTGGCCTCCTTCCTCTCCTGTTTCCACCTCTGATTCTGATTCTGGACTCCTCTCTGCCACAGAATCTCCCTGCTCACTAAACCCTGTTGCCTATTCAGCTTCCAACACTTCCTCCTCCCAGGAGTCTCCTTCTGACCACTTTTGTTCCTTGGGGGTCCCTCAGCTGGTGCCTCACACCATTCCTCTGAGTCCAGCCAGTGATAATTGCTGGTGTAGCAAACATCCTTCACCAAATATAGAATGGCAGACATGTTAAAAGCTGTTACAGGGCTTAGAATTGCTTGGAGGTGGAGGTGGAATTGACTCATGTGCAGTCCTAGCAGCCTGTGTCAGCACCTGTGCATCTTTGCTACATTATAGAAATAGCAAGCAATTATAATGCGGTTGCGATTTACAGGCAGCATAATAGGATGGATTTGTTCCACTTGTCCTACAGAGATGCTACTGAAGCTTGTTGGTGCAAGCTACGCCTTATGTTGCCACAGCTGTGCACATTTATGTAATCAGATTGTTTGTTTTCCATGGAAAACATTGTTTTCCCCCCAACTTCAGTGTGTTTTGCTTTTAAAGCCGAAATGCTCCTTCTATTTTGCCACCTACAAATCAGATCATAGAATTGTAGAGTTGGAGGACACCCCAACGGCCATCAAGTCCAACTCCCTGCAATGCAGGGATCTCAACTAAAGCATTCATGACAGATGGGCATCCCAACTCTGCTTAAAGCTCTCCAAGGCAAGAGTGTCCACTACCTCTCATGGGAATTTGATCCACTGTCAACCAGCTCTTACTGTCAGAAAGTTCTTCCCGATTTTCAGTCGGAATCTCCTTCCTTGTAACTTGAAGCCATTGGTCCTAGCCTCCAGAGCAGAAAAAAAACAAGCTTCCTCCGGCCTCGATGTGGTGGTCATTTAGATATCTGAAGATGGTTATCATATCTCCTCTCAGTCTTTCTTCTCTTTACCAGGCTAAACATACCCAATTCCCTCAACCATTCCTCATTAGGCTTCATTTCCAGACCATTGATCTTCTTGGTCACCCTCCTACATGTTCCTGGTATACACTTTAGACCAGGGGTCAGCAAACTTTTTCAGCAGGGGGCCGGTCCACTGTCCCTCAGACCTTGTGGGGGGCCGGACTATATTTTGAAGGGGAGGGGAAATGAATGAATTTCTATGCCCCACAAATAACCCAGAGATGCATTTGAAATAAAAGGACACATTCTACTCATGTAAAAACACGCTGATTCCCGGACCGTCCGCAGGCCGGATTTAGAAGGTGATTGGGCCGGATCCGGCCCCCGGGCCTTAGTTTGCCTACCCATGCTTTAAAACATGGCCTTCTGTAATAACAGCACATGAAAATGGGCAAAAAGCTTGAGTCTCTGCTGCTATTGCAGATCGGTTTTGTAAGCTGTACCTTTGGTCAAGACAATTGCTCAGTAGTGAATGTTTCAGAATGCTTGGAATCTTGGAAAGCTATTAGATTGAGAAGGCGAACCCCTGACTGAGAAGAGTTTCTGGTGGCAGCTCTGTGTATCAGTGGCTACTAGTGATAATGGCTACATAGAATCAGTTGCTGCGGGAGAGAGCTGTTGCCCTCTGGTCCTGTTTGCGGCTTTCCTGAAGGCACCTGGTTCGCTGTGGAAAGCAGGGTAATGATCTAGAATGCCCTTTGGTTTAATCCAGCTAGGGATGTGAAAGAAACGTGCTTTGCATTGCATAATAATAATAATAATAATAATAATAATAATAATAATAATAATATATTTGTACCCTGCCCATCTGACTGGTATGCCCCAGCCATTCTCATCAAACCTACCACATCTGTGCTTTTTGAATTAATATGCAAACCAAAAAGTGGCTGTCCTTTGAAATTAGCACTTCTCTTAATTTTGTGGTGCAAAGTATGTGCAGAAGAATGTGTATGTTAGAGGCATGTGTGCACAACAGTAGTAAAAGAAATGGAACGTATTGGGCATGTTGGGTAGCAATACAGTGGTACCTCAGGTTACATACGCTTCAGGTTACACACTCCGCTAACCCAGGAATAGTGCTTCAGGTTAAGAACTTTGCTTCAGGATAAACACAGAAATTGGGCTCCGGCGGCGCAGCGGCAGCAGGAGGCCCCATTAGCTAAAGTGGTGCTTCAGGTTAAGAACAGTTTCAGGTTAAGAACGGACCTCCGGAACGAATTAAGTACTTAACCCAAGGTACCACTGTATACACAAATATACACAGCAGTCTATATAGTAGGAAAAGAATATGTGCACAAAAGGGCATATAACTTTTCCTGCCTATATGCAGTATATGGGGAAATGATGCAGACATTGGAAAATGGTGGTCAGGCCATTAGTGGGAGCAAATTTCCTCCACCACTCTTGCCTGAAGGAGATTCAGATCAGAATATCTCAAGGGTAGGGGGTGAGGAGGACACCTGGGTTGAGGTGACCAACCCTGTGGGAACAGACCTGGCCAATTTAGGGTCACTCAGACCTTTCCACGTCCTCTGGTAAATGAGAAATTGAAATTGACAGCTTCCTCATTAGCTAAATGCAGCAAGGCTCTTAGCTTTTGCTTTTAGAATATTAATTAATGTTGGGAGAAATATACAAGCAAATGACAACAATGCATTGCAGCAATTTGTTAGCGTCTCTTTTCTGACTCTTTCAGTTCACTATAATCACTTGCGGTACTCACGTGCTCAGGTTCCTTGTTGTCCAGTGCTCACAGCTGGAATTGCCACTGAAAGTGCCAAACCTCTATAAGTATTTACGTGGCAAGTTCCCGCCTCCCCCAAAGAAATAAAGACACGAGACACAAGAATTCGAGTTAATGGGTCAAATTAGGCCACAACTTTATTGATTACAGGAATTGAGCGGTATTGGCTTAGGCATTGATCCTATCAACTAACCGGCTTCAGCCTGCTTGCTTGAAGACCGGCATGGGTTAACCACCAGTAGGGGGAGTCCTGCTGATGCACATCAACTAGGAGCTCCCCCGGGGTCACCGCTCAGGGGCGTGCCATGGACCCACACCTCCATAGGCTTAGGACAAGGCCACGCCCCCCGGATCCTTTACCAGACTATCCTTTGTTTTGGGGGAAGGTGATGGCGCTTCCTCCCCCTTCATCTGCATAACAATACCCCTAACCAATACCTAACCACCCATACCAGGAGTTGTGACGGTTTGCTATGAGGTAGGCGAAAACCAAGTGGTTGGTGCCAATCTGCCAATTGAAAAAATTCCTACCAGGCCCCTCGACAGCGACCAACCGAAGTCCATAGCAACGTCAGAGAGCCTTGCCTAACGGGTGGGAGGGGAGGAAAAACCTGATCAGCTGAGGCGCGGGAAAGAGGGAGCTCCTAAATAGGGTGGGCCACGCCTCCCGGGCCAGCCGATTGGCTGGCCAGGGGGATGACGCATCCGAGGATTCCCCTGGTATCGCGGGGGCTGAAAGCCAGCCCCGTGTGTGTGGGGAGGGGCGTGAAGCCCGCAGCCCCACCTCCTCCGTAGCTCAGAAGTGGCTTTGTGAAGGAAGCTGGAACAATTTAGAACCAAGCCAAACGTTCTCAGAGGAACATTTCCAGGCTTAATTTGAAGGCAGCTGGGGGGAGGGCAAAAGTGGAATCTGACTACATCATACAGAGAGGATCAAAAATATCAATAGAAAAGGGTCAAACACCTGCCTGAAATCCTGGAAAACTAGATCAGTGTAGACAATACTGATCTAGATGGACAAAGCTAGATGAAACCTTATTTCTAGTCTCTTGTGACACTTGCATCTCATGTAACATGGCGTTCAACATAAGCAGATAAACAACACCCTGGCAGCAGCAGAAATCATGATAGGCAATTCTATGTGCAGATATAGATTTGCCAAGCTTCACGTTTCATGTGATCCTCTTAATAAAAAGTACCCTTGCCTTTTGTCAGTAGCCCTGTGATTTCTGAGTACTTGTAGCATAGATGGCATCTGGTTTTATAGACTGCTGATATTTTACTTATTTTACTTTATAGAGATTTTTCCCCTCCTTCTAAAAGGGAAGCTTCTGTCAACTCTGCTAGAGATAAAATCAGACCTTTGCATCTGTATCTCAAGGCTTGAAAAACCATTCCACAGAAAAGGAAAACAGAGAATGAAGTGGGAAATAACTTTACATTTTTTTGTGTAACAGCAGCATGCTGCTGGAACGATACAAATCTGCTTTAGTCTTGTGCCCTGTTTGGGTTCTTACACCACCAAATCTTAATTAATAAGCACAGTATTTGATGGAGCTATGGAGGTGGTCGTTTTTAAAAAAAGGTATATCCTTGTTATCCTGTTTGTTCATTTACATTTTCCATGAATTGTATATTGGGGCCAGGGGAAGAGAGATGAGTCAATTATTTACTTTTTAGTAAACCAAGTGAAGCCTTTGGGACTCTCTTGGGGAATATATAATCTGAGGATTGCAGGCTGCATCCTTCATACATTGTAGATTTTTTTTGTGTGAAGCCATGAAAAGCCTGCATGCAATACAAATGTTTAACCAATAACTCTTCTGAGAAAACCAGTGGAGCTGCTTGCTGCTGTTATTGAGCATCATTGTAATTGACTTACAGTGGTACCTCGGGTTACATACGCTTCAGGTTACATGTGCTTCAGATTACAGACTCCGCTAACCCAGAAATAGTACCTCGGGTTAAGAACTTTGCTTCAGGATGAGAACAGGAATCGTGCTCCGGTGGCGCGGCAGCAGCAGGAGGCCCCATTAGCTAAAGTGGTGCTTCAGGTTAAGAACAGTTTCAGGTTAAGAACAGACCTCTGAAATGAATTAAGTACTTAACCCGAGGTACCACTGTAGTTGAAGGAATTTCTCATCAAATTTGCAGATGACACCAAACTGGGAGGGGTAGCTAATGCCACAGAAGACAGAATCGGGATTCAAAATGACCTTAACAGATTGGAGAACTGGGCCAAAACTAACACAATTAATTTCAATTGGGACAAATGTAAGGTTCCACACTTAGGCAGGAAGAACCAGCTGCACAAATCTAAGATGGAGGACACCTGGATTGCCAGTGGTACATGTGAAAAGGATCTAGAGGTTTTTGTAGACTGCAAGCTTAACGAGAGTCAACAGTGTGATGCAGCAGCTGCAAAAACCCTATTCTATTCTCGACTGCATCAACAGAAGTATAGTGTCCAGGTCAAGGGAAGCAATAGCCCTGTTGTATTGTGCCTTGGACACACCACACCTGGAATTCTGTGTCCAGTTCTGGGCACCACAATATAAGAAGGATATTGACACTCTTGGACATGAGTTTGGCACCCATCACTCAAGGAATGATGTTTGTGTGTTGTTACCTGGAATCACACCAGTCCTTTTGTGTTTGTTATTTTGCTGCCAGCTCTGCTAGTTCTTCCCACCATTGTTCTTTTCCGAGGGGACAAACAGATTTTTGTTCATTTCCAACATTGGCTTCATGCCCGTCTACCGATTGGAGAGTATGGGAGGTTGCCATCTGGATGGGACCAAACTCTTCCTTTACAGCAATGTGAGATGCAGGACACAGCATGAAGTCACCATCTCTGGCATTACAAACAAAACCAGGTTGTTAGCCCTGCAGATTAATGAGACTACTCCTGCAGTGGCGACCATTGCCAAATGAAGCATACCGGCACAATAAAATTTTGTTGCAGGAATGTATGCAGAGAACAGGTCTTGGGAAGGGGAGTGGGGATAGAGGGCCAAGCAACAGAAATAGGGATGGAGGTTGCAACGTGGCCTGATAAATGAACTGGGGCACTATTGATCATGTGTCAGAACATTGTCTCAGTGGGAACAGAGATGCTCATCACCTGAGTAATTGCTTAGCTAGCAATGAGAAGCCTTTAAATTGCCTATCCTTTAACTCTTGTTTGATAAACAGAACACCTATCTGTCCCCTGCTCTTCTGCTTTTTCCTTGGATTTTCCTGCCTTATATTCTTTTCTCATTCATCCAACCTCCAAGTCCTGCCTCTCACTAGCTCTAGCAACTCTCCCAATTGGGAATATCCACCTCTTGCCTCGTAGTGCTTGATGCAAGCTCAGAATTTCAGGGCGCTCTCCATGGTCCTGACATGTCCTTGATAATGTTACACATTGCCACGGCACACAATCCCCATGCAGTAAAGCTGCAATAAGTATTTCTAATGGGATTAAAAATAGAAAGCAGTATGTTGTTTATTTAAGTTTACATTATTATATTTACACAAGGCCACCAGAAAATGTTATTCTCTGAGTGGCAAACATAAAACAGTAAAATACAATATCTTAAAATCACAGTTTACAGTAGAACTGGCCTACTTAGATAACAAAGGATGCCTTTGTTGCTGGAGCCACTGAGGCTAGGTTGGAACAAGGGATGGAAGAAAAATTCAAATCTATCAAATTTATGAAACAAGATGTAAACCAAAACACAGGTATCTTAAACATCTGCACTTCTCTGAATCTTGTGAAGCAGTTCTCCAACCAATGTTTACAAAAATGCATATACAAGGGAAGTATGCATAAAAAGTAATATATTGGTGAACATAACATACACATTATATTTGGGGAAATTGCTTGCAAAAACATGTACCTTAGTGAAAACTGCATATTAAAAATTAGCACAAATTCATACTAAAATGGTGAGGGATTTTCCTGAGGATTTTTTCCCTTTTTTAAAAAATTCAAATTGCTGCAAAATGGAAAGAACTGGATTTAAGACTGGGATAACAAGAAGCTGAGAGAAGTTGACACATCCCTCCATCTCTACTAGTGACTGTGCGGTCACAACACTTCAGGCATGGAAGGGAAGAATGTTGTAGATCACTGACCTTTCACTTCTGAAGCCACTTGATTGGACAGATCAGGTGTAAACACTAAGATATCGCTAATTGTCCTCCAGATGTTGTTGGACTTCAACTCCCATCAGCATGACCAATGATTGAGGATGTTGCAAATTTTGGTCCAGAACATCTATACAGCCATTCTCTATCCCTGACATGCTGTCTGTGCAGTATCTTCTGTTTACACGACTTTAGACTTAGTTTCTAGCTCAAGCTGTCGAGTTTGAGATTCATATATGGCTGTTCTCTGACCTGGATTGGTACTGATAGCTAATTTGGTAAAAGTGACAGTGTGTGTCCCTCAAAGCTATTCAGATTGTTTGCAACCTCTCAAAAGAGCTCAGGGCAGCTTTTAAAATGTAACATATAAAAGCTATAGAAATATAGATATTATAATAACAGCACTTTTTATTATCATTGTAATAAAATTTTCTCTATTGATCAATCACACATTAGTGGATAATACTCCCCTGGTGACTTAATCATACTCTGTATATCTCAGATCCTTGGAACAAAGAACTAAAATTAGATTAGAGAGTGTGAAGAATGAAGCGTAATGGGAGTTATTTTTGAAAAGGTGCTGAATGATTTTAAAGCCACACTTGTAATTAATGTTATTCTTATCATTAGGTAGCAGGACTTGCCTCATTAATGCTTACATATCTTGGAGAAACATTTTAAAACACTCACAACCTCTTTTGCATGAAAGGCTTATAACAGAAACAAGGCAGGAGGAATGCATTTCCAATAGGAAAGTGAAAGGGGGGTGACATTAATCCACTATCATTGCAAAATTCTTAAAAAATGGTCTCATGGAAGATGGTGCAATCTTGTTTCTTTTGCTCTAGAGGGCAGGATGTGAACCAATGGATTCAAGTTACAAGAAAGGAAATTCAGACTGAAAATCAGGAAGAACTATATGATGGTGGAATGGACTCCCTCAGAAGGTGATGGACTCTCCTTCCTTGGAGGTTTTTAAGCAGAGGTTGGAAGCCATCTGTCATGGATGCTTTAGTTGAGATTCCTGCATTGCAGGAAGTTAGATCAGGTGACCTTTGGGGTCACTTCCAACTCTACAGTTTTATAATTCTATGAAAATTAACATAATGGAAGTAAAGGGTTCAGATTGCAACTGTATATTTCTGCATCTGGAAGATATATAATTTTCTGCCAGAACATACTACCAGGACACATCAAGAGCTTCCAAAGCCAATTTTGATGCAACTGTTCACCAAATCAGAGGCAGATTTAGGGGAGTGCGATCGCTTCATCCACACTGGGTGCCGAACTGAAAGGGTGCCGCAACAATGATTTCAAGAGAAGAGAGGCAGAGAGGCACTGAATTTTGGCATCACACAGGCTTCCCCTGAGATCTGAATGCCCAGTGTCTGTCTGACCAAATTATGCATCACTCCCTAAATTTGTAAAGAGGGGTGTGTGACTGCAGACCGTGGAGGTCCAAAGCACACACTGGCATGGTAGCTTACAAGTGTGGGGAGTTAAAAGGCAATGGGGCCCTGTGTCACCATTCGCATCCCCTTCCAATTCATGCATCAGAAATGAGCCAGCTCCAAGCAAAGGTTTGCAGCCAACTGCAGAAAGCAGCCAGGAACAGAGAGGCTTAGATGTTAGTGAGGCAGGAGAGAGCCAGTAGCTGCAGACTTTGGCACTACCTGATCTTGACGTGCTGACTGATAAGGCAGTAGCTGAGAGCAGGCTAGAACACAGCCAAAGCTCGCCAGAAGCACAAATAGTCATGAATAGATTCAGGGACAACCTCTCAGAAAATGAAGAGGTTGGCGCTGATCCACTAAGTCCGAACAGTCGGCGAATGGGAGGGCTGCTAGATAGGAAGCAAAACAAAAGACGTAAAGGTCATAAGTTCAATATCTTCTGGCAAAGCCGGAAGCAGTCTTCAGACGTGTCATCTTGAGTAATGATGCCGAAGGCTTTGTCAGAGCCGTCCAGAGATATCTGTTTGCTTTTGTAATAAATCCTCCTTTTTAATTACCTACACTTACTGTGTTATCAAGCTGGGAACCTGGACTCCTAACATCATGGAAGGCACTGTAAGATGAGAATCTTTTGTATCGATGAAGATTCTGAATTTCCAAGGGCTTCAGAACACAGGGGGGCATCCACAGTTACAAAGTGCCCCTCTCTTTGGGCAGTCTCCTTATGCGAGTTGGAAAGCGATTAAAATGGCGCCAGAGCAAGGGTAGAGCCACCACATTTGGGCCACCTTGTTCCCCTGCTTTCATGTTTACTTCCCAACATTTGTAACGCCCAAAGAGGGGTTTTAGAGTCTTCCCTAAACTTGCAGAAAAATAGTAGTTACAACAGCCCTTCATTCCTCAAAAGTGACTTTGACCAAAGGTGGCATATGTACAATACACGTTGGTATTATCTGCAGTAGAAGCAAGCGCATAAATCCAAGTCTTGGGGCACAGACTGGGTGAGACAAGAAAATTATGTTATCTTAAGCAGGGTCTGGTTTTAAACCAAATAAGGGCCTGCCCATATTTGTCTGTCTCAAGTTTCTTTAGAAAAGAAGGAAATATACCCCTTTTCTTAATCTCTGAAGTGAATATTGGGTATTGAGGCTAAGGTTAAATATCAATCATGTAAAATAGCTGCTGAACATATTTATTGATTCATTTTAATATTATGTGTGAAATATGTGTTTGAATACATATATAGGAACAGGGAACAGAATCTAACTGGTCTCTTTCCACTCATGGAAGGGCTTTTGATTTAGCAGACACCTTTGCTTCCACCCTGTTCTGGAGCTCCCCAAACTCTCTCGAGCTCATTTGTTGTTGGACTATAGTTGCCCATCATCCTTGCCCACTGTCTGGGGCTGATGGGAGTTATAGTTCATCTGAAGGCAGCCCTGTTTAGGGAAGTTTTTAATATTTAATGCTGTATTGTTTTTAGCACTCGATTGGGAGCCGCCCAGAGTGGCTGGCCAAACTCAGCCAGATGGGCAGGGTCAAAATAATAAATTATTATTATTATTATTATTATTATTATTATTATTATTATTATTATTATTATTATTATTATATTTATTTTGTGGGTGCGCAGGGAAAAGGGGGAATCAGCACTGAAATGCCATTTGATGTTTATCTATCCAAGCCTCCTAGGATCAGTCCATGAAATGCTTTGATTGAATCTATGTAAGGACAAGTATTTATATTTATGAAAAGTCAATATAGTCTATTTTTAAAAATATGAACTTCCTTGGGGTGGGAAACCTATGGCCATCCAGATGTTACTGAACTATAACTCCCATCAGCCAAAGGCAGCATGGCCAGTGGGCAAGGATGATGGGCAACTATTGTTGTTGTTTAGTCATTTAGTCGTGCCCGACTCTTCGTGACCCTATGGACCAGAGCACACCGGACACTCCTGTTTTCAGGGCAACTATAGTCCAACAAAATATGGAATACATTGGGTTGCCCATCCCTGATCTGTATTATCTTCATGGGGTGTATTTGTTTCAAATTGCAATCTCTACAAAGTATACAGCTTGGCATGTTGTCTCTGAATTCAGTTGTCTCCCCCATGGTTACTTCAGGAGCAAAGAGTTGACTGTCATGTATCTATTTATTGTTGGGAGAGAGGAAAAGGCCCCGAGGAAGCTTTTTCTGTGTGCATTTTTCCTGCCTAGCCACCAATTTGTTGCTACGGGAAGGAAAGGTAAATTAATAGAGCACTTGTATGTGCAAAGTTGTCGCTCTCATAAAGTCAGTGCTTGGCACACTGCTGTTGTAGAACATAAAAAGTTTTCTGTTTAATGGTGCAACAGTTTGCATTTAATATGCGGTATTTTATATATATATATATATATATATATATATATATATATATATATATATATATCTCCTTATTAAAATACAACTTGGGTATGGCATTGTGTGTTTTATTTGACAAATGAGTTGACCTCAGGCAGATGGCACTGAAAACAGAGAAGAAAGAATCAAACAAAAATGGCTAATTGCGGGGTTGACTCTCTCGTTTCTTTTTATGTAGATAATCTGTAGAGCAGCAAATTGTTCTTAGATGGACAGTTTAAGCAAATGGTGGTTTTTTTTTCTGCAATGGAAGAAAGGTTTTTGAAACACACACACATATCTGGATTTCCACCGGGAGCACTTTGCAACAGATGCATTTTTATTATGGGATTGCCACTGCCATTAATAAATTCCTTTACTGCCATTGTTTCTCACGCCGAATGGTTTTTACAGGATTTATTTTATCTGTTTTCCCAGAAACTTCACATGCTGAAAACATATATAAGAAAAGAGCCTGAAAAAACCCTGTGTAATAGGTGGCCTCTTCTCCTGTTGCCGAAATGATGGCACTGGAGTTCTGCCACTTTCCCCCACCCTCTGTTTTCCCTTTCCCAACTCCTCTCAGGTAATTGTGTGTATGTAATAATGCAGCAAAAGAGGAAACTCATTTTTCCCTCCAATCTGAATTTGTTTCCATTTGCTCTGCTAATCGCTTTCCTGAGCTTTGGAAAGCTCTGAACCTGTATTTAGAAGCATATGGCTGATGACATCACCAGAGGTCAATGCAACCTGCCCTTGGCTATTAAAGAGCAATTATGCAAATTGTGACTTCAGCATATAAAAAGGAACTGACCTTTTCTCTTCAATAGTAAATATTAGTATACTAATTGCAAAAAAACAACAACCCCAAAACCCACACCGCAACCTTTCTACAGGGCTTCTGCACTGCATCTCAGCACTTTATTACATTCCCCTTATTCACGGCAGTCTCATAGTTCATGAAGTCTTTCGCAGATTATTCTGTGCCAGCAAGGTATCTTAATTCACAGATTCCATTGCATTTGCTTTGTGTTTTCAATTTAGAGTACCGCAAGTGGATCAAAAGGTCAAGGTCTCTTCTGCCAAGTCTTTGTTATTTTTTATTCATTTTCTGCTGGGGTAGCTCAGTCAGTAGAGCATGAAACTCTTAATCTCCGGGTTGTGGGTTCAAGACTCACGATGGGCAAAAGATCACTGCATTCCAGGGACTAGATGACCCTTGCAGTCCCTTCCAACTCTACAATTCTATGATTCTATACCAAAAGGTATACCACACATTTCTCCTCCAAAAAGCAGTCTTTCAAAGTGGCTTACACATTATAAAGAGCATGAAAATGATAAAAGCACAATTGCAAAAATAAAAGCAGCCTCAACCAGGAAGAGCACGAAGACTATTCATACATTCAATTAAGCAACAACTAGAATCCTTTTCAGGCGTCCACAATCTGGAAAAAAATCCACAGTGGTGGGGGTTCCACCAATGTGTGATAGTTCTCTCCCACCTCCCTTTCTATTACTGTTTCAGTCACCTTCAGATTTGTGGGAGTACTACTACTACTAATAATAATAATAATTTTTATTTATACCCTGCCCTCCCCAGCCAAGACTGGGCTCAGGGCAGCTAACAACCAATAATAAAAACAAGTTGAATTACGTAATACAACTTAAAAACAAGATTAAAATACAACATTAAAACATTAAAATGCAGCCTCATCACAGGAGGAGAAAGGAAAAAAGAAAGAGGGGGAGGGAATCAAATTGACTCCAAGCCAAAGGCCAGGCAGAACAACTCTGTCTTACAGGCCCTGGGGAAAGAAATCAGATCCTGCAGGGCCCTGGTCTCATGAGACAGAGTGTTCCACCAGGCCGCAGCCAGTGTTGAAAATGATGATGATGATGATGATGATTTATTTATATGCCACCCATCCTGGGCAGCTTCCAGCAAATAACATCTAATGGGAGTGCATTCTACAGGGCGGGCACCACTACCAAGAAGGCCCTCTGCCTGGTTCCCTGTTACCTCACTTCTCACAATGAGGGAACCGCCAGAAGGCCCTTGGAGTTGGACCTCAGTGTCCAGGTTGAACGATGGGGATAGAAATGCTCCTTCAGGAGCATCCTTACGAGAAGTGGAGAGCGTTTTGTGGAACAGGTTCTGAAACACGTTTTATGTGTATATTTGTATTTATTTTGTATGTATTTATTGTAAGTTGACTAGAGAACTCTATATTATGAGATGCCACACAAATGCCATGAAGAAATTGGTTGGGCTTCATTATTAGATGTGAGCTCCTGTTTTCGACAGCCAGCGTTTGTGGTAGGTCTTTTGTGCATGATGCTTTTCGATGCTCGCTTGCACTTTGCTTTGGGCGGTAGTAGCTGTGGAGTTGCTGTGTTGTAAATAACCAAATCATGCCAACTGGGAATTGTCAAAACAAATAGCAAGATCGATAATCAAAGGATACAGCAGATTGCTACCTGCCAACTGTCGGAATAGATCGAGGAATATTAATTACTTGAGATGTGTCACCCTTAATTGCACTCGGGTAGTAGGAAAATAATTTAATCCCAGTTAATTGCAGATCAGTTTAAAGTAATGAAGGAGCATATTTCTTCTGGACAGAAAGCAGAGCTGAGCGCAAACGAAGCCTGTGGTACATATTTTGAGGAATGCTGTGTCTCATCAAGATGGCTCATATCATGTCTGTCATGCAACGTAACAGAGCAATAGTGATATAACTGAATGTGATACATCACCAGCAAGGAAATGTGACAAGATTTGTGTAAAGCAATTTTAAGGGAGAGCAGAATCAATTACTTCTCCCCGCTTCCATTGTCAAAAAATTTCCATTCCCTTGTGTATGGAAGTGTTTTGTGTCTGAGGGTTTCTATTTCAATTTGCTGTTACAGACCCCAAACGTAAGTGCTCTGGGTTCCAGAGGAGCTTGCAGCACCTATGTGTCACTTTTACCTAGCTGTGGGGTAGGATAAATGCTCAATGCACCCTCAGATCAGTCAATTCCAATGCCATCAAGAAGCCATTTACATTAGCAGGTGAGCTGAAATGAATGCGCTCCTCTGCAAATGTTGATGTCAAATACTCCGCCAGATATTCTCTAGCCATTCAAATATCTATCAAACGTTTACAGAAAATTTTGTCTCTTTAGCTGACACCCCAAAGGTATTGGATTTCGGCGCCCAATATAAGATAGCTGACATGGAGTGATATTTTGCACATGGACACATTTGATATTGGCTGGCATTCAGTATATGCACAATAGATAGCATGCAAAGTGCCAATGGTTTTGGTATGGAAAAGCATATTTCAGGGCGTTAGAATAGACTTTCTCCCTAAACCTACATTTTTATTTCTTTTTTTACAGCTGTATTTTTTTTGGCTGGGGGGGGGGGAGGGAGCTCTCCAAATGACCTTTAAGGAATAATTTACAACCTTATTCCTAAACTTAAAGTGGGGAGTCACACTACCAAATAACTGAACAGCTTAATTCTCATATTTAAACAGTTATAAACCCCTAACTAATATCAGGCAAAAACAAAAATACACTCTAGTACAAGCCTGAATAAAGGCATTCTATCTAAACAAAAAGTTGCACTGCCTATTATTCTGTTCTCTTAATACAGTGGTACCTCGGGTTAAGTACTTAATTCGTTCCGGAGGTCCGTTCTTAACCTGAAACTGTTCTTAACCTGAAGCACCACTTTAGCTAATGGGGCCTCCCACTGCCATCACAGGATTTCTGTTCTCATCCTGAAGCAAAGTTCTTAACCCGAGGTACTATTTCTGGGTTAGCAGAGTCTGTAACCTGAAGCGTATGTAACCTGAAGCGTATGTAACCCGAGGTACCACTGTACTTCCTTAGCCATCAGGGTAAACTCCCAGCATCTGTTAGACCACTCTGGAATAGCTGGAGTTTTATTAGATCTCTACTTCCCTGCAAACAGAATTCTGATGGCTGCTAGTAAATAAGAAACTATTTCCACATGCTCATGTTTAACTGACCTGACGAGGTGATTTAGTAAATAAGCCATCAGATGCAGTGGAACGCTCTAGCCCAGAATCTCAGTCAGTTAGTCCATCCTTCCTGTATTATGTAGTGAAACCAGATTTAAACCACTGCTGATTCAGAACTGCAAGCTAGCCCATTAAATGGGACTAGAAATCCATGGGACTGGATGTGGGAGCTTGTGAACCATAGCTGTCAACTTACAGATTTGAAAATAAGGGACCAGCAGCCTCGAAAATAAGGGATCAGCAGCCAAAATAAGGGATTTTCCCAGCACAGGTATCTTCAACTTCTGAGCCCCTCCGAGCCAAAGGCAGAAAGCCCAGCCAGCAGCCAAACAAAGCCTCAAGCCTCAAGGAAAACTACCGTCACCTCTCCACTGGGAAGTGCTGAGCAAAGGCGAGTCCCCAGGCAGCACAGCCGATTTGATCAGCACAAGGCATGCAAGCTCCACCCCCCCAGTCGTTCTTAGACTTCTTATTGGGTGAGCAATGCAGCCAAGCAACACAGTTGGAGCCTCCCTCCTCCCTGGCCGGCAGGGAGGGACGGAGGGAGAGGAGCTGCTTCCTTTGAAACCCGGGAAATTTAAGGGACATCATCAATAAGGGACAGCTGGGATAAGGGACTGTCCCACCAAATAAGGGACGCTTGACAGCTATGTTGTGAACACACATTTGAACTTCTTGCACTATTGCAACTCCTCATGGCTTCTAAAATGCTACTTGTTCTTCTGGCTCAACATGCAAGTCAGTACAAGAGAACTGAATTAGAAATGAGAGTTGGCAAAGCCTCTATTAGTGTGTGCAAGGATCTTGTGATCTTGGTCTATGTCACTTCAAATGCTTTCTGTCTGATGAAAATTCCTATTTGCATTGTGTAAAGCACCACATACATGCTATGTAGATAAAATATAGGTACCAATGTTTAAAGCCAACTTCTCACTGTAGTAAGGTAAAGGTCTTCTGGGTGGTTAAGTCCAGTCAAAGGCGATTATGGGGTGCGGTGCTCATCTCACTTTTCAGGCTGAGGGAGCTGGTGTTTGTCCCCAGACAGCTTTCTGGGTCATGTGGCCAGCACGACTAAACTGCTACTGGTGCATGGAGGACCGTGATGAGTGCCAGAGTGCACGGAAACTCCATTTACCTTCCCACCACAGCGATACCTATTTATCTACTTGCACTAGTGTGATTTCAAACTGCTAGGTTGGCAGGAGCCGGGACAGAGCAGTGGGAGCTCACCCAGTTGTGTGGATTTGAACCGCTGACCTTCTAATCGGCAAGCCCAAGAGGCAAACCTGTGCTATACCACTTGAGACTGTGCAAGTGTGGAGCTCACATAAATATAGTCTCCATTTAAAAGCAATGCAGATATACATAAATATGTGCCTATTCTCCTCTTCCTTCTCTGTATGGAGCAACATTCAGTTATGTAACCCCCACCTGTGGTCTGTATTAGCATAGGCACTTGAATAAAACAGATGGAGTCCACAGAGAAAAATTTAGTGAAAGTTTCCTGAACTGAACAAAGCAGTGAATAACTTAAGAAATATCCAGCTTTGCCTTTTTGACAGGCATTGTTGCAGGCTAAACATCCAAAAGAAACTCCCTCACAGCTAGACAGCCCTCAGCATATGGGCTACATAAGTAAAGTTCATGCTACATTCCCTGTGTGCTGTGTGCTGGAACTGTGCTTATGAAAGATGGAAAAACAGTGATGTCTTGTATGGGGGTTTCAGTTTGTATCCATCCCCTAATTGTGTATCAGATGTAAGGTTTTACTGCCCACAAGCAGGCACTCAGAAAACATCATCAAGCCTGATAATTGAGTAGTCAATCCAGAGCAGTCCCAATAAGTAAAACATGGGCCTTTTGTGTGCATTGCATCGTCTGAGCTAACTATTTCAATAGGAGGAGACAGGCTATTTTCTAATGCTGCAATCCCCAAACAAGATATATAAGTGACTTCCTTTCTCCACTGTTTGAGGGCAGAAGCAGATCAAAAACAGCATTTTTTCCTCTTATTTTTCAGGGGTTTCTCATTTATTATCATTCCTTATGATAAATATCGTAAAGGCTCTCAGTGAAAGGATTTCTGGTTAGTGAGACCCCTGTGGGCTTACTGCCATTTGCACGACAGACTTGCTCTTCATCTAAAGCCCAGAGAAGCATGTTAGCCAGATTTGAGAGGAAGGCAGAGCCTTAAAAAAAGGCAGAGAAAATTGTGCCCTCGAGTCAGGAGCAAATTCATATTAATTCAAGCATAGGGACCAGCCAAGATTGTGAAATGTAAGTAATCATGTACAGAATGAAATGCAAATGATGAAACATGAATGGAAAGCAGAGGCCACCTCACATGCTAAGTAAAGTTAACTGTGTCAGGATCTGCCTCCTTCTCAGCTGATGGTGTAGAGCCTGTGGACTGTCCAATGAGCACTTCACAAGCTGGATCGGGGCCATCGTTGCTGCTCCTGACATTCTGGTCCTGAAAAGTCTTCATTAGCTCCCAGTACGTTTCCGATCATAATTCAAAGTGTTGGTGCTGACCTTTAAAGCCCTAAACGGCCTCGGTCCTGTATACCTGAAGGAGTGTCTCCACCCCCATCATCCAGCCCGGAGGTCCAGCGCTGAGTGACTGAGGTCCAGCGGCGAGGGCCTTCTGGCGGTCCCCTCGCTGTGAGAAGTGTGGTTACAGGGAACCAGGCAGAGGGCCTTCTCGGTAGCGACGCCTGCCCTGTGGAATGCCCTCCCAGCAGATGTCAAGGCAATAAACAACTATTTTACTCTAAAAGACAACTGAAGGAAGCCTTGTGTTGTTGTAGTTGTTGTTGTTTAGTTATTTAGTCATGTCCGACTCTTCGTGACCCCATGGACCAGAGCACGCCAGGCACTCCTGTCTTCCACTGCCTCCCACAGTTTGGTCAAACTCATGCTAGTAACTTCGAGAACCCTTTCCAACCATCTCGTTCTCTGTCGTCCCCTTCTCCTTGTGCCCTCCATCTTCCCCAACATCAGGGTCTTTTCCAGGGAGTCTTCTCTTCTCATGAGGTTTAGGGAAGTTTTTAATGCCTGATGCTGTATTGTTTTTAATATTCAGTTGGAAGCCACCCAGAGTAGCTGGGGAAACCCAGCCAGATGGTGGGGTATAAATAAATTATTATTATTATTATTATTATTATTATTATTATTATTATTGTGTAGTGAAAGGACCAGGGAGAACTGGCATAGGAATATCGACATAAGACATTTAATTCCTTGCTATTGCAACCTTATTGGGTAAGGAGATACCTGCAGGGCAACTTCTGGCTGTTCTTTGAGAAGTGTGGGCCACCTCCCAATTGTTCCAGCCCTTGAGGAAGGTGGCAGTTCTGAGATGCAGCTCATCCTCTTCGGAGGACCTCTCATCAGGCTTGGAATCTGAACCCAGATGAACCCATCCTTGGTGAGTTTCGTCCGATCTCTTCCCATTGGTCCATTTTCCTGTCTGTTGCTCTGGCCCAGCCAATTCTTTGCTTCAGGAATTCCAAGCAAAACAGCAGCATAATGTAGAAGTGGATTCAGGGTAAGAAAGGGGGAGAAAGAAGCAGGTGGGAGTGCTGTCGTTTAAAGTTAAGATATTAAAGCTCACTAATAGCTTTTAAATTAAAGAATGAGGCTTTTCACGTTTGCCTTTTCATTTCTCTTTTCTCTCTCTCAAGCAATCAGTAAATGTTGAAGAGAAATAATGAAGCAGTAAAAAGAATTTGGGCAAAGAAAAATAGAGCAATAGCTTCTCTTTCGTCTCCCTCACTTTCTTCCCAAAAGAATACTATCTGTGCCTCCCTTCTTCAACTAAACTTATACTTTCTCAGGCTGTGGACACTAGGACATTCAATGTGTATATGAGTCACTGTTCCTGCATTCATGTTTGTGCACCTTGGTTCACATATGAGCACTGAAAACTTGATGCCTCCCAAATCTATCTTGATGTTTCTCATTCACACTAGTGTGCTGTGCTTGATGAGATGTATTAGGCTGTGTCCTCCCCATTCCCCCGCCTCCGAGTTAGCTCTTCCCTACCCACCAAAAGTTTCACCAGAGCAAGGTGGTTCGAGCATATTATACCAATCCTGGTCCAACTGCACTGGCTACCAATTAGTTTCTGGGCCCAATTCAAAGAGCTGGTTTTGACCTATAAAGCCTTAAATGACTCAGGACCACAATACCTCAAGGACTGCCTCTTCCCATATTAACCTACCTAGTCCGTGAGATAATCTTCTAAGGCCCTCCTTCAAGAAGTCCAGAGGGTGGCAACATGAGAATGGGCCTTCTCTGCGGTGACTCCCTGTCTGTGGAATGCTCTCCCAAGGGAAGTTTGCCTGGCGCCTTCATTACATACCGTATTTTTCGCCCTATAGGACGCACTTTCCCACCCCAAAAATGAAGGGGAAATGTGTGTGCGTCCTATGGGGCAAATGCAGGCTTTCGCTGAAGCCAGGAGAGCGAGAGGGGTCGGTGCGCACCGACCCCTCTCGCTCTCCAGGCTTCGCGGACCTCTCCGCAAGCAGCGGGAGCGCTCCCGCTGCTTGCAGAGAGTTGCCGGCATGCCGAAGCCTGCGCGCACTGAGATCAGTGCGTCCAGGCTTCGCAGACCTCTCTGCAAGCAGTGGGAGCCAGCGCTGGGCTCCCACGGCTTGCAGAGAGCTGCCTGTTTGGGGGCTGGGGTCGAGGGAAGCTTGGGCCTCCCCCGCCCCAGCCCTGCGCCTGGGGGGAAAATAATTTCCCCCCTTTAATTCCCCCCAAAAAACTAGGTGCGCCTTATGGGATGGTGCGTCCTATAGGGCGAAAAATACGGTACCTTTAGGCACCAGGCAAAAACGTTCCTTTTTAACCAGGCCTTTGACTGATTTTATTTTCATCCAACACCCTTTTAGAATGTGGCTTTGGGGTGTGTGTGTTATTGGGTTATTGCTTTTGGTTTGATTTTATATGTTGTCATCTTGTTGTGAACCGCCCTGAGACCTCCAGGTATAGGTCAGTGTATAAGTTGAATTATTATTATTATTATTATTAACAATACAGTGGTACCTCAGGTTACAGATGCTTCAGGTTACAGACACTTCAGAGATAGTACCTTGGGTTAAGAACTTTGCTTCAGGATGAGAACAGAAATTGGGCTCCGGCAGCGCAGTAGCAGCAAGAGGCCCCATTAGCTAAAGTGGTGCTTCAGGTTAAGACCAGTTTCCGGTTAAGAACGGACCTGCGGAACGAATTAAGTTCTTAACCTGAGGTACCACTGTGATAACAATAAACTAAGGTGGGCTTACCTTGTCCCCCTCTGGCGACCTTGCCACTTTCTAGTATAGGAATAGCTCAGCCAGAGGCAGCTCTTACTCCCCTGATCTGCTCTTTCTGTGAAATGGGGGCTGCTCAGCCAGTCGCTGCACCAGATGTTTCACAGCTGCAATCATGAAAAATCAATAGATACAAGTCAGGGGCTGGCTGGACAATGAAAAGAGATGGGAGACACTCACCGGAGAACCCCCCCAGGGAAGCCTCAGAGGAGGAACGAGCAGAGCCAGGGTGATGGGACACTGGAGACAGGTCAGAGGATGATGAGGGCAGGGGCAGGATGGTTGGAATCTGAACAAGTGTGAGAGAGGAACCAGAGGCAGAAAGCACTGCAGACATGGGACAGGCAGCTGAGGAGGAGCAGGGGGACAGGGATGGGACATGGGCTGCAACAGCTTCACAGGAGCCTGCTGGTCCTACAGTACAGTGGTACCTCGGGTTAAGTACTTAATTTGTTCCGGAGGTCCGTACTTAACCTGAAACTGTTCTTAACCTGAAGCACCACTTTAGCTAATGGGGCCTCCTGCTGCTGCCGTGCCGCCGGAGCACGATTTCTGTTCTCATCCTGAAGCAAAGTTCTTAACCTGAAGCACTATTTCTGGGTTAGCGGAGTCTGTAACCTGAAGCATCTGTAACCCAAAGTACCACTGTATTAAACTCTCCTCCTCCCTTGTCTCCAAGGGCACAGAGGGCCTTGCATGTAGCAGAACTAGGAGCAAAGTGATCACCCCCCAGCAGAGTTTAAGACTGCTTCGAAAACATCCCACTTAAGGAGACTTAGGGGGAAATGGGAGGCACAGACCGCCAGCTCTGGAAACTGCTTTACTGGGGACCAGTCTTGCCCGTTGGTTTCTCTGCTGGTATTCTGTTTCCTTGAATAAAGAACGCACTTTACTGCTCACCTCTGAGTCTCTGTGCTGACCTGCAACTGAACCACGCCCAACAGTGCATCACTACGGGTGAGACACGATGATTTATGTTCCTGCAGTGGGAATGTACAAACCTAGGATCTGAATGGGTTTTGGTTGTGCCCAAGCTGAACAAACTTTATTTAATCAGGAACAATAATAGTCCTTCTCCATGAAAGGCAAGAGCAAAGAAACAGAAGATGGGTTTTATTGAATGGGATCTGTTCTTCTTTAGGTTTAACCAGTGGCGTAGTGTGGGGGGTGCAGGGGAGGCCGGCCGCACCAGGCGCAACATCTGGGGGTTAGGGTTAGGGGGTGCAAATCCACGGGTTAGGGGGTGCAAATTACTTGCCTTGCCCCGGGTGCTGACAACCCACGCTACGCCACTGGGTTTAACGTATGCCCCTCTGTCAAATAACATTTACATCAGGTGCTTTTTAGGTCACCTGGAAAGATTTCAAGCAAATTAGTGGGTTTTGTGTATGACTAGCTTTATTTTGCTTCCCTGCTTTATGTTATGTTAATTTCTTTTTCTCTTTCCTTTTTTTTTTTTTTAAGCACTCATTGACTTTAATTAATCTTGCTCCAGGCTTCAAAACCTAGGAAACCTTTTTTAATGAGCTGATTCTCCTAGCTGCCCTGCGTCTGTAATAACAGAGTTGCACAAGAGAGAATTGCACTGAATGCACAAGCAACCAAATTGTACAGCCAGGCATTTAACTTCCGTATCACTTATAAATCAAAGATGGTACAAACGGTGTCCGCTTGTAACTTTTGGTTGTAGCCATCTCAAAATGGCCGCTGGTACTGGAACCATAGGTGCCATCTCACACCAAAGGTTGTGGGTTCCCTCAATGAAGGGCTTCAACTTTGCTCACTGTCTTTGTGGGGGCTCTGCCCCACAAGTACATTATTATGGGCGCCAAAGGACTCGCAGCCATCTGGAGTTGGCTCCAGTGACTGGAACACTGGGTCAGATTACTATGTGTGTCTCTGGCCAAAACACTGGAAACCTTTTGGGGAAAGTGTATTTCTGAGGTTTGATGGCTCATAACACCTGACTGGCTCTCTAAACACTTGTGCTCATTGGCTACATTCAAATGAAGGGAAGCTATTGCATATTGACCTAAGCAAGCTGTGCTTCCTTTTTCTGGTTATTTGGCTATAACATTTGATAGAATACAGATAATAATTGAACAAACTTGGTTGCATTACATTCTTCATTAAATTATCTTTCCATTGATATATAATTTTATGGTATTACTAAAAAAAAGAAAGTGTTATGAGCCATCAAACCTCAGAAATACACTTTTTCCAAAATTTCAGCCACTAGCGTGTGTTTGGTATGTAGGGATGGCCAAGTCAATTTTGGTTTCTCTCAGTTTTTCAAGTTTCAAGTTTTTCATCTGCATTTCCACATCCGTTTGCAATTAGGAAAAGAATTCTCATGAAATACCTCAGCATTTTAGAATTTCTCCGAATATACATGTGTTTCTATGCATTTCTGCCTAGTCTCTCTCTCTCTCTCTCTCTCTCTCTCTCTCTCTCTCTCATCATTGTAAGAAGAATGGCTATTATGCATGGCCACCAACAGCTTGGAATAATTGCTGAGGAAAGAGCAATATTTAAAGGAGGGTAGAAGGTGCTTTAGAGATTGATTTGGTAAACTGCATTCTGAAGCAACCTCCCCTCCCCCCCCCCACCGATTAAACATAACTGAGGCGGTGTTTAAAGGATTGCTCTGTCAAACATCACTGGAGCAACATTTAAAGGAATCAGAGAGGCACTTCAGAGAGCAGTTTGGCAAACGGTTCTTTAAAGCACTCTCCCATCCATTAAATATAGCATGAGATGTGGGGGGTGGGTTTGTCCAGATGCAAAGGGTGGGGAGAAAAAGGTGAGGGTTGGTAAGCAATTGCAAAGCGATTTCCCCCAAATATAATGCTATTTAATTTGTTATTTATATGTTATTTAATATATATGTTATTTAATATAGGCACTTTAATGCACACTTTACCCTAGTATATGCATTTTTGTACACATTACTTGGTTCAAGAACAGCATTACAAAGTCCGGAGAACTGCAAATTATGAAGGATGGTTGCATTTGGGATTGCATATTGTTTTGGAAAATGCAAATTAAATGCCTTCAGATGCAAACTGAATCGAACTCTTCTCCCCATCCTTATTGGTATGCTGACAACTAGAATTTGGACAGAATTTAAAATGGAGATTCCTTCCAGAGTCTAGACTGAATGTTAATTGAAATTCTTTTTAACCCCCATACATCCTACTGTGCCCAGTGGAAACTCCCCTTGCTCCTTCTTTGCTATAACATTCTGAAGCAGATGTGACAAAGTTTGGACCAGATGGATTCTGCTTCTGGACTTGATGTATAATAGAGTGCTCTATGTTTTCTAGTTCATTCAGCACACCACATAAATTTATTAGATTACCATCTAATCTAATAAAATGGGTGAAAAGATGGACCTGTGGAAATATGTTGTATGTGTGTGTTTTCATAAACATGAAATTCCTTTAGGTGAAAGCCAGTCTTTTTCAGAAGTGCCAGTCAATGTTTTGCTTGAAAATGTAAGGAAGGCCTATGATAAAACTCTTCATTTTGTGGTTATAAATTTAGTAGACTGGACCATAAATTTCGAACTGTGAGGCTTCATAATGGAGGGGTTTAGGCAACTGGTTTGCAGAAAGAAACTGCTGCATAGATATATCCATCAAAAGGGGTTTGGTATCCACCATATTCTTAAAAGTTAGTTTTGTGGCAACAGAATACACAAGACTTTCCAGATCATCATATTTTGTTGTGGATGGTTGTACCTGATCTAAAAGAACTCAGCTCTAAGAACGGGGTAGAAACATGAGGTGATGCATTTTACAATACTTTAGTCTAGTAAATAAATGTTTCCAAGCACTAGGCTAGGCTGGGTCAGTCAAACTGTGCCTGTTCCGATAAGGAAAAGTGTAAACCAGATGCTCAATTATATTCATCAGTAGATAGCAGAAACTCACAAGACTTTATTGTGCCGTTAGTGGTGGCATGGTGCTCATTTACTTGGTTTTATTATAGTCTCATTCGTCCTTCAGGACAGAAACTTAATGTTTGCTTTTCACCATGTGTTCAAGTAACAGTCTCCAATGGATCTTTCTTGCCTTTGCCCCAGATAGAGGAATGCAGAGCAAACCTCTTCCTTGCTAAGACCCTTCTTTTCTCTCTGATCGTAATCACCTTCCATTCTGACAAATGTGAGCTTGCAAAAGATTTGGCACATGAATTTGCAGTTTATCTGAGTTGGAACAGGCTTCCACCTGAACTTTTCTTACCATGCTACTTCAGTAATTAGGCATCTGTCTGCACTGCAGAGGACACCATACAAAAAAAGATAAATGGAACAGTTAGAGAACAGAATCAAGGGGAGGTTCTGAACTCAGTTTTCTGCTTCAACCATTTCTCTTTAGCTTCTAACAAAATTGGCATTATTATCCTCCAGAGTGCTAAAATAGATTAGCAGTGACAACAGCGATGGTTAGCCAAGTTTCCTTTTCTCCAAATGAATCCAGCGATAATTCTTTTACCACCTGTGGTTCATAATTAAGGCCTTGTCGATAAGTACTGAAATTGGCTACAAGAAACAGAATTTTACCAAATGGCAATCCAATATTTGGCAGAACTTGTAAGTGACTGACATAATGACAACAGCATGCCTATGCTAAACATCTCTGATTTTATGTGTGTATTTATTAAAAGTACTTTTAATCCATTCTTCAGCTTGAAAACGATCTCAAAGCGGCTTATGATTGTCATTGATAAGGCAGCCCCTCCACTTGGGCTTATGATTTAAAAATATATGACACAAAAGGAAAAGAGTTTGGAAGGGAGAAGGAGAAAAGCAAATTCAGGCACTATTTCTTAAGTTGCAGAGTTCTGGTAACAACTAGCTGGAATTGAGAAAATTCAAGGAGAAGAGGAACCATGATACTTAGGAGAAGAGTAGTGGGTGAAAAAAAGTTGGTTGGGTTTTGTTTTTAATTGTAAACCACTCTGGATATAAGCATTTAATTCACTTCTGAGGTGCAGTTTGTGTTGACTATAACTACTAAGTGTCACAACTTGTACTGAATTCAAGGTCCTCTATACTGTGTTGTGTTCTGAAGTAGACAGGGAGAAACTGTGTGATAGTCATCTGTATTTTATTTAGAGTTACTAATCAGGAACCTATTCAGTATGTGATATAAATGTGATAGTGCAGGCATTAATGAAAATGCCAAAGAACAGGAAAACCTGAAATTAGGAAATGCAAAAACATATTTTGGTGGGGAAATTGTTCAGTGATGTATCCTGAATGATAACTTTAATATTTAAGGGGTGGGGTTCTTTTGGCAACTTAACAAGGGTATAGCGTTTCATATTTGGAAAAGTCAGCTGATTATATTTGCATCTGCAATGAGGTAGATGTGTTGTATGTGTCAAGAGACATAGGTACTGCCATATCATCTTTGGGTAGTCTGCCTAGCTATGCTCTTCAAGGGTTGCAAGCTCACTGCACCAGTTTGCTGTGAACTGTTATGTACAAAGATATCCCCCTTTTCACTTTCAAAAATGAGCCACTCAAAGTGATTTACAAAACATAGCAACAAGGATAAAAATAATAATCTCTCATTAAATCAGAATTGCTAGACTAAAAGCAGCATAAAAGGGCAAGAAGACAAAACGTCAAAACTAATAATCAGTGCGATAAACCAGGGAACCAGTAACCTTCCAAATGTTGCTGGACTACAACTCCCATCATCCCTGACAATGCTGGGATGATGGGACTTGTAGTCCAACAACACCTGGAAGGCTGCAGTTTTCATACCCCTGCATTAAATGAAGCAGTAGCAGAATCAAGACTTGTTTAAAGAGAACTAGAACGGAGCATCACCTCGTCTCTTGGGGAAGTGATTTCAATGTATGGGTTGCCACCACAGTGAAAGCCCACCCATGAGTTGCCACCAAATGGGCTTTAGAGGGTAACTGCACATACAAGAGGAATGCAGCAGTTGAGCTTAAAAGATGAGCAAATTCATAAACAAGCTATAAAATATTAGTTTTGTGGGCTAGCTTTAGAGCATCTAGAATGACTTTAGCACGTTGTTGTTGTTGTTTAGTCGTTTCCGACTCTTCATGACCCCATGGACCAGAGCACGCCAGGCACTCCTGTCTTCCACTGCCTCCTGCAGTTTGGTCAAACTCATGCTGGTAGCTTCGAGAACACTCTCCAACCATCTCATCCTCTATCGTCCCCTTCTCCTTGTGCCCTCCATCTTTCCCAACATCAGGGTCTTTTCCGGGGAGTCTTCTCTTCTCATGAGGTGGCCAAAGTATTGGAGCCTCAGCTTCAGGATCTGTCCTTCCAGTGAGCACTCGGGGCTGATTTCCTTAAGAATAGAGAGGTTTGATCTTCTTGCAGTCCATGGGACTCTCAAGAGTCTCCTCCAGCACCATAATTCAAAAGCATCAATTCTTTGGCGTTCAGCCTTCTTTATGGTCTAGCTCTCACTCCCATACACCACTACTGGGAAAACCATAGCTTTAACTATATGGACCTTTGTTGACAAGGTGATGTCTCTGCTTTTTAAGAAGCTGTCTAGGTTTGTCATTGCTTTTCTCCCAAGAAGCAGACGTATTTTAATTTCATGACTGCTGTCACCATCTGCAGTGATCATGGAGCCCAAGAAAGTAAAATCTCTCACTGCCTCCATTTCTTCCCCTTCTATTTAGCACGTTAGTCATCCCCAAAAGCCGGATTAGCAGCGGGCAGCAGTAGCAGAGCTCTGGGCACCACTGCCATTCCTTCTTCCCAAAACTGTATTTGGGAAGGGACCACCACAGCTGTAGGATGATTCCCTCTGGAGGTCATTTCAGGGTCAAACCATGACCTTATAATGAAACTGAAATGGGTGCTCTGCATTTAGCAGCTTTGAGTAGGATGGTGAGCTGAGAACAGATATTTTGGCCCAGGCTTACTGTTCCCATACAAAACATGAAGTGGGCTTCAGCCACCAGCATAGATTTTATTCATTACTTTTGAAATGGGCAGGTGAGCTCGTATCTGAGTGAAGCAGCTTAATTTACAAATTGCTTGCAAAACACACGTTACCAGGGCCCCAATCATTCCCTGAGCGCTCCTCATCTATTTTTGCAGGTATATTTTCTAACTATCCCTGCCTTTTAAAATTGTTACAGAGGAGAAGGAATGTTAGAAACTGTCTATCTACTGCAATCACTCTTACCCAGCTGAGATGCCATTAAACTAAATATTACATGCCTGAATTCAAAATGCAACTGTTTTTCTCAGCGGCATCGCTTCGTTCTTCCACCTTCGCCATTGCAATGCCGTCCCTGTGTGATAATGCACAACTCATTTGCTGAGAAAAGTTCAGGTCCTGAAATAAAATTGCAAGCTGATGCTCAGAAGGATAGTTTAGGTTGCTTGAGGTAGCAGCAATTTCTTTCCCTTTCCCTTTTATCAATATACATTTTTGTCACCTCGGCTCTGTGATTCATCATTTGTAATATGAATAATCTTCCCAGAGATGTAAAGGAGAGATCAACCATGGGATAATGGTGAGCTTGCTGAAGGCAACGTGTTCATAAGGCCCGAGAAGCAAATGCCACAGCATACGCTTTAAATTCCAGGTACTGCATAGAAAAAGCACTTTGTGCTTTTAAAAAATTTACATTGTGCCAGTTCTACTGTAAGCATTCCCTTGGTGTTTTCAACCCTTCCTGTATCCGATGTTCTGCTGAGCAGCTTGACATTTCACTTCATCGCAAGCTGTGTTTACTAATGCCTCGTGAATGCCCTAACAACCTTGAGATTTTCATGTGATTTACGAAGCACAAATGAACATGGATTGAGTTGTTGTTGTCCCTCAATAATACCTGATCTCTTCATGGTTAATGACAATAGGAAGCAATTTTCTGGATAAATTATTTTGGCAGCAGGCCTTGATAGAAAAGAGGGTCTGAGGCCAACAAGCTGTTCTTGATGGAAATGGAGCTATGAAGCCATCATAAAGACTACCAGTCCTTCAGTTAACTGGTGGGTTTTTTTTCACATCCCCAAACAGGCCACCAATGGTTGACATGCTTTATGCTTCATTCTGACACTTCCAGGTATTAATTTTCTGTCTTTCCTCTTTATGAAAATCCATGCCACACTAAGGAGATAGATAAGGAGATAGAGAGCTTTGCCTGGCACCTTCATTATATATCTTTAGGTGCCAGTCAGAAACATTCACATAGTCCCCGGTTGCCACAAAAATGCTTCACGAGAACCCTTAAGTCATGCAGAGCCTTTCCTCCCCTACCCTAAAAAATCCCTCAAATCTTTCTCCACCTTTTTGTTTGTTCCTCTTTCCATCCAGCGGCAGAGGAAGCCTCTCGGGCGCCTGGGGCGGCGCACTTAGGGGCGGGGTGTGCTGCCCATAGGGGTGGGGCAAGGGCGGGGCCTCCGGAGTCTGCCTGCCTCCTCCCACTCAGCTGCCCTACAGCTGGGGGGAGGCAGTGGGTGGACCATTTGGGCAGCGCAGAGCCTGTGCGCGCCCAAGCCACCATGTCTCTCCCAGGAGAGACTCATGGCTCGGACGCACTGCATTCCCACAGGCATTTTGTCACCCCCCCTCAGAGATGACACCCAGGATGACCCGCACCCACCACACCCTCCTTCCTCCACCCCTGTTTACATCTCCTGACCAGGGAAAGAGAGAATGAGCAACCTATTTCGGATCCAGTGCTGAGGGCCTTCTGGCAGTTCCCTTGCCTGCAAGAAGCCACGTTACAGGGAACCATGCAGAGGGCCTTCTCAGTAGTGGCGCCCACCCTGTGGAACACCCTCCCACTAGATGTCAAAGAGAAAAACAACTACCAGTCTTTTAGAAGACATCTGAAGGCAGCCCTGTTTAGGGAAGCTTTTAATGTTTAATAAACTATTGTATTATAATATTCTGTTGAAAGCTGCCCAGAGTGGCTGTGGAAACCCAGCCAGATGGGCGGGGAATGAATGAATGAATGAATGAATGAATAAATAAATAAATATCATTATCATTATCATCATTATTCTCATTTCCATGCTCCTACGAGCAGATCAGAAACATTGCACACAATGGGGAGGGTCTGCCTTGCAACCACACTTCTTATGTTCCTGCCCCGTATCTTTGCATTGCTGTTTCATCTTTCATTGCCAGTTTCGTTTGGGAACCTGAAGTGTTCCTGAACAGCCGCCACTTGTGTCTGTAGCAGGTGTTTCCTCCTTGCCTCCTGCTTTGAGAGAGATGCAGAGAGATCTGACCCTGCAGCTTGGCTTAATATGAACCAGACTAGATTCCTAGAGAAGGAGGAAATTTGTAAGGGGTCATTCGGAGCAAAATCGCCTCCCTCCAAAGCCCCTTCCTGCCTGGCTTCTCACATGGGTGGGGAAAAGGCATTGATCTCTCCCATGAGCTTAATTGGTTGTGCCTTCTGAAATCTGATGAGTCTCCCCATTTTCTGCAATTCAGTGTGGGAGAGTCCCAGGGCAGCTGGGGGAGGGGATTCCTCGTGGTGGGGATATCTGTGCAGCTGATCCATCTAGGATTCACCACAACACCAGGTTGCTGCAGTTGCTTACACATTCCTAACATGCTGAAAAATTTAAAACACTAAAAAAGGGGGAAAGTTTATGTATCCCCAAACTCAAATGTTCATATGTTCCTGGACCCCAAAATAAACATTGGGATACTCCATATCACATACCTGCATAATTACAATAATACAGTGGGTGCCTTAGCTTAAGAACTTAATTCATTCTGGAGGTCCGTTCTTAACCTGAGGTACCACTTTAGCTAATGGGGCCTCCCTCTGCCACTGCGCTGCTGGAGCACGATTTCTGTCCTCATCCTGAAGCAAAGTTCTTAACCCGAGGTAATATTTCTGGGTTAGGGGAGTCTGTAACCTGAAGCGTCTGAAACCTGAAACATCTGTAACCAGAGGTACCACTGTAATGGTGATTCACAGAGCCAGTGCGGTGTAGTGGTCAAGAGCGATAGACTCATAATCTGGGGAACCGGGTTTGCTTCCCCGCTCCTCCACATGCAGCTGCTGGGTGACTTTAGGCTAGTCACACTTCTCTGAAGTCTCTCAGCCTCACTCACCTCACAGAGTGTTTGTTGTGGGGGAGGAAGGGAAAGGAGATTGTTAGCCACTTTGAGACTCCTGAAGGGGAGTGATAAAGTGGGATATCAAATCTAAACTCATCATGCTTCCAAAACACTCATAAATGCATGATGATATCACATAGCCTCCACACACGTACACACAAACACAGAGTTGTATTTATTGATTTGGGGTTTTCTTTTCCCCTCAGGCTTCTCTAAACGCAATACATAAATCCAAAGATTTCTGTGCTTAAAATACTGCCGGTTTGTGTTTCCTCTAATAACTTTTGTACTTGACCAAGAGGAAATGCTCAAGCAGCAATACTGATGTAGAATAGAATGTCACAGGACTTCCGGTCGGTGCCAGCGCTTAATGGCGGTCCTAGCTCCGAGCTCCGGAGAAGGACTGCTTCGCAAGTTCGGGTCTTACCTGCTACGGCAAGCGGGGGACCCTTAAAATCCCAGGCGCTGAAGCCTGAGAACAAGGAGACTCGGTGGGCACCTTTGCGCCCCCCGGTACCGTGAAAGCGACACCGGGAGCGAGCGCGGTGCTGAGAGTCGCTACCCAGCCTGCGAAGTGAAGCCGCGTCGCCATTAGCGGAGAGCGCCGATTCCTTCCTGAAAACAAAATTTGGACTGAATTCCCGTGAGTAAGATTTGAAAAATAACTGGGACCCTCTAAATTTTAAAATTTGAACTAAAAACGGGGGAGATCTAAACAAAGGAAGTCTGCCTCCCCCCGACTGCATGAAAGTGAAAGCAACGGAGCTCCAAACTTGCATCCGTTTAAACCTGCTCTTTAATCAGCTAAACCGGACATTTGAACCTTTGATCTCCCCTCCAGCTAGCAGGGCAGAGGGGAGGTGAATTGGACTAATAATTGCATGATCTACTGGAAGTTAAAAATCTCTGCCGTCTCACCCATCTGAAAGCATGAAACGGTCTGCCTTTTCTTTTAGCACACCGAACTGACTTTTCCCTGTAAAGTGATATCTTGATACAAAGTTCCCACAGTGTCTGGCTACTCTGTAGCATAAGAAGAAATAATACAAACTGGATAACTGTGGCAGCTTAAAGCTACAAGCTTTTTAGTAATATTGATTTGGACTGTGTTAAGCTCCTGTTTTGTATTCTGGACAATCTCCCCTGCTTTTTGGTACTTGGAACATTGCTTTATGGCCATTTTGACTTGCTCCCTCTAGAGGATAAAGTAAAGTTTGCCACAGCTTGACAGTGGAACTTTCCAAGGGAGAAAATTCCCGTGGGAAGTGACCTTGACATGAGCGGCCCACAAGAAGAGATAGTCACAAGAGCTAAAACCAAGCACCATCAGCAACAACAGCAGCTGCAGCAACAACAGGCAAAGAAAAGAGGATCAATTTCAGGCCCAACAACTGGAGCAGCAGGAACAACAGGACAAGATAAAGGGACAGCCGCCTCTATGGAAGCTGTGACAGATGCGCTGCTTAAGATTAACCAAACTTTGGAGTCTTTAACAAAACAGACCTCAGAGAACACACTAAAATTAGCAGAAATTTCAGTAAGATTAAACCAGAATACAGAATCTATAAATAAACTGGTCGAGGAAAATGCCACTACGCGTCAAATTGCGGAAGATGCCAAGGCTACGGCGGGAGAGACACAGGAGAAATTAGAGCCGATTGCCAAGAAGGTCTATGAGCATGACTCAACTTTGGCCTTGTGGGACTTACAGAGGAAAGAGAGAAACTTAAAATTAAGACTGATCCCGGAGAACGAAAGAGACAACCTTGTGGAATATCTGACACGGGAGTTTGTGGACTGCTGGGACCTTGAGGAAGACGAATTCAAAATTACGACTGCTTTTAGATTGGGAAAAAAGCAAGACAGAAAGACCCCGAGAGACTGTTTGATTACATTCAGATCCAAGGAGGAAAGAGACAAAATATTAAGACTACACTTTGAAAAGGCCTTGCAAATTGGAAATTCAACTGCACAGTTCTTCAAAGACATCCCAAAACATATTTTGGATTTAAGAAACTTCTACAAGGACCTAGCTCTTTTGCTAAAGAAAAATTCCATCCGTTTCAGGTGGGAGTTCCCACAAGGACTGTCATTTGACTACAAGTTAAAGAAGGTAAAAATAAAGACAATTCAAGATAAAGAAAAATTTCTGGCAAGATATCAGGAGGAGCTACAGAAGGGGATTGTGGACGTACTTGGAGAACAGAGGAGAGCACTGGAGATCCTGAGTCTCTCGACTGGACAAAAACCACCACCATCAGAAGAAGAGCAACAACTTGGAGCTGTTGGAGGAGCCTTAGAAAAATAACAAGATGGCTCTGCAATTCCTTAGTTGGAATTGTAATGGACTCAATGTGCCTTTGAGGAGAAGACAAGTATTTCACATATTGAATAGAGAACAAATGGACTTGATATGTTTACAAGAAACCCACATAACCAGAGCCCACAGGAGACTACTTATAAATAAAAGGCTAGGACAAGAATTTATTTCATCAGACAAAGTCAAGAAGAGAGGAGTTGTAATATATGTGAAGGAAAAATGGGCTCCAAAAATGATATTTAAGGATGAACAAGGGAGATATCTGGCAGTGGAGATACAAGTTCAAGGAGAAAATTTTTTAGTAGTTGGAATTTATGCACCAAATGAAGGCAAATCTGACTTCTTTAAGAGACTTCATGAAACTCTCACTGACTATTTGGATTACAATATGATAATCATGGGAGACATGAATGGTGTGGTCTCCACCAACATGGACAAGGCACAAAGACTAACAGTCAGTAAAGAAGGGAGACTCCCTAAGACTTTTTTCGAAATGACAGAAAATATGGACTTGATAGACATATGGAGAACAAGGAACCCTCTGGAGAGAGAGGGAACCTTCTTCTCCCAAGCAATGATGACCTGGACCAGAATTGATCAAATTTGGGTTACTGGTGGAATGGCTCCAAAGATCAAGAAAGTGGAAATCTGCCCAAAAACTTGCTCCGACCATAACGCCGTGAAGATGGAGATGAAACTTACAACAACTGGTCAATTCAGATGGAGAATGAATGACACCCTCTTTCGGGACAAGGAGATTCTTACGAAGGCCCAAAAGACTTTAAAAGATTATTTCGAAATAAATCTGAGGACCGACGTGGAGAAAAGAGTGATCTGGGATGCAAGTAAAGCGGTTATGAGAGGATTCTTGATTCAACAAAATTCAATAAAGAGGAAAAAACAAAATGAGAAAAAAGAGAAGATATTGGAAATGATAAAGGAAGGAGAGAGAAAATTAAGAACAAAACCAAAATCTCAGGACATCTTAAGAGAGATCAAGTTATATCAAACACAATATATGGAATTGATGAACCAAGAGATTGAATGGAAGATAAAGCAAATGAAGCAAAAGACCTTTGAATCAGCAAATAAATGTGGCAAACTTTTGGCATGGCAATTGAAGAAAAGGCAGAAACTAAATACAGTCACAAGCCTAGAGGTGGATGGAAAGAATATAACTAAACCTAATGAAATTAGAAACTGCTTTCTAAGTTATTTCAAAAAACTCTACACTCAAGGCCCGCAAAATGAAGAAGATATAGACAAATTCCTTGGAAAATATGGATTACAAAACATCTCTCATCAAAGCAAGATGGAGTTGAACCAGAGAATCTCAGAACAGGAGATAGAGGCTGCTATTCAGAACATGCAATTGGGCAAATCTCCGGGACCAGATGGATTGACTTCCAGATACTACAAATCGCTGAAGGAATGGCTAATTCAACCACTAAGAGAAGTGTGCAACGAGATCCTTGAGGGAAAAAGGGCCCCTGAATCGTGGCAAGAGGCATATATTTCACTCATACCAAAGTCAGAGACTGAAAAGACCCAACTTAAGAACTACCGCCCAATATCACTCCTCAATGTGGATTACAAAATTTTTGCAGACATTTTGGCAAAAAGATTTAAAAGAGTATTGATGGAGAAGATTCATAAGGACCAAGCAGGTTTTCTCCCCAAAAGAAACCTGGCAGACAATGTAAGGAATGTAATAGACATTCTGGAAAAGCTAGAGGTGAATATAAACACTAAAGCAGTACTGATTTTTGTGGACGCGGAGAAGGCCTTTGACAACATTTCTTGGAGTTTTATGAGAAAGAACCTTCATGGGATGGGGGTAGGCCAGGGTTTTGAGAATGGTATGGCTGCAATATATTCTGAACAAAAAGCTAAACTGATTGTAAATAATGTTATGACGGAGGAACTTAAGATAGAAAAAGGAACACGACAGGGGTGCCCGATTTCCCCATTACTTTTTATTTCAGTTCTGGAGGTGTTGCTGAACATGATAAGAAATGACCAGCAGGTTAAAGGTGTGCAGGTCGGAGCTAAACATTATAAGTTAAGAGCGTTCGCAGATGACCTGGTATTGACTTTGCAAGAGCCAAACACTAGTACAAAAAAGGTTTTAGAAATAATACAACAGTTTGGCCAGGTAGCTGGATTTAAGTTGAACAAGCAAAAAACTAAAGTTTTAGGGAAAAACTTAACAGATATGGAAAAGGAGAAATTTCAAGAGGAAACAGGTTTGATTGTGGTAAAGAAGGTGAAATACCTAGGGGTTTATTTAACATCTAAAAATCTGAATTTGTACAAGGACAATTATGAAAAATGTTGGTCAGAAATTAAAAAAGATCTAGAAATATGGTCAAATTTGAAACTGTCAATGCTAGGCCGAATCGCTGTGATTAAAATGAATGTGTTGCCTAGAATGCTCTTTTTGTTTCAGACCTTGCAGATTCTTGACAAGATGGAATGCTTCAAGAGGTGGCAGCAAGATATCTCGAAATTTGTCTGGCAGGGCAAAAAGCCCAGAATTAAATTCAAAATATTAACAGATGCCAAAGAAAGAGGGGGTTTTGCCCTGCCGGACTTAAAATTGTACTACGAGGCAGCAGCTTTCTGCTGGCTGAAAGAATGGATGCTCCTCGAGAACACTGATATCTTGGATCTGGAAGGTTTTAACAATGCTTTTGGTTGGCATGCATATCTTTGGTATGATAAAGTAAACAGCGCTTTTAAAAATCACATTGTTAGGAAAGCATTGATTAATGTTTGGATAAGATACAAAGATCTATTGGAAAATAAAACCCCTAGATGGGTGTCACCAGTGGAGGCCAAAGCAGTGAAGAGACTCAATACGGAGGCCGGATGGCCGAAGTATTGGGAAATCTTAGAACAGGAGGGAGACAAGTTCAGACTACAAAGTCAGGAGAAATTGAAGCATAAAGTTGGAAATTGGTTTCAATACCGTCAAATAATGGAATTTTTTAAACAGGACAGGAAAATTGGTTTCCAGGTGGAGAAATCAAAATTAGAAACTGAACTGTTAGAACCCAATACTAAGATTCTATCTAGAATGTATAACTTGCTGTTGAAATGGAACACACAGGATGAAACAGTAAAATCTGCTATGATTAAATGGGCTCAGGATGTTGGACATAACATCATGTCAGCTGACTGGGAATGGTTATGGAACACCGGTATTAAATTTACGGCATGTAATGCCTTAAAGGAAAACATTATGAAAATGGTATACAGGTGGTACATGACCCCAGTCAAGCTGGCAAAAATTTATCATTTGCCTGATAATAAATGTTGGAAGTGTAAAGAGACTGAAGGTACCTTTTATCACCTTTGGTGGACTTGCCCGAAGATTAAGGCCTTCTGGGAAATGATCTATAATGAAATGAAAAAGGTACTTAAATGTACCTTTCCTAAAAAGCCAGAGGCCTTCCTTCTGGGCATTGTCGGCCAATTGGTGACAAAGAAGGATAGAACTTTTTTTATGTATGCTACAACAGCGGCAAGAATACTCATCGCAAAGTATTGGAAGACACAAGATTTACCCACTCTGGAAGAATGGCAGATGAAAGTGATGGACTATATGTCACTGGCTGAGATGACAGGCAGAATCCGTGACCAACGAAAAGAGACGGTGGAAGAAGACTGGAGAAAATTTAAAAGTTATCTGAAGGACTATTATAAACTTAATGAATGTTAAAAATGTCGTGGTTTTCAGACACAAGGGGGTACAGGGGTATATGGTTAGAAGATTGAAAAGGACTAAGTTGACAGAGAATTGAAAGTAATAATTGGGAGTTGCTAGTTGAGGTATGGACATTGGGATGCAGAGAGGGGGGGTATGGGGAAGTCCAAGAAAAGTGGTTTATAAGAAAATATGTATGAAACTATGCGTGTTTGTTTGTCTTTTTCATTGTCTGTTTGTCTTTTTAAAATGTTGTAAAACCAATAAAAATTTTATAAAAAAAAAAAAAATAGAATAGAATGTCACTATTTTCATCCGAGGTATGTTGGAGGGTAGGCAAATTAAACGATGTACGGCCTTTTAAACGGAGAAGGGGTGCATCATTTTTGTTTGCTATTGTGACATGTATTTTTGTGTTTTTATATTAAAAACTGCTCTGTGATCCTCAGATGAGGAACGGTATAGAAACTGATTCAATAAATAAATTAATAAAGCAGTAGCAGTAGCTGCTCTCATGAGGGGCTGGGATTAATTTGAGTTTACCGTCCCTGAGAAATTAACACCCAAAATGTTGCTATACACCCTGAAAATTCAGATAACGAAACAGTCGGACATGTGCTTTGCTGGTCTGTGGCAGCTGTTTTGCTCAAAACTATGGTAGAAGGGAGTGGAAGGGAGAGAGATTGGACAAATAAGAGAGGACTTCCCCCTTTTTTCTTGTTGGCCTTTTCCAAGGTTTCAGAGGGTTTTCAAGGTTTTTTGGGGGGGTTATTTTGGGGTCAAAATTCTGTGGTCAGGAATGCATCAGAAATTTCCCCATAGGATTGCTCAACTGAGAATGCATTGTGTTCCGATAGCGAGACCTGCATGCATTTTGTTGGGTTCCGGTTAGGAACATCCTATTTTCATTGGAGAAATGTTGGAGGACATGGAGTTCTCCAACCCCTGAGCTATCTGAAGGCAGCCCTGTATAGGGAAGTTTTAATGTTTAATGCTTTATTATGTTTTTATATGTGTTGGAAGCCTCCCAGAGTGGCTGGGGCAACCCAGTCAGATAGGTGGGGTATAAATAGCAAAATCATTATGAATATTAAGATTATTAAATAGTATTGAATAGAATATTGGAGGGATGTTGGAGGGTATAACATTATCCATTCACATTTCCCACTTGGACAAGGGACCTATCCTCCCTCTTGTTTGTTTGCTATCATGTGCAGAGGAAAACAAGGGTACTTTTGCTTTCTCTGCTGCCTTCCATGTATTGGGGCTGAATGTCAGCAATAGGGAGAGTGCTTCTTCTTCTTTTTAATCTGTGGGAGCAGAATTTTCAGTTATTGGAAAAGTAATTTTTGTTGGCCTTTAAAACACTTCGTACTGGGAAACCTAGATTTCATGTTTTTTTTAAAGAACTCCTGCAGAAGTAAAGTTCATATGACATCCTAGGTAATATAATGTAAGTTAATATAATGAGTCATAACAGGAATGGTTTAATGGCCCATTAATACATGCCTTGGATGCATTTATTATAGTGACAGCTTCATCCACAAGAGATGTGCATTCATGGGATAGTAATATCACACCCTGAAGCCTCCTGGTGCCATTTGAGTTATTCATGAGCGAACCTCAGAGTTTTGTGATACAAGACTTACTTCAAATATAAGGCTACAGGATGGGGCTTATTCTCAACTATATATTTTATATCAGGCAAAGAAAAGGTGATATAATCCATTTATTGTGAGGCAGGAGAGGAATGTAAGATTTTCAATAACTCAGCAAGCCAGAGTAGAAATGAATTCTGGAGGTATGTAACAGTTGGGATTTCTTGCAAATTGTTTCTTGCAAATCTGCCCATTTATTATAGATTGGCTCTGAGGTTTGCAAGACTGGACCTTTGTGCACCCAGCAGAGGCTGTGGGTGGAAGGGTGGTGCTAGAAGAGTGAAAAGACATCCAGTTAGGCAGTGCCTACAGGACAGGGAAAGGGACGCGGGTGGCGCTGTGGGTTAAACCACAGAGCCTAGGGCTTGCTGATCAGAAGGTCGGTGGTTTGAATCCCCACGACGGGGTGAGCTCCTGTTGCTCGGTCCCTGCGCCTGCCAACCTAGCAGTTTGAAAGCACATCAAAGTACAAGAAGATAAATAGGTACCGCTCTGGCGGGAAGGTAAACGGCGTTTCCTTGCACTGCTCTGGTTCGCCAGAAGCGGCTTAGTCATGCTGGCCACATGACCCAGAAGCTGTATGCCGGCTCCCTCGTCCAATAAAGCGAGATGAGCACTGCAACCCCAGAGTCATCAGTGACTGGACCTAATGGTCAGGGGTCCCTTTACCTTTACAGGTCAGGGAAATGGGGCTTATCAACCTAGGGAGGTAGCCCACCTAGGAGAAAGAAAATTGATCCTAACCCTCTCTGCCTTAGGAGAGAAGAAAGGAGTAAACCCTACAGAGATCTGAACTTGAATCCCTAAGGCAGTTAAATGGCTTTATTTATTCTTATATCCCACCCTTCTTCTCAGAAGTGCCCAGGCAGGCTATGAGTATTCATAAAATACAACATTGAAAGCAAAGGGTCAGCTAAGTCATTGCATGAGCCAAATTTCTGATTATGCAACAGAACTTCCCCTCCATCTCTTCCCACTACATGCTCCCCAGTACCATACCCAAATCTGCTCCAGATGATTGAGGGGAACCCTCAAGTCACGACTTTGTTGGATACAATCCCAAATTCAAACCGCAATCTATGAGCAAATGCAATATGCAAAAAAACCCCAAACCATAAAACATCGTACAACTAGGTCTATTCCCACTATGCATTGATTAAAACCAATGTCCACTTATTTTATCAATTAACATGATAGTTGATTAATCTGCTGGATTCAGTCATTACAGTCTGCAGTCCTACTGGTTAGGTAATGGAATTAGTTAACTAGGAAGGAAATACCTGTGTTACACATCAATTTTCCTTGATAATGTGCTTTTAAAAACTAGCTTCCAGATGGTGCAGTGTAAGGACTATATAATGTTACAACAGTCATCTTTCATGAGAGAGAAGAGCTTTGTGGGTACTGACCTGGAGAAAATAAACAATATGATTTATCTTTGTCTGGAAAGTAAAGTTCTATCACAGTTTTGGATTAACTTTCTCTGATGTATACTTCAGTTGATGAAATATAAGCTACTAAGTGGAATCCTTCCCCACATCTCCTAAAGGGATGATCACTCTTTAATACTTGTGTAACATAACCCCATCAATAAATCCTTTCTGAAGTTTCATCTGCAGTGCCTTGAAGCTCCAACATTTTGTGAAAGATGCGATTGCCAGTCTGGAATTGAAGGAGGAAGGCATGGTGCATTCACAAAACTTTGTTGAGACGAGGTCTCAGGGGTCCATTTGCAGTTCCTCCAAAAGCCAACAGATAGACTTTCAGTAGCCTCAGTGAAAACTGAATCCCAATCAGTGATCATTTGATTTAAACTTAGTATACAGTACTTTTCATGGGGACACATATGAATAGAAGTTCTTCTTTCACTTTGGGTTGGAGAGAATATATATATATATATAAACATTCTGATGAAGATTTGTTTGTTTGTTTGTTTGTTTGCTTATTTAATGGGACACGGGTGGTGTTATGGTGTAAACCACTGGCCTTGGGCTTGCCGATAGGAAGGTCAGCAATTCAAATCCCTGTGATGGGGTGAGCTCCCATTCTGCACTTGCTGAAGTTTCCAAACCGTTTTCAGAGGCAGCCCTACATATAACACATTGCAGATTTTACAAGTATGTTGATGGATCTGTTCATATGTCCTATATGAACCTGTGGCTTTTATATGTCTTCATGAGCATAACACTTTGGGGAACTTTTCCGGAAATGATTGCGTGTCACAGAGGTTACTTTAGAAATATCCATATTGCCTTGCTTCCTTGGGATAATTAGATGAAATGCCATTGTATATGAATATTAAACGCTTATTTGTGCAAAATGTCAGGCAGTGAGTAAAATGGTTCTGTGGCTCGAAGCGCCAGTACAGAAATATAAAAGAGCAAGATGATTAGTTGTTATGCAGGCTGCTGGAGCCCATGCTGCTTGGCCCATCAACTTAACTTCTAATGCAGGGATAGAGATAGATGGTGAGCAGAGATTAGTGGCTTTGGGTTCTAGCGAACTAGGCCAGTTACAACGGAGCCCTTAGCACAGAAGGTGGAGGGAAACTGAAATTCAGATGACTGTGGTTTGGATACTGTGAGGGTTGAAAGATTAGGAAAATGACATCTGTAGATATAGGAAGGAGGGGTGACGTGATAATTATATGTCCTAAGGAAGAGAGGATAAAAAGAAACAGTCTCCTGTGTTTCAGCGTAACCTGTCTGTGAACAGTTACGGGTGAGTCTGGAGGGGTTTTTTTGGCAGTGGTTGAAAAAGTTTGCTTTCCAGTTTCCAGAGACAGCTAGCTGCCTTTGCCTTCGCAAAGGGAACTCAGAAGGTTCAAGTTGTGTTGGGGCAACCAAAGTTCAGCAAGGCCTCATAAGAAGTCCCTGAGCCAGAGGACTGATTCCACCCTGGATTCTCAAGAAGCCTTTCAATAAACATCCAAAAAACAGAACATTTTTCCTGTTGGAGAACAGTTGCTTGTTTTTCCTGTACAGGTCCTGACTAATCTGAGGGAAAATAACAGTTGTTCCCTTCACCCCTGACCATTGGGCCTGCTTGCTATCATGGTGGAAATGGAGTCCCACAGCATCATTTATGACCTGTTTGGCCTCCTGCCTGAAATATCTGACAAAACAGTGGAAAACAGACTGAGGAGAATTACCCCTCGGTCACAGACTAAAACCCTGGTTCCAAGTGTGATCTTATCCAGTTCAACATCTTTGCCGATCATATTCAGCCTTCTCCCCCAAGCCATTCATGCTTGGGCCCACTAAAAGAAGATTCAGTTTAGACCCAAGAAACACATCTGAGACAGCTGGAATATATCCATTCTGATAAGGAGGTTGCAAGGATGTTGTTGTTCCATCATTGTGACTAAATACATTTGTTTGTTTAGATGTTTAGTCGTGTCCGACTCTTCATGACCCCATGGTCCAGAGCACGCCAGGCACTTCTGTCTTCCACTGCCTCCCGCAGTTTGGTCAAACTCATCCTGGTAGCTTCAAGAACACTATCCAACCATCTCGTCCTCTGTCGTCCCCTTTTCCTTGTGCCCTCAATCTTTCCCAACATCAGGGTCTTTTCCAGGGAGTCTACTCTTCTCATGAGGTGGCCAAAGTATTGGAGCCTCAGCTTCAGGATCTGTCCTTCCAGTGAGCACTCAGGGCTGATTTCCTTAAGAATGGATAGGTTTGATCTTCTTGTAGTCCATGGGACTCTCAAGAGTCTCCTAAATACATATTAGAGTCGTAAATGCTGACCCTGTGCAGATGTTAGTGCTTCTGTTAAGACCCCTTTGCCTTCAACCCTTTGAAAGGAGTGTGATATAGGGTTCGTGCAATGGCAGACTTTGGGCTTTAAAATTCCAGGGGTGCCCTGTGTGATGCCAAAATTTGGCACCCTCCCACCTCTCGCCTTCCATTGTTTTTATTTGCTGTGCCCTCTTGGCTCAGAGCCCAGTGCAGGTGAAGCCCCCACTCTCTTCTAAATCTGCCTCTGGTTTCTGTCTAAGTATTAATTTCCAGAGTGGCTATTTAGGGTGCAGGAGAGAGGACCCAGTGTTCCACTCAATGACAACTTGCAAGCTCTCAATTCAAATGCTGCTTTACACTGACACCATTATTAGCATGTAGCATTCATTGTAAGGCTAGGAAGCCTTAACTATCAAAGCTATGAGTACATCAGGGTGCTTAATCACCTAATCCTAGTTAGGGAAACTTCAGCATGAGCAATTCAGAGTCTCCTTTGGCTTGGATACTCATGCCAGCCCGCTTAACCACACTGCCATAAATCCATTGCACATGCTTGCATCTTAATAAAACTTCAGCCTGAAAGCTACTTAGAGTTATGTTTACAGGCCATAATGTGTGACCTCTGGAACAGCAGTATCCAGATTAAAATTGGGTGGCGGAACTAAAGACAAAATGGTAAGATACCATGGGGTTGTTAAGTGAGTAAGAAGGGGCAAAGGAACTTGATAAAAGATGATACACAGATAAGATGCTGGTTGGTGAAGGGTAATGTGTGGGAACGATATGAGATGTTGAAAGGTAATTGAAATTATCAATATGTATTTGGACAGAAGTATAATGGAAATAGGGGGTGTGGGTGGCACTGTGGGTAAAACCTCAGTGCCTAGGACTTGCTGATCGTAAGGTCAGCGGTTTGAATCCCCGCGGCGGGGTGAGCTCCCGTCGTTCGGTCCCAGCTCCTGCCCACCTAGCAGTTTGAAAGCACCCTTAAGTGCAAGTAGATAAATAGGTACCGGTTTATAGCGGGAAGGTAAACGGCGTTTCCGTGTGCTGCGCTGGTGCTGGCTCGCCAGTTGCAGCTTCGTCACGCTGTCCACGTGACCCGGAAGTGTCTTCGGACGGCGCCGGCTCCTGGCCTCTTGAGCGAGATGAGCGCGCAACCCTAGAGTTGGTCATGACTGGCCCGTACGGGCAGGGGTACCTTTACCTTTTTATAATGGAAATAGTTTGCACATGTCTTCCTTGTACCGTCTCTTCACCTGATATTGTAAAACAACCACCACAACAACGACCAAAGACACAGATACAGAAGGTATAATGAAATAAATGTTTTTTTCTCTAGTTTGAAACATTTCATCTTATTTCAATTCAAGGTGTGTGTGTGTGTGTGTGTGTGTCTGTGTGCATGCACACAAACTCCTTGACTGTTTGCAAAGCTTAATGAAGCTTTTTTTTTTTTTGCGCTGAAGATAAAATGGGAGACAGATCCATACTTGATATCATATAGGCTACTAGCTTCTTTCCTTTAAAGATCCCATGTCAGTCCATTTCATGAAAGCAGATAAAAATTATTAAAGCATCCTTTAATGAAAGCAAATACAGTGGTACCTTGGGTTATGAACTTAATTCGTTCCAGAGGTCTGTTCTTAACATGAAACCGTTCTTCACCTGAGGTGTGCTTTTGCTAATGGAGCCTCCTGCTGCTGCCATGCCATCGGTGTGCAATTTCCTTTCTCACCCTGGGGCAAACTTTGTAACCCAAGGTACTACTTCCAGGTTAGCAGAGTTTGTAACCTGAAGTGTTTGTAACCCAAGGTGTTTGTAACCCAAGGTACCACTGTACAGATATGAGCAAAGAAATTAGAAATTATCCCCTTTGCTGCACACATGTACAAAGATTCAGGAGCAATATTAGCATCTGTTAAGGATTCCAGGGTGAGACTCATGAATGGATTGCGGCAGATTCATACCGATCCAAGGATGCAGAATAGCCACAGGTTGGCTTGGCTTGGCTCCCGAACTGTGGTCTTTCCCTGTGAGCCTCTGAAGTTCACAATGTTTTGTGTTGTTGCAGCAACGGTGTTTTTTTATGCGAAGTGGCACTCTCTGTGAGAGACTGTACCTTGGATGAGCCCCTGCTTTTGTGACAGCTGTTATCTCTGTTGACAGATTAGGGGCTGAAGCAGGGATTTTCAGCACTAAGCAGTGTTAAATGATACTCCAGACCCAGCTTGTATGGAACATGCTTGAAATTTATTTAGGAACCCAACAGAAAACATTAAAACTCAAAAGATCCCCTGCAAAGGGAAAGCAAAACACACTGACTTCAGTCGGCGCTGATTTTGGATTAATTGATTTTTGGATTGCAGCTAAAGCTGAGCCAAAAGGAGAACTGAGTTATGGGACTGTTTTTGTGTCTCTGAAAAGAACTCCTCTCAGGGGTTGCCTCAAAGGGTGCAAAATGTTCACAATGGGAGTGCTCCTGCTCCTGATATGGCTGCTTACCAGGGAAGGTAAAAGGAGTGTTTGGGAGATTGGTAGAGAGAGCTTCCAGGCACAAAGAGATTGCCAGGCTTGGCCCTGAGCTGGTACCAGACACAGAGAACGAACCAAACACCCCACAGATCAAGGACCTCGAGGAGCAGGTTCCTTCTTGCCCTGAGGATCCCCTTGAGGGATCCTTTGGTGCATGAACTACTGAAGAATTACTGGAGCTGTCAGAAGAAAAGGAGGAGGTGGGGCCACCACCATTCAGTCCTCAAGAATACCAGCATCCATCCAGAGGCAGCATTGTTACCAATTTACAATAGGGTGGAAGGTTCACAGGCTATGAAGGACTTGCTCACAAATTTATTGACAACTGCACAAATTATTATAGCTAGGAAGTGGAAGGGGCAAGCAGGATATAAAATGGAAGAGTGGTATAAAGCGGTGTGGGATATAGCTATTAACGATAAATGAACATGTGTCATTAAGGTAAGATGGGGAATATGCAGGAGAAATGATTTCGAGGAGATATGGAAGGTGTTTGTAGACTGCGTACTGTTAAAATGGAAAGGGGTCAAACCATCGCAAGAGATGTTGAAATTTTGGGATGTTGGACAATTACAATGGAATGGTCTGCGTGGTGGGGTGCACTTTTTATTCTAATTTGTTTATGGTTATTACTTTGGCCACCTCATGAGAAGAGAAGACTCCCTGGCAAAGACTCTGATGCTGGGAAAGATTGAGGGCACAAGGAGAAGGGGACGACAGAGGGTGAGATGGTTGGACAGTGTTCTCGAAGCTACTAACATGAGTTTGACCAAACTGCGGAAGGCAGTAGAAGACAGGAGTGCCTGGTGTTCTCTGGTCCATGGGGTCACGAAGAGTTGGACACGACTAAACGACTAAACAACTCTATATAAAAAAGAGAAGAAGATAGCAATAAAAAAGAATAGGTAAAGGGACCCCTGACCGTTAAGTCCAGTCGGGGATGACTCTGGGGTTGCGACGCTCATCTCGCTTTACTGGCCGAGGGAGCTGACGTCTGTCCGCAGACAGTTTTTCTGGGTCATGTGGCCAGCATGACTAAGCCACTTCTGGCAAACCAGAGCAGCGCATGGAAACACTGTATACCTTCCCACCAGAGTGGTACCTATTTATCTACTTGCATTCTGATGTGCTTTCAAACTGCTAGGTTGGCAAGAGCAGGGACTGAACAATGGGAGCTCACCCCGTTGTGAGGATATGAACCACCGACCTTCTGATTGGCAAGCCCAAGGCTCTGTGGTTTAGACCACAGCGCCAGCCAAATGGGGCAGGCCCAGGCTGAAGAGCAGCAATGTAGTCTATGGACTCAGAGTCATTGCTCTGTTTATGAGTAAGGGGTCTTCTTAAGAGTTAGCAACCCCCTGAAACCTCTTCACTACCAGCAGCTGTGGCTGGGGAGTGGTCTGGGTGACCAAAAAATTATAAGGTCTTCCTCTTGAGCCTTCCAGGTGCTGGAAACAACACAGGCCTGTGGCTCCTTGTGCCGGATTCTACTTTCTCCATCTTGCCTGAACTCCCTGTGCTGTTCCTTGACTTTCTTTCTGGACCCCACATTTGGACCTAGTTTGATTCTCCATGCTTGAGTTTGGTTTGTTTCGAAAGGGCTGCACTTGGGACTCTGCTTATATCTCCTGAGCTTGGGACCCCTAGTGCCTGAGGGCAACCAGTTGGAGCGTGGCAGTGACAGTCATTTGTCAAGCCCTGGAGGGACTCCCCAAAATATTATTTATTATTTATTTATTTCATAAAATTTATATACCGCTTGATTGTTTACAAAGCTCAAAGCTGTTTACAAAAAAATATAAAACAAGAAAATCGGGGGGGGGGGATCACATCCATACTTGAATCTGTACAAAAGTTAGAATACAAAAACAGATTAAAATTACCCCAATTTTCTAAGCATCTGGGTGGGCTTGTCTAAACAAGACGAATTTTTAGGATTCTGCTTATTCTTTCTCCCATCCTGAACTCATATCATTTCTAATTTAAGTGGAGATGAGCTTCTCACTGCACAGCCCTGATTATTCAGTGGTATAGAAAATATAGAACTCTGGAATTGTTTCTGGTACCATGTATATTGAAGCCATGTCATGGTGAACCAGCACCATTATAAAAAGCAGGGTTTTTTTTCAGCCAGAACTCACCGGAACTCAGTTCCGGCACCTCTCAGGTGGGCACCATTGCCATTCTAAGAGAACGAGGGAGGTGTTTGTGGTGAGTTCTGGCACCTCTTTTTCTAGAAAATTACCATGGAGAAAAAGCAAAGGAAAAAACTCACACAGAGACTCACTTGCATAAAGAGAGAAAAACTGTGGCATTACGTGTGGCAGGTAAACATGTGAATCCACTCAGCTGCAATTTAATTTTGTGATGTGAAAATTCTCATTTGAAAAAGCGTGTTCCTTTTTGATGAGGAATATGTATGTACAGTGGTATACCTCAGGTTAAGTACTTAATTTGTTCCAGAGGTCCGTTCTTAAGCTGAAACTGTTCTTAACTTGAGGTACCACTTTAGCTAATGGGGCCTCCCACTGCTGCTGCGCCGCCGGACCACGATTTCTGTTCTCATCCTGAAGCAAAGTTCTTAACCCGAGGTACTATTTCTGGGTTAGTGGAGTCTGTAACCTGAAGCCTAAGTAACCCGAGGAACCCCTGTATATACCTCACACTTTTCCTTAGGTGGGTGCAATTAATTGTTTGAAACCAGTCAGTTTTATGTCATCGTGACACTTTCAGGAAACAGAATAAATTAAACATTTTAATCCCTGCTAAGGAACCGAGCAGGCCCGAGAGGGAAGCCTAAGAGATAATACAACACAGATGGCACGGATATAATCACAACTCACAGCGTATAGGACTGTCAGCGCTCTCCAGTCAGGAAATAATACAGTTCCGTAACAATGTACCATATTCGTGTTCCCAATCTGGCACAATTACATCTTAAAACTTGAATCAGCACAATCCCTTTCTCTTCTTCCCTGCTACCTAAGGTTTAGCGTTAAGGCTGCTGCAGGAAACGGCGAGGGGAGGTAGGATTTTGCCACACAAAGCTCGGCATCCCAGTTTTTCAAGTTCATAAATTCTCTTGAACTGCAGCTGCTCCGAGGGCTTTAAATATGTTTTTCTTTGAGATTCTCAAAACAGAGCATCTCACATATGTTGCTGCATCACCTGGCGGGGTGTGCTTCTCACATGCTGCGCTACTTCTAACCAAGAGGTAGGTGTGAATTGCTTTTAACTCAGCAGGTTGGGCCTTGCCCTTTTAAATTGGCTCAGAGTTGCCCAGTTTTCTGGGCCTCGTTTTCGACGCACATTTCTTCCTTTCTAGCAAAAAGCGAAGAGACCTATCACTAATTAGCCGTTTGGACTAATTTGGCATCCTGGGCACAGTCTGCTGGTTTCTCTGCCCTCTTCGCCAGAACATATAGATGACCACCCAGTTATGTATACACTCCATCCTGCTTGACGCTAGCCAGTATGTGCATTCACACATAGTGTTAAACCACGATTCAGTACTGCACTACTCGCTTGCTGCCTCCCCTGCTTAAGGATAAGCTCTGGTTTCGTTAAACAATGTAGATTCATAACCTATGGTTGGCAGTTGGTGTGTCTGATCAGTGTTGGTTTGAAAGCATGATATCTGATTCATCCCCAGATCTCAGCCAGAATTCCCTCCACATAAGCTCTTTTGCTGGCTGTGTAGTAGTAGCAGTAGTAGTAGTAGTAGTAGTAGTGGTGGTGGTATGTATGTATGCATGTATTTATACATACATACATACATGCATACATACATACATACATACATACATGCATACAGTGGTACCTCTAGATACGAACAGGATCCATTCCGGAGCCCCGTTCGCATCTAGAGGTAAATGTAATTAGCAACGGCGTGTCTGCGCACACGCGCGTCACTTTTTGCCGCTTCTGCACATGTGCGTGGCGTCATTTTGAGCGTCTGCACATGCGCAAGCAGCACTCCGTTACTTCCGGGTTGCCAAGGAGCACAACTCAAACGCGCTCAACTCGAAGCTTATTTAACTTGAGGTATGACTGTACATACATACCCTCCTCATCTGGCTGGGTTTCCCCAACCACTCTGGGCAGCTCCCAGCAGAAAATTAAAAACACAATAAAACATCAAACATTAAAAACTTCCCTAAACAGGGATGTCTTCTAAAAGTCAGGTACAGTGGTACCTTGGGTTACAGGCACGTCAGGTTACAGATCCACTAACCCAGAAATAGTACCTCGGGTTAAGAACTTTGCTTCAGGATGAGAACAGAAATCGTGGTCCGGTGGCGCATCGGCAGCGGGAGGCCCCGTTAGCTAAAGTGGTGCTTCAGGTTAAGAACAGTTTCAGGTTAAGAATGGACCTCCAGAACGAATTAAGTTCTTAACCCGAGGTACCACTGAAGTTGTTTATTTCCTTGACATCTGATGGGAGGGCGTTCCACAGGGCGGGCGCCACTACCGAGAAGGCCCTCTACCTGGTTCCCTGTAACCTCACTTCTCGCTGTGAGGGAACCGCCAGAAGGCCCTTGGAGCTGAGCCTCGGTGTCCGGGCTGAACGATGGGCGTGGAGACGTAGAGGAGGAGGGAAGGGAGATATATGGACCCCAAGGCATTGTTTGATCTTGCTGCAGCTCATATACTTAGCACTAAACCAAGGTTTAACACAGGGCTGGCCCACCCATGAGGTGAAGTGAGGCAGTTGCCTCAGGAGAACAGGCTCCAGAAAAGCCGCAGATCCTCCTCTTGCCAGTGGCGTAGCGTGGGGGGTGCAGGGGGGGCCGGCCGCACCGGGCGCAACATCTGGGGGTTAGGGTTAGGGGGCGCAAATCCACGGGTTAGGGGGTGCAAATTACTTGTCTTGCCCCGGGTGCTGACAACCCACGCTACGCCACTGCCTCTTGCTGAGCCTCATACCCTCTCCCAATGGCGATGTTGTGCAAGTGCTTTCCTTTGGGGCAGTGCTTGTGGGCCCTCACATGCCCCATCCTGAGGTGAGGGTGCAACAGGGGCAGGGAGGGCACAGGAGCAGATCTTTGGAGAGGGGAGGGCCATTTTGCCTCCTGGAAACTCCTTTTCCTAGAAGCAGTAGCCCAGGGGAATTAAGTACATTCTTGTATGCAACATATCGTTTGACCCTGAGTTACATGTTTCAGTCTTAAGGAAGAATTCTCTGTTGGTTTTTAGAAAACTCTGAAATATATATTTTTTAAATAAATAAAAAAAATCTGGTCAGCTTTTTATGGTACAGTGGTACCACACGTTACATACACTTCAGGTTACGGACTCTGCTAACCCAGAAATATTACCTCAGGTTAAGAACTTTGCTTCAGGATGAGAACAGAAATCATGCTCTGGCGGCGCAGCAGCAGCAGGAGGCCCCAGTAGCTAAAGTGGTGCTTCAGGTTAAGAACAGTTTCAGGTTAAGAACAGACCTCCAGAACGTATTAAGTTCTTAACCCGAGTACCACTGTATTTGTTTTGTTTTATTATGCTGGCACTGTTTTCAGTTACTGCCTCCCTTACGCCTGTATTTTTTAGAAGTGTTATTTTACATTATGGTTTTATTTGTTGTGAGCCACCTTGGAAGGCAGAAGCTTTTAATACTGAAATAAATAAAATAAAAAACAAGGTGGCTGCTTTATAATCTTGCGCTAATTTCAATATTCCATCCCCAAAGGGATTAACTTCACCGGAATTATTTCAAAAGGCTTAATTCCAGAAAAGGCCACAAGGCATCATCTCTCGTTTTGGATCAGAGACAGGATAATGTTTTCCATTGATAAGCTTAAACCTGTGGCCTAATAAGTTCTTTGAAGGCATGGCATGGCAAATTAAGATGTCTTTTTAAATGCTTTATTGATAGTTTGCATATGACTTTGGGTATTAATATCCCTGCAACAAGCACAGCAAATAGTTTTCTTGTTACACTGAACAATAATCCATTGATAGTTGCTCTAATTACCAAGGATTAAGACAGTAAAGAATAGTAATGATTTCTTATCCCTCCATTTCCAATCTGTAAATAGTCTGCTAACCCCAACATCTCAACTTTAATGGTTTTGCTGCTTATGGATGAGATTTCTCTACAGTCTCTGTGTTTCCTATCTGATGGTTGAGAATGAATACAATTTATTATGCAGAAAGGGTGCGAGGGATACTGCAATGATACTAGGGATACAGTCAAATGTAAGCCACACTGAATGCAGTGGAATGCATTTTTGAGCAGCCCTTTGTAAGATCAGATTGCATGCTTTGCATGGCTTTGCTATGGAAATGCTACAACAACTGAAGTGTAACTGAAGGATGTACCTGAAGCAGTGTCTCCACCCCCCATTGTTCTGCCCGGATACTGAGGTCCAGTGCCGAAGGCCTTCTGACGGTTCCCTCCCTGTGAGAAGTAAGGTTACAGGGAACCAGGCAGAGGGCCTTCTCGGTAGTGGCGCCCGCCCTGTGGAACGCCCTCCCATCAGATGTCAAGGAAATAAACAACTATCAGACTTTTAGAGGACATCTGAAGGCAGCCCTGTTGAGGGAAGTTTTTAATGTTTGATGTTTTATCGTATTTTTAATATTCTGTTGGGAGCCACCCAGAGTGGTTGGGGAAACCAAACCAGATGTGTGGGGGTATAAATAATAAATTGATGATGATGATGAAGCAAAGCAGGTAGGGATGAGTAAATGTGATTCCTTGAAGGTAATGATTGACCAGGCTTCCTCAAATGTGGCCCTCCAGATCTTTTGAGACTACAATTCCCATCATCCCTGACCACTGGTCCTGCTAGCTAGGGATCAGCTAGAGTTGTAGGCCAAAAACATCGGGAGGGCCGAGTTTGAGGAAGCCCGTGATAGACTAATCATGAACCTAAACAGGATTTTTAAAAAAATAAGAATAAAAAATATAAGCCAATCTTAAGCTTTAATAAATAATTGTAGAAAGAGAAAAACTGATTATTAATACTTTCACAACTTGCCTTTCTGTAATGCAAGCGATTAAATAAATACCCTGAAATTATTTCTATTTTGTTTACTTACTTTTATCTATTAAATTTCTATACCACCCTTCATCAGGGGACCAGAGGGTGTTTACAACATAAAAACACAAAAATACATAACATAGTAATGAACAAACTCAATGTACATTTCACACGGGGCAGAGATTTATCAAAGTATGACATAGAAGCAGCTAGTGAGGGTTTAAGGGTTGCAAGGTGGTACAATCATCTTCTTGGCTTTGCCTTGGCACCATATTTTGCAAGTGGATTTCCAGTCATGGCAGTGCAGGATTTTGAGTTACCTCCTGACGCATTGGCCATCAATCCCGGGTGATTGTTGGGGCTCCCATGCCTCACCATAATCTTTTGCCTTTCCTCTTGTCTTGCTCTTTCAGAAGTTATCCAGCTGCAAGGTTCCTGTTCATCTCTTATCTGCTGTTTTCTCTAATGCAAAGCCCGGTTATCTCCCTATTTAAATCAATAAAGAACAATGCTTTCATTGATTTAAATAAGAGCATTTAGACTGCAACCGCGTGCTCAGTTGCGTCGGAGTCAAGCACATTGAAATCAGTGTGGCTTGTGTCTGAGCGTGGATGGAGGAGCATTTTGTGTTGGTCTAATTTGGGCTAATGTAAAGATTGAATAGGGACGCGGGTGGCGCTATGGCCTAAAACACAGAGCCTAGGGATTGCTGATTGGAAGGTCGGCGGTTCAAATCCCTGCGATGGGGTGAGCTCTCATTGTTCAGTCCCAGCTCCTGCCAACCTAGCAGTTTGAAAACACATCCAAGTGCAAGTAGATAAATAGGTACTGCTCCGGCGGGAAGGTAAACGGCATTTCCATGCGCTGCTCTGGTTTCGCTGTCTGCGGACAAAAGCTGGCTCCCTCAGCCTATAGAGCGAGATGAGCAGGCAACCCCAGAGTCATCTGCGACTGGACCTAACGGTCAGGGGTACCTTTACCTTTAAAGATTGGATGCAATTAATTATTCTTTGGATTTCACACGTTTCCAAATTCTATGATAACATTTTCCAGCTCAAAACTTCATCAAGGTGCATTGATGGATTTTGGGTAAAACACGTTTTGAAATGCACACACAGAACTTAATTGTGTACTCTAGAAAAAGTATATGTGTGCAGAAATAGGACAGAATGGACTTAGAATAAAAGCAGATGCCAAGTGGACCTGGGACAAAAATAGACTGATCAGTTAATCCCTAAAGTAAAGATTTATGCGATTGTACTGCACAAGATGCTGGAACTCCCAAAAATGGTATGCAGGGCAACCGTGGTTGTAGCAAACAACAAACCATTGCGTGTTGAGTCACAGTAGCCCCCCAATAATTCACACTTCACACATCAATTTTTGTTTAAGGTTTTTGGCATAATTTTGGCCACAACTTTATTCAAATACAAAAATGTGAGTGGTTGCTTAGGCACTGGTTCCGACTATCTGTCCTTGCCCTCAGGGACAGGGCTGGCCTTCCGGATACCAGCGGAAGCCAGCGTGGGAAACAAGTATTGGGTGAGAAATAAAGCTGGGCACCAGACCATTACTTCTCACCCTCATGTTCCTGTGGGGCTTGCACGGCCCAAGTCCGACTCCGGGGACAAGGACGAAAGAATGGCAAGCCCCTGGATTTCCTTTAACGGAATTCCCATTCGCATCATTTGGAGGGGTAGGCACTTACCCCTCCAAGCACCAATTTAACCAGTGCCTAACCGCCAACCTTACAAGTTGTGACGATTTGCTACGCAGTAGGCAAAAACCAAATGGCACCAGCCAATCAGCCAGATGGCAAAATTCCTACCGTGCCCCCGCACCAAGGCGAACGACACCATGACAGGCATAGCAAGGTCAAGCGATCAGCTTAAATAAAAAACCCCCCTATTAAAGGGAGGGAGGGCGGGTGATCCGATGCAAAACGGCCAAGAGGCCGTGCCAACGTCTGGCCCCTGTATATATAGACTCTGACCCTCCTCCGAATTGGCAACAATCAAAACACCCCAGCAACCCAGTTTAACCATTTAAATGGTCGGGATTCAACTAAATTTGCCTAGTCACTGGAGGGTGGCCTGTTCCCAACCGCAACACGTGCTCTCTGCTAGGGAGAACACGCTTTGCGTGTTGAGTCACAGTAGCCCCCCAATAATTCACACTTCACACATCAATTTTTGTTTAAGGTTTTTGGCATAATTTTGGCCACAACTTTATTCAAATACAAAAATGTGAGTGGTTGCTTAGGCACTGGTTCCGACTATCTGTCCTTGCCCTCAGGGACAGGGCTGGCCTTCCGGATACCAGCGGAAGCCAGCGTGGGAAACAAGTATTGGGTGAGAAATAAAGCTGGGCACCAGACCATTACTTCTCACCCTCATGTTCCTGTGGGGCTTGCACGGCCCAAGTCCGACTCCGGGGACAAGGACGAAAGAATGGCAAGCCCCTGGATTTCCTTTAACGGAATTCCCATTCGCATCATTTGGAGGGGTAGGCACTTACCCCTCCAAGCACCAATTTAACCAGTGCCTAACCGCCATGGAGCCCTCAGCTCACCGCCAAACCACTCACAGCCCCAACCAAGACCTCAGCTTGGTCACCACCGCACCAATCCAAGCCTCATTCCCTGAAGCGGAAAGGTGCATGCCATCAGCTTGGAAAAAGGATGGCCTCTCAAAAAGAATCTCGGGGTGGGAAATTGCATCGCCACCAGCTCCAAAACTTTTTTGACCACAGCAGAATTGATGCGTTTTCGGGCCCTTTCAGTGGCAGCCGGGCAACGACTGCCCTTCCAAACGCAGCGTTGCAAAAGCTTTGACCAAAATTTTTTCGCTGTCGGCACCATTGCACGCAGCGTCTCCAGGTCACCCAAAATTGCAGCACGTAGTGACAAACAGTCCATGGGCACCAGGTCGTTCTCACCAAGCTGCACCACAATAGCAGCTGGCGGCCCCTCCAAGAGCAACTGCCTCCGGATACTTGGCAGGAACTCCGACCAGCACATCCCACGTCTGGACAGCCAAGACAAGCGAATATGTGGAGGAAAGCCGAAATCTGGACCCAATCCAGATTGCCGTGCTGCGACGCCAGCCCAATGGACGATACTGTGCCCCACAATCCAAACACGGGTCACCGCTAAACCTGATAAATAAGATGAAACAAGCAAAAATTGTAAGACACCAATAATGTTAACGAACATAATCTTTGAATGCATTCGATTTCCAACGACCTGTATTTTATTTCCACTGCCTTATTAACATGCTTTCCGGCCTTCTTGGTGGTACGTTTGTCTAGGCATTGGTTCCCGACTAGCTGCACCTGACCTCAGCAGGGCAGCACTGACGACTGGGCCCCACCATATCGTCAGTACCAGCAAACATTGTGGGGGAGCAATGAATCCCAAGGCAATCGCATCCCGCCAGGTGTCGTTCCCCATAGGGGAAAGATGCACCCCATCTGCCCTAAAGAGGGCAATAGCCTTGAAGAAAATTAGGAGGGTGCAATATCACAGAACCACCTAAAGCAAGGACCTATTTTATTTTATTTGTTATTTTATTTACTTTATTTATTTTATTCTATTATCCACCGCCTTATTAACATGCTTTCTGGCCTGCTCGGTGGTAGTTTGTCTAGGCATTGGTTCCAGACTAGCTGCACCTGACCTCAGCAGGGCAGCACTGACGACTGGGCCCCACCATATCGTCAGTTCCAATAAACAGCATGGGGGAGGAATGAACCAGGATCAGACTCAAGCTCACCCCAAATGCTCCCAGGGACTCTTGCATGGCCCTACCCCTCAAAAGGGGTCGACAAAAGCATGGCAAATCCTTGGATTCCCTTAATGGAACATCTTTGCGCATTGGAGGGGACAGGTGCTCCAACCCCCCCTCCAGACCACCTTGAACCAATGCCTTAAATTATTTTGAGTCCAGGGAGAGCTGCCATCAACTCAATCCAAGCCCTCTTGCATGCAGGAATGCAAACTTATGCTGGAGGAGGACAGCAAACATTCTCGCCCAGCTGTACCACCAGCACTGCGGGAGGACCTGCACAGGTCACACTCGACCGCACCAAAGGAAGGATCTCCTCCCAAAGCATTCCCCATCTGGACATCAAGTATATGTTCACATGGGCAGGAAGACTGAGATGGCGCCCCAGTCCAAACTCGTCAACATGCTTGCCAGCCTAGTGTACAATGCTGTGGCCCAAATGTGCACAGCTGCTCCTATGAAAAAAGGAAACAACAGACAAGTATCAGCACAGACATCACTGTGACACTTCCTGATATAATCCTTGTCAGCGTCAGACTTCCAATGACCCGTATTCACAATCCTGTCTACTGACAGGCCCCCAGTGTGCAGCCTTTGCAGCAGCACCTAATCGTAAGGAATGAGGAGTGTTCAGCGGTAAGCAAGCCGCAGGCTCTAATAACTGGTGCACGACGTAAGCACATTGATGCTGGGCTAACGGGACCCGTTTTCATGCACTAGGAGCGGGCCAGCCCCCAGGGAATAAAAAGCCAAATATTCTGTTATCCATAACCGGGCAAGGGCCCTCCTCACCTGTGGCGGGAAGCCTGATTGTGGCACTCCTGCCCACTAAGTCTGTTTTAGAGTTACCAGCTCTAATGACAAGCTCCAAAGGATAAGGAAAAGTCCTGAAGCAATAAGCCTCCAGAATCTCGGCCCCGTGCTGGCTCCAACAACCATTTCCCCAACCCTCAGTGCGAAAATGCAATGGACTACTGAAAGGAGTCTCACCTTGATCTTTAACCCGCAGACAAGTTTTAACTTGTTGCAGATACTGCATAGGTAAAAATTGACCGACTTCCTGCCCACTGTCCTATGAGGTTGGAGCCTATTCCAACCTTCCAAGGCCCTGCGCACTGCAAACTTTATACAAGGGTCTCTGAAAAAATAAAGCTTCAATGAAACAGACATTGCACCGGACTGAATTCGGATAGTTATAACCGCATGCCCAATCTGCAGCAGGTGGACCAAATACTGCAGGATCTGCTCAGAGGATGGGGGCAAATTCTTCCGAATGGCCAAGAACTGCCAGCTTAAGGCTAAGAAATCCATCCAGGCCTTCCCATAAGAGGTAAAAGCAGAAGGGGAAATGGAAGCTGCCGCTCTCTGAAATTACTAATTGTTGTCAAAATGCCACAAGACTGGAAAAGTCTGGCAATAGCTGAGTCTGGAGCCCAGGATCTGAAGCGCTTCATCTGAAAATCGGATAGTGTCAGCGTAATTTGGAGAGTAGAAAGCACAATATTAAACCTTAAGTGGCGCAGCTCGAAAGCATGAGCGGAGGGGCAGAGACTGTGCTACAGCATGAGGACTGTTTTGCCAAGACGCTCACCACCACCTGGTTATCAGACCAAAAGCAGATCCGATGGTCACTGAACTCCTCGGGCCACATGTGAACTGCTACTACAATGGGGAAAACTCAAGAAAAGTTATGTCACATGATTGCCTCACCACACCAGGCTTGAGGCCATAGCTTTGCACACCAGCAGCCCTTGAAATAAAAACCAAAGGGCAAAGATCCAGCAGCACCAGCATGAACCTGAAAATCCCTGAGCGGGTTCAAGGTATCCTGCCATGGCGAACTACTATTGCATACATTCAGGAATTGCTACCATCGCCTGATATCTGCCTTCACCACATTTGGTAGGCATACACAAAGGTAAGGGGACCTCTGTCAGCATCGCCCTTGAGCCAGTGCCACCAACTGGACTCATCCACTTCAGCCCCAACTGGGCTAGGCGAGCTGGGTAGCACTTCCAGAGACCACCTTCTGCACAGGGACAGGTCAAAGTGCTGTGGACTCACAGCTTAGAGTTGTGAGCACCGGATTCACTCCAACAAAAAGACAGTCGTCGCACAGCAGAGTACAGCAGAGTCTGAGTATATAAACAACTCAGAGAGCAGCTCTGTAGAATATCTTCTTTATTCTATCTACAACTATACAAACTATATACAGAGCTTAATAGGTCTAAGCATAAATAAATGCTGCACTGCACTGAGTATCTGCAGCTGCCCTTAGCAGCAACCTTATCTCTACACATGATCTCTAACACTCAGTCTCTCTCCCTCTCCGACACTGACTGACTGACTGACTTGGTGCTGGAGCAGAATAAGTAGAGACCAGAACACGCCTCCTCCTCTCTGGAGAATCAGCAGACTCCTCAGGAGATTCTAGAATATGGGAGGGGTGAAATCTAGGCAGCCTGGCCTAGTGGGAAGATTAGTTAAGTGACCCAGCAAGATCGGATCTGGTGAAGCATCACTTGCTACAGAGGAAGTATTACAAAATAACTTCCTTCAAGGCAGACAGCTTCTCCATAGCCAAGTGGTATGTTTTAGCAACGATATCCAACTGGATCCCTAAATAAAATGGGAATATGGGCAAAAGGTATTGAGCTATTGCTTGCCAGCTTCCAGCCCCCGCTTGGGCAGGGGGCATCTTGTGCAGCCATCATGATATGTAAATTTACAGGGCCGACGCTGGCCAGAACCCCTAAAGAAGTCCCAACCAAGCTGCCGCCAAGCCAGCTTCCTTTTCAGACACACACTCTGTGCAATGCAAAAAAAAACAACAACACACACTCCGTGCAGTGCACACACTCTCCATGCAATGCAACTACACACTCCGTGCAATGCAAAAAGCACGCTCTGTGCAATGCAACTACACACTCCGTGCAATGCACACACAAAACCTCTGTGCAATGCAACTACACACTCCGTGCAATGCAAAACACACTCTCTGCAATGCACACACCTTTCAAGCCATGCAACTACACACTCCGTGCACTGCACCCTCTGTTCAATGCAACTACATACTCCGTGCAATGCACACACACTCCGTGCAATGCAAAAAAACCAAAGCAAAACAAAAAACACTCTGTGCAATACAACTACACCCTCCATGCAATGCACACGCACTCCATGCAATGCAACTACACACTCCCTGCAATGCACACGCACTCCATGCAATGCAACTACACACTCCCTGCAATGCACACGCACTCCATGCAATGCAACGACACTCCATGCAATGCAACTACACACTCCGTGCACTGCACACCCTCTGTTCAATGCAACAACAAACTCCGTGCAATGCAACTACACCCTCCGTGCAATGCAACTACACACTCCGTGCAATGCAACAACACACTCCGTGCAATGCAACTACACACCCTCCGTGCAATGCAACTGCAAATCTCCTAGCAATGCAATGCAATTGCAGCCCGTGCAGCGCCGTGCTCTGCAACGCACAGAGCAAACTGCAATGCGGGCACGCAAAGGTGCTTTCCCCCAGTTGCATATTGCAAACATGGCGCCCATTACATCACTCGCAGTGAGGTAACCACCAAAAGGACTTAAGTGTCCAGGTAGAGCAATGGGGGAGCATGCAGCTGTCCCATACAGGGACCAATCCTGCAACCTAGGCATTACCGGCACTATGCGCTGACCCAGTGAAACCAATGCTTCATGGACCACATGGGGACACTATTCAGGCCGGAAACGCTTCCAGGCCATCGAATTCTAGGGCAAAGCCCTAGGATCACCTGCTAGGCCAGGCATAAATGTTTCCAGTGAAATAGCAGAGTTGAGGTAGCCCACAGCTTGTCCAGGTACCCCTGCTTGCCCTTTTAGAGGGAAGCACCCCTTCAAGAAACCCAAAGTTCTTTTATCACAAATGGGCCGAACTGCCCAGCAACAGAATAGCCCATAAGGAGCAGTTTGTTTTGTTTTGTTATAACAATGGCTAAGAGGGGGATATGAACTCCCAGGTCCTAGTCCTGCACTTTAGCCACTAAGCCACAATGGCTCATCTCAAAATGGCAGTCGCCTCTATCAGGGCAAAACAAACTTAAAGAAAATAAACTTGTTCAGAAACAGCATAGTTCAAGAGCATATACAGAGTGCTCATAGTCCTTGGAGGCACAGGGAGCCATAAAGCCAACCTTCGGGGATACTATAAACGAAAGTGATACCAGCTAAGCTGGGAACAGCCCTGACTAGCCCCACAATTTCAACAAGAGAAATGGGGGAAACCTTTTTGCGAAAGAAAGCCCCTAACGGGGGCTCTCTCACTATTGGGAAAGGCAAGCCACAGATATAGGGAGAATCTTCCTACAGGGCAGGGTAAGGGGTGGGGTGGGAAATTGAACAGGAAAAAGGGGGGAATTAAATTATTTAAGGGACTAGAGAGGATTAAAAGAAAGGGGAAATAAAGAAATAAAGAAATGTAACCAGACAATGAGAAGATTGTCCCAGTGCTCCATGTGATCCGATGCAAAACGGCCAAGAGGCCGTGCCAACGTCTGGCCCCTGTATATATAGACTCTGACCCTCCTCCGAATTGGCAACAATCAAAACACCCCAGCAACCCAGTTTAACCATTTAAATGGTCGGGATTCAACTAAATTTGCCTAGTCACTGGAGGGTGGCCTGTTCCCAACCGCAACACGTGCTCTCTGCTAGGGAGAACACGCTTTGACGAAGACCCTTTGGACAGCAGGATTTGGTTTTTCTCTCCATCAGGACTAACTGTGAGGGTGGGATGTTATCTAAGACCTCTTCTCTGATTTGTCATTTATCTGGCACAATATTGTTGTACAGGTGGCAAAAAAGTACACTAAATCCCCTTTCTATATTATGTATGCTTTCAAAGTCCCTGTCTGTAATCCAGCACTGGTTATTGTCAGAAGAAAGATCTTCAGTTTCATAGATCATCTACTTTACATCTTAATCCTAAATCTGTAAACCGCTTAGAGGTTTCATTTACAGTGAAGCAGTATATAGATATTGTTAAAGAAATGAAATGAAAAAGAAGTGGAAATTATTTAAAGCCAAGCTTTATTGATTTTTGTGCAATAAGATCCCAAGCAGGTACATTTCTGCAATGTCTGGCACACTCATTTGAGAGCGGGTTGGAATTCTATGCTAGAAGAATCTTTTAGAGCCACCAAGTCAAAATGAGCATCTCTTTTACACTGTTCTGATAATAGATCCTGTCTTTGTCTATGCAGATTCTAATAGCTGTTGGAGGACAATCATTTTCTATTTTCAATCCCGTATTGAAAAGCATTCTTCTGTTTGTGGGTTTGCATTGATAATAGTGTCGTTTATCACAAAACTGGATGCAGCGCACTTTTATCTGCCAGTGTAACAGTCTCTAATTAGAATGCTTTAGTTCCACTCAGTTATCATTCTTTCTTTGGCATTCTGTCTTTAAAGTGAGCTCTAAATTTTATAAGTTTCTCTTTCCATTTAAACCTATTATACCAGTCTCTGTTAAATGAACAATAGAGGTAAGCAGGTTAGCAACCATCCTTTTTTTTTATTTTAAAGATTGTCTTTGGGGCACCTGAGTACTGTACATTCATATCAGCGCTCTTCTTTTTTCTGTTTCATCTACCACTGTAATTTAATTTATCTACATCAGACAATTTTGTGGCTGCGTTTAACAGCTAATTAAAAAGGAAAGCAATCCAGGTTTGGGGGGGCATCCTTGGCACTCAAACTGATTATAGAAATTAATGATAATGACAGATGAGGCTATAAACCACAGCAGACTCTCAATATGGCTTCATATTTGAAGCAATTTTTATTTTGATCTGCGCAGCGTTCAAGGATCACATGCTGGTCCAAAATCATTCTTGTCTGCTTTTGAAGGAGTTACCCTGTCTAACAGAGTTGCTTTTCTCTGAATTAAATCTAGGCATCTGGCTTTTTGATGGCGTGGATTATGAATATTAGAATTAAAAATATTTGGAGGCCCCATTACTTGGAGTTTATTTTATCAGTGTGATAATTGAGAGCCAGTGTGGTGTAGTGGTTAAGAGCGGTAGTCTCGTAATCTAGGGAACGGGGTTCGCGTCTCCGCTCCTCCACATGCAGCTGCTGGGTGACTTTGGGCTAGTCACACTTCTCTGAAGTCTCTCAGCCCCACTCACCTCACAGGGTGTTTGTTGTGGGGGAGGAAGGGAAAGGAGAATGTTAGCTGCTTTGAGACTCCCTAGGGTAGTGATAAAGCGGGATATCAAATCCAAACTCCTCTTCTTCTTATCAGTAAGATGAACTCAATGACAGACACGAACAGCCCTGAATTTTCAAAGCACATCATGACATGACACAATGCAATGGACAAAGGCATCACCTCCCCCATTAGGACATCACAAAGCTAGTTTCCAAACTTAGTACAAATAAGGGATGACAGAGCTGAGAGTGACTCAGGAGAAATGGACCATCTCAAGGGATTGCTGTACACTGTCAGCAGTTTTGTCCAGAATCCTCTCCTAGTGAGAATACGATTCGGTCAGCATAATGTAGGAGACCTGCTTTGCCTCACAAAGATGCTAGTTAAAGCAGTGTTTTTGTGTCCTGTTGGTGTGCCGTTGCAGCATGCCACAAAAACTGTGCTCCTTTTTGTTGACGATACTAAGCATTACACAAGTTGGCATTTACACACCACACCACTACGGGTGATATTTTGAAAATGTTTGATGAGTCTTGTTTCAGTTGATCTAAATTTATTGACAAATTGACGATAATGAAACAATTGTTTAGTGGATTGTCCAGAAGTCTATATTTAATTTCTCCTTCATAGAAGATGTCTTGCAAGTGGTGGGGGGAGGGGTTACACTGCCATTGAACACTGCTATTAAAGAATTGTATTTCTGATCTGTGTTTAATACTTTGTATGAGTTGTTTCACATTGATTACTTGCTCGTACCCTTCACCAGGAATCAAGGAGTAGCCATACATATGCAAGAGAGAACCAGCTTGCGCATGCTTTCTCATTACAACTGATTCCTCTGACAGAGAATGCAGGAAACTGCCCCATGCCATTGCCCCATCTAAGCCAGTATCATCTACACTGACAGGCAGCTGCTTTCGAGAGCTTTAGGCAGGAGACCCTTTCTCAATTCTTCCAAGACATGTCAAGGACTGAACTGCAAGATTTTTTCATGCAAAGCATTTGTTCTCCCCTTTGAAATACAGGCCTTTGCCTGACTTGTCTCTTGGGCAGTGGAAGATTTAGTGGGGGGAGGGCAAATGTACCCTGTTATGGGCATGTCTCTCTGGTCCAACATGGGACACGGGTGGTGCTGCGGTCTAACCCACTGAGCCTCTTGGGCTTACTGATCAGAAGGTTGGCTGTTCGAATCCTGGCAACGGGGGTGAGCTCCCACTGCTCTGTTCCAGCTCCTGCCAACTTTGCAGTTCAAAAGCACCCCAGTGCAAGTAGATAAATAGGTACCACTGAGGTGGCAAGGTGAATAGCATTTACCTTCTCATGATTTCTGTCACGGTATTCCATTGAGCCAGAAGCGATTTAGTCATACTGGCCATACGACCCAGAAAGCTGTCTGTGGACAAAGGCTGGCTCCCTTTGCCTGAAAGTGAGATGAGCGCCGCAACCCCATAGTTGCCTTTGACTGGACTTAACCATCCAGGGGTCCTTTACCTTTTTTACCTTCTCTGGTCCAGTAGTAGCTGGTGTGGTGGTGTCGCATGCCTTCCCTGACTTCCCAATGTGGTGTTAGAATTCCTGCTCCGTGATTGCAGTCATGGGATTGTTGTCTATCACATGACGGTGTATGTTTTGACTCCACAGAGTGGGAAGTGATGGAGAGAGGATGTTTGTGTTACTGTGTTCCGTGAAGTGGAACTATTGTCCTTTGTCCTTTTCCTCTTTGCTGTCTGATGCTAGAGAGGGAGCCATGTTGCAGTGCTCTGTGTGTGTTTATATGTAAATAAAGTAGATTAGCCAAAATGCTGAGTTGCTGAGGTCTGTTATGCAAGCTGCGAAGACTCTGTGGATCCCTAAGTATGCCAATGTCTGTTGGCATCGGTCGCTGTGATGCTTGGACAGAAGAAAGCTTTTGAAGCTCCCGAATGAAAGACCAGGAGGGAGGGAGCATGCCAGTCAGGCATGTGTCTCTGCCAGGGTCCTACTTGAGAGTAGGACGAGCTCCTGGCATGTGGAAGCTGCTGCCAATAAACAAGACAGAGAGGGGTGCAGTGGCAGGTAGGTTGGTGCAGTGATAGAGCCAATCTGATGCTTCCACTGCTGCTTCCACACTGTGCTGAGCTTTGCATTGCCTCCCTGCTTGGTTAACAGCAACGACCTCTACATGGGGAAGTCCTGCAAGCCAAGCCACCTCATCCTGCCAGCTGCTACCGTCCCATTTCTTGGGATTCCAGCATTTTCAGCATCCCAATTTGCTATACAGTTGCTGCCGTTGAAATGTACAGAAAGACTTTGGGAAGCTCTGGGATGCCGTTGCTGTAGGAGACTTTGGATGTGCAGTGTGTTACACCTCGACACACTTTCATCCAGCATCCAAAGCAAAACAGCAGTATATTAATTAAAATGCAGCGTCGGACTGTGCTGATAGACTGCTGATAGAGTCTGACATGTTTTTCTCTGTCTCTCTCTCTCTCTAAAAAAAAGGTTACCTACATCTACAGAATGCTGACCAATGCACTAATGTTAGGCACCTTTGCAGATAAATCAATATGTGTCTGTTGCTGTCAGCCACTGCCTATATCAAATTTCTCGGAGCCGAGTAATTCTCAAAAACATGTGCAATTTCTAGTTTGCTAAAGCTGTGATCCTGTATGTACGTCCCAATGAAGTGTGTGGTTTTATACCTATTCAAAGCAGGAGTTGGAAGCTCATTGTTCTATTAGCTAAATTTCTACCCTACTTTCCCACCAATGATGAGTTTTCCAGAAGGTGGGTTGTTGTTGCCTACTGGGAGAAAGGGGAAGCAGTGGGGAGGTAGGTGTAGTGCGAACACATCAGTGGAGCCAATCTGGCATTCCTGCCAGTGCATTTGCACTGTGCTAACCTTCCCACTACCTTGCCCTCTGCCCTCCCAGGGAACAACAGCAACCCACCAACTAGGCAGCTAGTTTAACAATAATAATATTTTATTATTATTATTTATGCCCCACCCTTCCCTGTTCAAAAACCGGGCTCAGGGCAGCTAACAACAAATTTAAAACACTTAATTGTAAAAGCAGCATAAAATACAGTATAAAAACATCAATACAGTGGTACCTCGGGATGCAAACGGAATGCAAGGCGCGTCTGCGCATGCGTGTTCGCGGGTCATGTTTTGCCACTTCTGCGCATGCACGTGATGTCATTTTGAGCATCTGCGCATGCGCGAGCGGCGAAGCCATTTCCCTTCCCTGGGGAAATGGAGTTGCGGGCTGGCCGGGAGCCGACCCCGTGCATGGGGGTGTTGCTAGCCCCCGCATCATAGGGAGTCCCCTCCACGTCACACCCTAGGCCGACCAATCCGGTTGGCCAGGGCGCGTAGTGCGCACCATTTAAGCAGCCTACAGGCAGGAACTCGCCCCCTTTCTCTGGTTCCTGCTCACACAGTTCTCCCGTCCTCCCTCCCTAAGATTAGGCTCTTAATCCTTTGACCTTGCTATGGACCTCAGTTGGTCACCTGCTGAAGGGGCCTGGTAGGAATTTTTTCCACTTGGCAAATTGGCACCAGCCATTTGGTTTTTCACCTACTTCGTAGCAAATCATCACAACTTTGTAAGGTTTGGCGGTTAGGCATTGGAGTATCCGGTTGGCTGTGAGGGAAGGTAGAGGCCATCACCTACCCCTCCTATTTCAAGGGTATTCCGTTAAAGGAATCCGGGGGGCGTGCCCCATCCAAAGCCTAGGGCCATGGCACAACCCATATCGTTGACCCTGGTGGAGCTCCTAGTTGATGTGCATCAACAGGGCTCCCCCCTACTGGTGGTTAACCCTTCTGAGACTTCCTGCATGGTGGGCAGGAGTCAGATATACTTGGTATAATAATAATAATAATAATAATAATAATAATAATAATAATAATAATAATAATTTATTTATACCCCGCCCATCTGGCTGGGTCTCCCCAGCCAGATGGGCGGCTTCCAACAAAATATTAAAATATAATAACCTATTAAACATTAAAAGCTTCCCTAAACAGGGATGCCTTCAGATGTCTTCTAAAAGTCTGGTAGTTGTTTTTCTCTTTGACATCTGGTGGGAGGGCGTTCCACAGGGTGGGTGCCACTACTGTGAAGGCCCTCTGCCTGGTTCCCTGTAACTTGGCTTCTTGCAGTGAGGTGACCACCAGAAGACCCTCGGCGCTGGACCTCAGTTTCCAGGCAGAATGATGGGGGTGGAGACTGGACGAAGGTATACTGGACCAAAGCCATTTAGGGCTTTAAGGTCAACAGAACTGGTTTGGTTCCAATGCCTAAGCCAATACCACTCACATTCTGTAACCAATAAAGTTGTGGCCTTTTTTTAGCCCATTAACCTAAAATACTGGTGCCAAGTGTCTTTATTCCAACAAAGGGGGAGGGTTCAGGGCCTTGCCACGCAAGCCAGGATTCACAGTGAAACCGAATGCTGCAGGAGTCTATCTCCCCACTGTCTTAGTAAGCATGTAAGCTCAGGACTTTGCTCAAGCTTGTTTCAGCTCACTCACACAGGGCTGAACTGTGGTTGAGAATTAGGTGCAAACTGGAACAGTGAGTTCTCTAGCCAAATACAAACTTGGAACTGAGTTTCCCTCATTCATCTCCAACACGCTCTCCAGTGATTTCCCCCAGCTTCACAATTGGACATTATGGAAATGAATTTATTTATTGATATAGTGCGTTTGTGTGGCGACCCAATAACATGCATTCTCTGGGCGGCTCCCCAAAATTAAAGAAATAAAATATAACATTGAAAATGCAACAGAAAGCCATAAAAGCAGCATTAAAATGGTTCTTTCTGGCAGATCTACAGCAAAATAGAAAATGTACAATTGCGAATCCCAGATCTATAAAAAACACAAGTTGTTATAAAAAGTGAATAAAAAGGTCTTCATAAGGATGAAGCGCTTCCTGTTTCGCTTCTTATGCCGTATGTGAACATTCTTAGTTCATTATGTTTCTTTCTAGGTATGTCTTCTGGCTAATAGGCACTAAATTGAGCTCTCATGTGTGTTCAAGCTCCTTCAGTCTTTCAGAAATATTTGCCTCATGGGCGACTGTTCATTACCGAAGCTGCTCCATTTGACCGTTTTCCTTGTGACAGGGAGTGAAGGAGGAATATTTTCTTAGGGAGATAGTTCTAATAATGTATGTTAAATAAATATGACTGTGGAGAGAGTAAATGGTATTCTCTTTTTTTATTCTCTCCCCCTCCTCATTATTTCCTTGACTAATTACGGCTCTAATGGAGTGTAGGCCCATAGTGATAATGGGGCATATTTAGAGGAGTTCTATAGGAAATGTAATTTTCAGCAATTCTCTCCCTCCCCCTAGATATCTTGAAAGGCAAACGCCTCTTTGTGTCAAACAGAAATTATGACATGGTACTTTGAGAAAATGATAGTGGTACTTGTTCATATCAGGGTTCATATCTGGTGAGGGGAATGCGACTCTGCAAGCCACCAGGCAAGGGCTTTTCCCACCTGCCTTGCCCAACCCTCCAGCCTCTGGGAGCTGTTACCAGAGGAATATTTGGAGGAGAAATGGGACTCTGTGCTGACCAGGCAAGGACTTGTTCCTTTCTTGCCCCACCTTGCCCTACCGTCGCTGAGTGATGTTGCCTTATTCTTTCTGATAAGTCTGTAAAATTACATGTCTGTTTGAAGAGGACTGGTTCAACAAACAAAAACAAAGGGGTTTTTTTTTGCGGAAGGGGATTTTGGGGTCGCCCCCAAGTCACTCATTAATGGAGTTTTAGTGTTCCTTGTCCCTTACTGGATAGGAAATTGTTTAACACAGCTAGCAGCCCAGTGAATCCTTACTGATTTGAACTCCAAGCCAATTTGCCAGAGAGCAAAAGGATTTAGCCAGTAGTGTGACTAGATAAATCTGCTTCTCTTTTTTGAACAGTGGAGTGCTTTTCATGTTTCTTCCCTTTTCTTTTTCTCTTTTCAGTATTGCTGGAAGTGATGCAAATCCGCTTTGGCCATGTGTAGTCATAGTTGTCATAATTCATGTGCGTTACTTTCCCCAGCAAGACATGTCCGCTGTAGAAACCTCTTCCTTAAACCATAAGAAAAGTGTTTGTAACTAGGAAAGTTGTGGATGTGTGGTAGAGCTACCATGGTGATCGCATTACTGCTAAGTTTTGTTTTCCAACCACAATTGATTTTCAGCACATTGTGCCGTAATTTAAAAACAACAACACAGAAACCTGAAATCCTTGTGTTACAATCTCTTACAGGCAGTGCTGGAACACCTGTTATTTTCAATGAGAATGGAGATGCACCTGGGCGCTATGATATCTTTCAATATCAGCTAACCAACAGAACCGCAGAATACAAAATCATTGGACACTGGACAAACCAGCTTCATCTAAGTGTAAGTCGCTGCAAATTGTTATTTTCAATTGTACAGTTTAGCTCATTTGGCTACTCTTACTTAAGAGGAGCAAAATAAAACAGAACGCTCCTTGCGCTGTTTTCTCAGAGCTTCCAAACAACGTGTTTCTCAAACTTAAAGCCATACCTGTTAAAGAATACTAAAAGGGTCGATATCAAAAGAGAAGGCACAGGTGTTGCTTCATACTGTTTGTGATTAATATAAAATAAACATCCAGTTGTTTTGGACAATAGTGTCATCACTAACATATCAGAGATCTCTTCTGCAAAAGCCCCTCTAGTCCAGCATGTTGTTTCACAGTGGCCAACTAGATGCCTGTGAGAAACCCATAAGCGGAACCTGAGTGCAGCAGCATTCTCCTTATCTGTGATTCCCCAAAACTATTATTCAGAGACCTACTGCCTCCAAGAGCATGTTGGGGGCAGGGACTGTTTAATGCTATACTGGAATACAAAACAAGGTGCTGGATAACTCCTCACTTTTGTAAAAATTGTTGACTTTTTCGTAATTCTTATGAGCGTTTGATTAATGCTTTATTATTTCATGTCTTCTTTTTAAAACAAAATTTATTCAGAAATAAGAAAAATAAATAAAACGTTTCTTTAAATGCTGTTCCACCATTGCATGATGTATCAATATTCAATTAATACGTGTTGGTTAATTAGGTAAGATCAAATGTTCAGGTACATCTGATCAAGGTGGATTAGTCAGGACTGTGGTTTTGAAACTGTGTTCCAGAGAATGATGGGGTTACCAGAAAGACTGTCCAAATTATTCAGTGTTGTGCTGGATATTACATTGTCCACCTTTGCATGCAGTAATGGCAAACAAGCTTTCCTGAAAGACAGCTTCCCTACCAATATCAGAAATTGGTAGTGGGTGTGTTAACATCTCTTACACATGGGCCAGTGGTGGAGCCCAACAAACCTGTCCACTACTCGAATAGAGTTGAATGGTAGCCTAGTGTCCAGTAACAGAGAATTCTTTTATCTCGTGTGATAAAAAACATAAAGTTTAAAAGACAGACTTGGTTTGATAAGGAATGTCAGAATAGCAAAAAATGCCTAGTTAGGGAACTTAGAAAATTGAAGTTAAAACAGGATAAGCACAAAGCACAATCTTGCTCTACAAGCTGAGGTAGCCCAATTATGATACAATTATAAATTATTACCTAAAAGCAAGAAACAAATATACTATGAACAACAATGGAAAGCATTGGGAGATGCAGCACTTCAAAAGGACTCACGGAGATTTTGGCATCTGGTTGCCCAAGGTACAAATGGGCTGGGCTACTTGTTAGAAGCATCTGCCCAAGGAAAGGATTGGGTGACATATTTTACAGGAATATATGACCCCTATCCTGACTCACCCCCACAAGTTTACTGTACAGTGGTGCCTCGCAAGATGAAATTAATCCGTTCCGCGAGTCTCTTCGTCTTGCGGTTTTTTCGTCTTGCGAAGCATGGCTATTAGCGGCTTAGCGGCTATTAGCGGTTTAGCGGCTTAGCGGCTATTAACGGCTTAGCGGCTTTAAGAAAAAGGAAACAAACTCGCAAGAACTCGCAAGACGTTTCGTCTTGAGAAGCAAGCCCATAGGGAAATTCGTCTTGCGGAACGACTCAAAAAACGGAAAACTCTTTCGTCTTGCGAGGCATTCGTCTTGCGAGGCATTCGTCTTGCGAGGTACCACTGTACTCAGTTATTAGAACTGCCAGAATGACCAGACGTCACGCCCAATCAGATTAAGAGGCTAATCGCAAGACAACTAGCTAATAAAGCTCCAGGAGAAGACATGATTCCAGTGGAGATCTATAAGATAAGACCTGATTTCTGGTCACCCATTTTTGCAAAATTGTTTTCATACATTAACAGCTCAGGTCGCATACCTGAAGGGTGGAAGCTGAGTTGAATGGAATGTTTCTCTAGAACAACCCTTCAGATATTGTAGACCCACAACTCCCATCATCACTGACCATTGGTTGTGCTGGCTGTGGATGAAGGCATTTATAATCCATTAACATATGAAGGGCACTGTGCTGGCTACCCTAAGGTATAATATCACCCCAAATCCTCCCCATTATGGAAAAGTTCTGCAGCAGGTGTTCAGGGGTCCTTTGACAGAGCAAATGAAATGGGAAGGTGTTGTCGTTTGATAAATGCTGGACTGGGAGCTACAGAGAGTGTGGGCTTTGATCCCAGAAGACAGACCCGTGCAAATATATATTTTTAGTGAAATGCCATAGTTATGGTCTAAAACCAAAGCTGGATTTTGAGTTGGCTATTTTCCCCCTCCCCCATTTTTTTTTTAAAAAAATACTATATAAGTATCAAATAAAGGGGTGCAAACCTTTAAATGTTTCATTTATCACTATGTATTTCCTGACAGACCAAACAGGCATTGTATAGCTTTGGTTCGTAGTGTAACAGGCCCATGATAAACAATAACAAAAAGAACAGTGTAAGTATTTACAAATGATTGTTCCTCTGAGACTACTTTGCAGTAATTATCAGTGTGCTACCAACAGTAATGCATATAATAGCTTCCCGTTTCCAGCCGCTACAGTGATAAAACACCTTTACCATATCTGCTCTTTTCTTTCTATTGCTCCCTGGCAAAAGGCCATCTAGCTCTTTCTTGGGTGCAAAGACAAAGCTGTGGTCTTTGGCTCAGAAGCTGGAATCGGTTCCTCTGCTTTTCTGTGGTCTTGAGTCCGCCCATAAACTATAAATCTCTGCTGAAAAGAAAACAGGAAGAGGAACACAAAAGAAGCAAGAAATCTTTAATATAAAATATGTTTTTTTAAAAAGAAAGGAAGAAGAAGCGAGGGACAGTTTTGGGATGCAGTTCCAGTCTGGAAACTTTGTAGTTAACAGGAACAAATCCTTTGTTTCCAGGCATTTCGCCCCCTGATAAATTCTAGGTTCTGTGTACGGCTACCATTCAGTGCTACTATCCCATGGATGCATTTTAAATTACTGTTTTCAGGTTTATTTGGATGTAATCATCCCTCCCCCAAAAGATTTACTGAATCAGCTCTGCTGTATTTCCAGTTGTATAGTTGCTTTTCTGCTTATACTCTGTTTAGATGTGATGTGCAGACATGGTGCTCTCTTAATTAAAAAATGTCCGGGTTTATGGGATATTACTGAAATATATGCCTCTGTCTGCTTTTCCCTCCATACCTTCTTCTCAATTTGTGTATGAGTTATCAATTGCTACAATTTCTGATGATATGATTACTTAGAGGTGTGTGGGGTTTTTTTTTAAAGGAATGACACATACCCAATACCAATATGGAACATGCATTCCATATTATGTGAACCAGTTGACTTAATGGTAGTCTATTGACTTTTATCCTATGACTTTGGGGAGTGGTGGTTAATCTGTGGCCTCTAGATTCTGTTGACTCCAACTCCCATCAGCCCAAGCTAGCATGGCCGATGGTCAGGGGTGATGGGAGTTGTAGTCCAACAACGTCTTCAGGTCCTCAAGAACTTCTAGAGGGCTACCAGTTCCCCATCCCTGTCTTTGAGGAATTAAGCTAATAACACACATACCTCTGGAAATCCAATCAAGTCTTAAGATGTGAGCTTTGGACATTGCCTTTTTATTATACTTGCACTTATTTCTGTGGTTCATTAAGCTTCATTAAGGTTATTACTCTGCTACAATTTGTGTGTTGTAGATAATTAGGAGATTCACTTTGCTCAGCTCCGAATCGGGGGCATTGCTCAGATTGCGCCTCAACCATTAAGCTCCACTGAGTGGCGTTTGACAAGTCATGGCCATCGTAAAGTTGTAATGATAAAATCAAATAATGCTGTGCAGGCTCCCCAAGCTCCTTAGAATAGAGGTGGAGAACTCCCGGCCCCCACATGCTAGATTACTGCTCCCATCATCCCTGACCACATCTGACTGGGGCTGATGGGAGTTGGAGTTCCACCAACATCTGGAGAGCCATAGGTTCTCCACCTCTGGAACAAAGAGGGGTTTCCTGTGATAAGGAACCAGTTCACTTTGTTTCTGTTGTTTTTTTCTGTTACTTGGCAATTGAAATACAATCTGATGTAGGCTCAGCCACAAATAAGTACCTTGTTCAGTAGGGGCTAACTTTCAAAAAGTGTGCTTAATATTGCAGTCCTTAATTGGTTATCCCTTCAGTGTCTCAGCTGTCCAGTAATCTTCCCAAACAATGGCCCACTCTGGACAACCCCCGAAGAAGCAGATTGCTAACAGCAGTCTGGGGTCAAGAGCATGGGTAGGCGAACTAAGGCCCGGGGGCCGGATCCGGCCCAATCGCCTTCTAAATCTGGCCCTCGGACGGTCCAGGAATCAACGTGTTTTTACATGAGTAGAATGTGTCCTTTTATTTAAAATGCATCTCTGGGTTATTTGAGGGGCATAGGAATTCATTCATTTCCCCCCCTTCAAAATATAGTCCGGCCCCCCACAAAGTCTGAGGGATAGTGGACCGGCCCCCTGCTGAAAATGTTTGCTGACCCCTGGCCAAGAGCAATTGCTCCTTCTAGTAAAATACTCAGGGACTGGATGTTTTCAGAAGTGGGGATAGCATTGGCCACTGGCATTGCAACCTTATACATGTCTACTCAGAATAGAGATAGATGAATCGGTCAGTTTTTTGTTTTTTCTCGCTTTATCATTTTTCCAATCTCCACAATTCCATACTTGTTCATGGTTTGTTTGTTTTTAAGTCTTCATCCTCTCCCCCATCCCTAGAGTGCAATTCTACATACGTGTCATTAATTAAATGGGGCTACCTTTGAAGGTGACCCGGAAACTAAAACTAATCCAGAACGTGGCAGCTAGACTGGTGACTGGGAGCGGCCGCCGAGACCATATAACACCGGTCTTGAAATACCTACATTGGCTCCCAGTACGTTTCCGAGCACAATTCAAAGTGTTGGTGCTGACCTTTAAAGCCCTAAACGGCCTCGGTCCAGTATATCTGAAGGAGCGTCTCCATCCCCATCATTCTACCTGGACACTGAGGTCCAGCACCGAGGGCCTTCTGGCGGTTCCCTCACTGCGAGAAGCCAAGTTACAGGGAACCAGGCAGAGGGCCTTCTCAGTAGTGGTGCCCTCCCTGTGGAATGCCCTCCCACTGGATGTCAAAGAGAACAACAACTACCAGACTTTTAGAAGACACCTGAAGGCAGCCCTGTTTGGGGAAGCTTTTAATGTTTGATGTATTACAGTATTTTAATATTTTTTGGAAGCTGCCCAGAGTGGCCGGGGAAGCCCAGCCAGATGGGCGGGGTACAAATAATAAATTATTATTATTATTATTATTATTATTATTATTATTATTATTATTATTATTCAATATTGTCTTCCCTGACTGAGAGCAACTCTCCAGAGATTCAGGCAGGGCACTCTCCCAGCACTGCCTAGAGATGTTGGGGATTGAACCTGATAGCTTCTGCATGCAAAGCAGATGCTCTATCACTGATCTACGGTCCTTCCCTTAATATGATCACCCCAATGATGATTGAAAAAATGCTCAATGACCATGAATGTTTACTGGTGTTTGGAAAAGAAAATCAGAAAAGCCTATTTACTGGCTGACTGGCTTCATGCATGGAGCTAGGCTAGGCTGGCAGAACTCTTGAAAAGGATCGTTTTTACATGTGTGTGTGTGTGAGAGAGAGAGAGAGAGAGAGAGAGGGAGAGAGAGCGTAACATTTTGTTTTAGATCTCACTTGCAGAAAAGTCTATTCCAAATATAACTGAGTAGCTAGATAAGACAACTTCAGCTATCATTCTTGCAAAGCAGCGGATTTCTACGTACCTTACAGTCAGGCAAATACACATTTAATGAGCCAATTTACTTAAACCGAGTGCATTTGTTTATTGCACATGGTATTTATTGTGAAATTTATCACATGATGGGCATTTCAGCTGTATATATATATAAAATGCACCGGGGCCAGTTGAATCTTATTGATTGCCAGTGCTATTAGGAGCCTGATCCACAACCTGTTTAAACCAAAGTGCCTTGGATGCCAGCCAAACTTTAGGACCAGTGATCCCAATGGATGTAAATTGCCTTCTTTTAACAAGGTAGTGGATCAAACTGTATGTGGCCACAAAGGGTATAAATCGCCTTGTTTTAACAAGGTTGAACTTATAGATCAACTGTATATTGCTGTTTAATAGGTTCACGGATTATAACTTACAATGCACAGAAAACTAGGGTAGTATGGGGGCTTACCGCTCAGTCCTAACCATGTCTACTCAGACATAAATCCTATTGAATTCAATGGTGCTTACTGCAGGTAAGTGGAGTTACGACTGCAGACTTAGGTGCTAGGACTGCAATCCTGTACCCACCATTGAACTCGAACGGTGCTTACTTCTGAGTAGATGTGTGTGGGCCTGCACCGTGCAGAAATTCCTCAGTGCAAGCTTTGCACTGTGCCCATTAGGTGGCTCAAGGCAAGCCACTCTCCCTCAACCTCATCCTGTCCAGCTGTAAAATGGATTAATACTGACCTTCCTTACTAAGGATTACAGCAAGATAATGTGTGTGAAGTGCATGGAACTCTAACACACACACTCTCTGTCTCTCTCTCTCATCTTTTCTGATAGAGATATAGGTCACACTGGCCCTGTTCGTTAGCCTCTTTGAAGCAGATTATGAGCAGGACCTAGCTTGACTTGCACTTCCTCATGAGGAATCAAACATAGATAGTAGTAGTAGTAGTAGTAATAGTAGTAGTAGTAGTAATTTATTATTTATACCCCGCCCATCTGGCTGGGTTTCCCCAGCCATTTTGGGCGGCTCCCAACAGAATATTAAGAACATGATATAACATCAAAAAACTTCCCTAAACAGGGCGGCCTGCAGATGTGTTCTAAAAGTCAGGTAGTTGTTTGTTTCCTTGACATCTGGTGGGAGGGCGCCACTACCAAGAAGGCCCTCTTCCTGGTTCCCTGTAACTTCACTTCTCGCAGGGAGGGAACCGCCAGAAGGCCCTTGGAGCTGGACCTCAGTGTCTGGGCTGAACAATGGGGGTGGAGACGCTCTTTCAGGTATACAGGTCTGAGGGTGGCCCCTTCAAATATTTTATTGGGGTGGTGAAGACCCCTTGGCCCCCAAGCAGTGGCGGAGCTTCATGCTCCGGCACCGGGGGATGGAGAACAGGTGGGGCTGGGGCTGGCGGATGTCCTGGGGGCAGGGCACGCTGCCTGTAGGGGCGGGGCGCCCAGCGTGAGCGGGGGGGAAGCAGCGATGGCACTCCACCAGGATCGCGCTGCCAGGGGCGGTGTGCTCCCCCCGCACTCCTCTTCCTCTGTCAGTGCCCCCAAAAGTTGGCTCCTTTGGTGAGCAGGGATGTCTTTGTAGCTAGGAGTAGCAAGAACCTCTAGAGGAATAGCAGGAATAACAACTAAAAACACTCTTTCCAAGTGGCTCTGTTGTTGTTAGAGCCTTTGTGGCAGGGATGTGGAACCCGTGGCCCTCCATATATTATTAATAATAATAATAATAATAATAATAATAATAATAATAATAATAATATCTTTATTGTCATTGCCCCCTTCGGGGACAACGAAATTACTTGACTGCTCCATAAAAACACTAATTAAACAATACAGTATAATACAGCAAGGGAGATTAGATGACTTTCAAAGTCCAGGCTTCCCATTCAGGGCCGAGATCGCTCTGGAGAAGAAGCTGTTCTTAAGACGGCTCGTTCTTGTCTTCATCGTCCTGTATCTCCGTCCCGACGGCAAGAGCTCGAAGAGACAGTGACCAGGATGCGATGGATCTTTTACTATGTCCAGTGCCTTCCTATGGCACCTTGTGGCATAAATCTGCTCTAAGGTGGAGAGTGGGCAGCCAACAATGCTCTCTGCTGCCTTAACAACCCTGCACAACCCCATCCTGTCCTGGGTAGTACAGCTTCCATACCACACAAATAAGCCATAAGTGAGCACGCTCTCAATGACACAGTGATAGAAGGCAAGCAGCAGTTTCTGCGGAAGATGGTTTTCCTTAGTATTCTCAAAAAGTACAGTCTCTGCTGCGCCTTCTTCACAAGTCCCCTTGTGTTGACACTCCAGGACAGATCCTCTTGTAATTCAATGCCCAAACATCTGAACATTGTTACCCTCTCCACACAGACCCCATCAATCCACAGTGGCTGGACATTGCTCTTCTGTCTCCTGAAGTCCACCACAAGCTCCTTTGTCTTCCTTGTATTTATGAGCAAGTTGTTAGCTCTGCACCACTCTGTCAGCCGCTCCACCTCATCTCTATAGTCCGTTTCACCCTCCCTTTCAGGGATGAGCCCAATCACAGTTGTGTCATTTTTAATTAATAGGGTGTTAATTAAAGATGTTCCGTTTCACCCTCCCTTTCAGGGATGAGCCCAATCACAGTTGTGTCATCTTTAGTCAATAGGGTGTTAATAGGTTGGACGCTTCCTAATTTGTAGTGAATTTGAGATGTTACAATCTTAGAAGAACTACTATAAAGTATTGATAATATACTATCTCGAAGGGTGGCTGCAAAAAGTACCAGTGTATTTCTGTTTGCTTGCATGGTACATCTCATCTGGGGTCCTACAGGAATCAGTCTTGTTGCCCATGCTAGTACATGCACACCTTCAAAAATACATCATAATAAAACATTTAAAAACTTCCCTATTCAGGGCTGCCTTCAGACGTCTTTTAAAGGTTGTGTACAGTGGTACCTCAGGTGAAGTACTTAATTCGTTCCGGAGGTCCGTTCTTAACCTGAAACTGTTCTTAACCTGAAGCACTACTTTAGCTAACGGGGCCTCCCGCTGCTGCCGCGCAGCCGGAGCCCGATTTCAGTTCTCATCCTGAAGCAAAGTTCTTAACCTGAAGCACTATTTCTGGGTTAGCGGAGTCTGTAACCTGAAGCGTATTTAACCTGAAGTGTATGTAACCCGAGGTACCACTGTACTTACAACTTTTATACTTACTTATCTGCTTTATACTTACGTATCTGCTTGGCTCAGAGGTTACGTGACTCCATACCCTCCAACATTTCTCAAATGAAAATAGGGCTGTCCTGAGGAAAAGCGGAACATTCTGGGGTCAAATCAGAAACTGGGACAGCTTCTGTAAATATGGAACTGTCCCTGGAGAATAGGAACAGTCGGAGGGTCTACAGAGACAATGAAGGTTGTGCCTGGAGGTGGTAGTGGAATGGATGTGGACCAATGAATTGAGTATGAATTTAGATAAGATGCAGGTTCTCTGAATAGGTGGTTGACACTTCCAAGATCTAATGAAACAGCCTGTTTTGAATAGGGTTGCAGTCCCCTTGAAGGAGCGCATTCATAGTTTAGGGATGCTCCTCCTGAAAACATTGTTTCATTGGATGCACTGCTGATCTCAGTGACAAGGAGTGCCTATACCTAGGTTTCTAAGCCCTGGTTATTCAGTACCATCAGAACATTAATAGTTCCTGGCTTGGCTTGGCACTGGATATTTAGATTTCTTCTACTTCAGAGTTTGATTCTACAGACAACTGCTCCAGTTCCTCAGGCTCTCTTTCACCACTTGTCCTCCTGCTGGTGTGATTCTGACTTCCCCTTTGGGCAGAAAATGCTGACTCGAGCCTGATAAAGACATTGTCAAGTCCCCAAAGCTGTCTCTGTCAGCAGACTTCACTGACTTCAGGGTTCCCTCCAGCTATGATATTGCTTTCTGCCTTTAGTCCTCAGTAATGTAAATGCTTTCCTCAAGGCACACTAACCTTTCAGATTCTCTCTGGAGCAAACAGCTTCTAGGAAGAGACTTTTTTATATACTTTATTTAATGAGCGCTGCACAGGGTTGTAGTGGGCCTTTTGCCTCCCACTAAATGAGCCATGTTTAAAACAACAGTTGATGGAAAGCAGAATTTTGAAAGGGCAAGAGAGCAAAATCATGTCAATTTCTAGGTATCAGTCTTCATGAAGGAATACAATTTGGCCTATCTTAGCAGACTGGAATTTCCACCATTTCCTAGGCAACTTTCTGATGGGGAAAAACTGTCTCATGGAACCCAATTCATATTGTTTCAGAAGGAATATTTATCGGAAGAACCCCTGAACAGCTTTTGAGCCTCCAGTCTGAATGCTCCCAATAACTATTTTTGGTGGTTCATTAGGCACTTGATGATGATGATGATGATAAATTTTTATTTTTATCCTGCCCTTCCTGGTTTAAAAACAGGGCTCAGGGCAGCTAACAGCAAATATAAAACATTGATTAAAATGCGACTTTAAAACAGCATAAACAGCATAAAATACAACATAAAATGCAGCATCAATATCAATAAAATTCAATAAAAATCAAAAATTCAGGGGTCATTTTTTGGGGGGAAGATGAGCTTCTAATCTTTTTTGCTGTGTATTAGAGGTAATAATATGGGGGATATGTATTATTTTATCTGTAAGCCACCTTGAGTCCCTGTCAGGGGAAAAGGTGGACTATAAATAAATTAATTGGTTAATTAGTTACTTAATTAATAATATTGCCAGTAGGGTTTGTTTCTTTTGTCGGGGTGGGGGTGGGAACCAGGTGCCGGTCCTCATATATTGACGAAAGCGTCATGGGTGCCACCACAAAATGGCTGTCATGGGCAACATCAAAAATAAGAGCTGGTATGGCAAGGAAGTTGGTATTGTCACAAGAGAGCTCTGCAAGTCACACAAAAAGAAGATAGGGGATGCAGATTTGCATAAAATGTGCATATGCTAGTTTATATGTATGGATACAATTTTAGAAATCTTTACTATAGTTTAAGTGGAAGGGATGTGGGTGGCGCTGTGGGTAAAACCTCAGTGCCTAGGGCTTGCCGATCGCATGGTCAGCGGTTCGAATCCCCGTGGTGGGGTGAGCTCCCGTCTTTCGGTCCCAGCTCCTGCCCACCTAGCAGTTCGAAAGCACCCCTAAGTGCAAGTAGATAAATAGGTACTGCTTTATAGCGGGAAGGTAAACGGCATTTCCATGTGCTGCGCTGGTGCTGGCTCGCCAGAGCAGCTTCGTCACGCTGGCCACGTGACCCGGAAGTGTCTCCGGACAGCGCTGGCCCCCGGCCTCTTAAGTGAGATGGGTGCACGACCCTAGAGTCGGACACGACTGGCCCGTACGGGCAGGGGTACCTTTACCTTTACCTGTTCTGCTTGTCCAAAGTGCTACATTGCATACCACTAAGTTTTCTTCCTTGTAAGTTTTTCCTAAGCAGGAGCCTACAAGTTCACCTCAAAATACCACTTTAGGCCATAAAAGTGTGTGTGTGTGTGTGTGTGTGTGTGTGTATTAACTATAGGTAAAATTTCACTGGTAGCATCAGCTTGATCTGACACTGAAGATGAACTTTGGTTATTGTGCTGACTTACGAGCCAGACTCTCACTCAAACAGGCCTTCAAAGACACAAGCCCCACACAGGATGATGTGATGTTTCTGGGCTACAGAACCCATCATTCCTAACCATTGGCCTTGCTGGCTGGTGTTGATAGGAGCTAGAGTTGGACAACATTTGAGGGTCCACAGGTTCCCCCATCCCTGATGTAAGACTGTTTCTTCATTCTTCGACTGCATAGCCAGATCAATTCTATTCACGTCAGCTACATGGCTGAACTCATTGTAGGCATCTTAAGCGTTACCATTCTTGACACGTCTTAACCTCGCAGCACCTCATATACTGTTTTCACAATGAGTGCAGGAAGATAAAAGTCCCTGCCCATATCAACAATTATGTTGATTTTTATAATGAGTACAAAGCACACAAACTAGAATCTTCATCTAAGAGAATGAAAATAAATCATGTTTTATTCATTTAGCTACAATATTTGCGCACCGGTCTCATGTATTGCCTCATGACAAATGTGTGGATTTAGCAAATTTGAGTTCTCAGCTCTATAATTTCCATGGGAGGAAAGCTGTTAAGAACAAGCGTGCAGTCCTTGGCATTTATAAATTAGGAAATCTACTTCCCTTTGTGATTAATAATGAATCTTCTTTTAGAATTGGGTCATTTACCAGTGAATGCTGTACACGTGTGCTGTAAAACTGCCGAGTGACAAGTTTCCTCAGCAGCATGGCCTACCATATGCCTTGCCTCAGCCAGAAATACATTTGGAGTGCTTATTAATTTTCAAAGGAAGTTCAGCTCTGCCTCCTTCATGGGACATGATTTTGAAAGGCTACTGCCAAGCTGAAAAGGGGGTGGGGGGAGTCAAAGTAAGGTAAAGACTGACTTCTGGTTTTAGGATGGTGTAGGAGTTGGTCTACATCCTAGTTGATGTGGTCATTTGACTTTCATATGTCTGCAGAGAAAGGTTCCGAAAACCTCAGTCCACACTGAGAAAGTTTGCAGTGAATATTGCTTTTTTAAAAATGCAAAGTCTTTTCAAGAGAAATGATTTGTTTGCTGCAAGGGAGGCCTGCCTGAACCATTTAGCCACCTGAAGCAGGATATGGCTGCTACTGATTCATAAGAATAATGATAATGATGATACTAATAATTTTATTATTTGTACCCAGCCCATCTGACTGGATTTCCCCAGCCATTCTAAATTAATAAATACCCTTACATTGTCCTTACACTCTAAATGAATAAATACCCTTATATTGTGGTGGTTTTACCTTGCCTCTGGTAACTAGGAAGATGCTTCCATGGAAAGAAGGGGGAGATGTTGAAGTAAACAATAAAGAGAAAAGGGATGTAGAATACAAAAACATATTTTCAGTGGCATGACATCAAAATTTCTTGGGGAAGCTTTCTATGAGCATATGCAACACCTTTCTTCTCAGTCACTGGCTCAGTCATTGGTTTCTCTTCAACAGGCAGAAGCGACCTGGAATACTTTAAGGCAGAGGTGGAGAACCTGTGGCTGTTGAGATGTTGTTGGACTACAACTCCCATGATCACTGGTCATACTGGCTGGGGCTGAAGGGAGTTACAGTCCCAACTTGGAGGGTCCCTGTAGTTCTTGTTGGAGGAGAGAAGGAAGAGCAATAGTGTTTGTTGCTTTATATCTCTAGGTTGGGCTTCGTGGCTCTTAGAATTCAGTCAAGAACATGCTGCAATTCTCTTGACAATTCAAGGGATGTACCAAGTTCATATGGCATGGGAAGAGATGACAGATTGCCCCATAGCTGTAGGAATTTATCTTGAAGGTTCTCTAAGACCTAAGTGTGCATGCCATTTGGCCGCACTGGGAACCATTCTATTTTGGCTGAATTCATAATGTTTGGTACATTTGTTATCTTATAGGTGTGATCCTAAGCTCTCTTTGTGCAGTGGCTTCCTTTTCTGTGGAGGGAAGTGCTCCATGTATGCAGAGGGGTCCTCTATTGCATGAATGGAGAATTTGGTCAACTTAGATCGGGGGATAGCCAGTGTAATGTCCTCCAGATGTTGATGGATCACAAGTTGAATCAGCTTTTCCCAGCATAGCCAACATCATCTGGAGGGAACCAGGAACAGTAACATATTTTTATCTGTTGGTGCTAAAGTTCATGCTAATGATTCATCCTCCCTCATGTCTGGAGATGTGTGGCTTTCATAACGTCCAGTTATGACCCTTGATGGCCCAAGTACAGGGACTGACAAACAGATCTATGCAGGAGGGAGGGGAAGATGCACAAAAAAACAACACCCAGATTGCAAAATGCTTGCAGTTCTGTGTGTGAGTATGGATGTGTGTGCATAAACAACATAACAACTTGAGGAATTGCTCAGGTTTCCTTGAGAGTTGAATAGCCAGAAGAATACCAGCACTGTGGTCTCATTGTTTACAGATCTGTTCTTGAAAGCACTCCCTTGGGCTTTCTCTATTTCACAAGCAGTTGTGCAAATGGGTAATTTTTACATGTTGGGCTTCATGGACTTACAGAGGTTAGATGGTTATGTGATATACTGGATTTCCCTCAACATGTGACAAACCAGTCTTGCTGTGACTGGGAATCCTCTTTGTCATTTTCTCTGAGTCGGGCCCTCAGAGACACCTGCCTCAAAGCCCTGTCCTGACAGGACCACTGTCTCCAAACCAAGTAGGCAAAGATTGCTGGATGGCTGAGGAGGATTGCTAGCCTTTGCTCAGACAGATGTAGGTATTTGATAGTTCTGACAAGAGAGCACAATTCATGTGGTGTTCTCCTTCTCTAACAGAGTCTGAATTCATCAGGGAGCCTCTTTGCAGAAAGTGCCAGTGCCAGGCTTAACAGCCTGATCAATAGCGGCAGGCAGAGGATGGGGTCTGTAGGCCTAGTCTTCAAGAACACTTACAGCGTGATGGGATAAGGCTTTGTAATTGCTCAGCCTGTAGTTAAAATATTGAGACTGGGGAGAAGGGAGACAGAAAAAACTGTAGGGTAATTGAAACCCCAAAGAGAATGCATTTCACCATGCTGTTGAAGATGTTGCCCTTACAGGAAAATGTATTGAAATTAAATATGAACAACTGCATAGGTTAATACTTATACACCCAAGCTTCTTTTGCTAAACAACTGGAGAAACCTCTGGCTCGGGGTTCCAATGAGACAGGAAGAGAGAGACAGACTGTTAAATAGTGAGACATTTGCTCTGTAGTCAATTTCCCATCCTTAATCAGGTGGCAGTGCACATACACACGCGCACACACACACATAGCAGATAGAGCATCAGGAAAAGCACATGTGTAGGAAAAGCAGATGCTAAGAAGTGTTGCTATGATTAGAAATAGAAATATTTTAGATTGCAGCTTGACCTCTGTCTGCTAAAGAGAGGGAGAGATTTTGACTTTATCATGTCAGGGTCAACAAGAGTTGAGTTTCTCAAATGAAGCATGAGGAATGCTCAGACAATTCTGAGCAAGTAAATGCGATGAAAAATTCAGCTTCAAATTTGTAGCAAGGTTCTGGCTCCGGTAGTGAGTACTATGCCCTTTTTGTGACTCCCACACAAGGGGAGCATTGAGTTGGATTTGAACTAGATTATATTTCTGAAGGCAAAATCACCACGCAGACAAAAACAGTATCAGTGTCCTTAATACATTTATATACCACATTCTGTCAGCGGTCTCCAACCCAGTGCATATGGGTGCCATAGCACCCATGAAGGTTTTCAGTAGTGCCCCATGGCAGGTGCCCCAGACTCTGAGCTTTCATTTATTCAAAGAGTAAATTTCCAGCTTCACTAGAAAGAAAGTTATGTGGCAAAATGAGCAGGTAACTTCTAAGTGATTTCTGTGAAATGGGAATGGTTTGGATACCTTGTATATTTTTTCCTGGTGCTGAGGAATGCACCCTAACAGAAACAGTATGCGTGTGTGTGAACACAGCTCACTTCCCAAGAATAAGGCTGTAAAGGGTGCTTGTCTCTCTAATTTCATGTTATTCCATGTTCCCTGTGGCAGCCATTTTGTATTACATCATGCCCGCTCCATGGCCACTGTTTTTACCTGGTGCTCCGATGTGTTCACTAGTCCCAAAAGGTTGGCAATCCCTTCTCTACTAAATCATTGGTAATATTCATTGGAGCTCATCGATCCAAGGAAAGCTACTGTAAAGATTTTGCCAGTATTATTGCAACTGTCATGTACAAACATGGATTCCGGTTTCACACAAGTATTCAGTGTTTTAACAGCAGCCTTTTGGTATTAAATTGAAGATTCCATTGTCTTCACTGAAATGTGGCATGAGAATTCCATTAGTTCATTATTTTTTAAATGAAAATTAAACTGTACTTCAACTCAGGTGCCAAAATTGGCCATTGGTTAAATTACCTTTAGTTCTTCTGAATGTGCTTTCGGTAGCTGGAGCTCTCCTAGTAAATTAAAAATCATTAAATGGGGAGTGGGCAGGGGAATCAATCTAGAATAAGATTTTTCAGTAGGCTATAAAGCATATAAAACAGGAAGAAACACACATAATTCTTAGTTCATTAGCCTAAAGCACAATTCTCCCAATGTTAAGCCCATTTATCCTGTTGATTTCATTGCAGGGTTAACCGCAACTCTTTGTAATTAAAATAATTACGATTTCGCCTGGTTTTGCACAGTGTGCCAACATGCATAGGACCTTCAGTGTGAAAGATCTCTGCACACAAATAATTTGAGGCAGGGACATTGTGGTGCTGAATGTACATGAATGTAGCCCCTTTGATTTCTCATCACCTGACAACACGGAAGTGAACCTGCGAAACATTCCCATCGAAAGGTAGTGTGTTCAGCATGATGACAGGTGATCTGAAAGCTTACGCTTGGCTGTTAAACCTGTACAATCCTTCACTGATGTTGCTTTCGTCCTATTCGGCCACAGGTATAGCCTGAGAGACAATTGATCTATGACAGGAGTAATGAAAGGCTTATTTGAAACCTTCTCTGGAACCCATTATCACTGTGCATTTAAAATTAATGATGCATGAATTCTTGACGCACAGACACAAGCACTTCACACCCAAACAGCACAGAGCTAGTTATATGCTCGCTCTTTTATGCACTGTAATAACACCCCATCCTAAATAAACCGTTATCCGTTTTACATTTAATATGATTTCCACCCCTTTTGATTTGCTTTTTATTTTTTTAAAGAAATCCCGTCAAGAAGTCAGTATACATATACCTTGGGAAAATTACCTCAGGTTACGGACGCTTCAGGTTGCATTTTTTCAGGTTATGGACCGCCAAAACCTGGAAGTACTGGAATGGGTGACTTCCGGGTTTTGGCGGGCGCACATGCGCAGAAGCACTAAATTGCACTTTGTGCATGCGCAGAAGCACCAAATCGCAACCCGCGCACGCACAGACGTGCTGCTGCAGGTTGCGAATGTGCATCACGTTCGCAACCCGAGTGTCCACTGTACTTAAAAGAATAATTCAGTTGGGTTGGAAATGAAGAGAAATTACAACCCACCCGCACTTTCTAAGCCTAGGCTGTGCAAGGGGAAATCACTGCTGTGAGTTTTCTCTTATCAGTGCCAGATTGCCAAATAGTCAGAGTAGGAACCAGCCTTTTAGGGTCCGCCCCCCCCCCCAACAATGGATAAAAATAATATTGATTTGATTTTGAAAGAAAGTAACTATCAAGCTTTCTTAGTTCAATGCGAGGGGGCCCCCAAGATTTCAGCTTCTTTGGGGCCTCCGCAAGATGTTATTTGGCACTGTCTCCTATGGCAGTGTTTTGTATTTACCCATGTAAATAATGTCTCATGCCAAAATTGAACATACCATGGCTTAAATCCCCACACTAGCTTACTGTGAGCGTCTCATAGTGCTAAGCTCCGCACAGCTTATTGTTAAACAGAACACAGCATTGTTCTGGCTTATCTTACACAGATATAATGTCCATACATTTGGACAGATGGTATTACTGGTAAATTACATTCAATGCAAGATGCAGAGACATTGTCCATGCACTTCCTTTATACTTATATATATATAATTTTTATTTAATTTTCTGTTTTATAATTTAGAATATTCATTTAAACAACCTTAATATATCAATGACTTCCCTTCTTCTCTTTCTGTGGTTCATTTTGCATATCATTAAATCCCTGCATATTTTACATAAACTAAACCATTCAGCTTTCCATTATTATATTCATCAAAACTTGTTTACACTGCTGAATTTATCTTAATGCTGCCAACGTTTTCAAGTGTACACAATCCCCCCCCCATATATTCAACAAACATTTCCAGTATTCTTTAAACATGTGTTCTTCTTGTCCTCTTATTCTATATGTTAGGTCCACAAGCTGCACATATTCCATCAGCTTAAGTTGCCGTTCTTCTTTAACTGGGACCTTGCTCGTTTTCCAATTTGGGGCTAACAAAACACGGGCTGCAGTAGGGGCATACATAAATAACCTCTTTTGACACCTGGGAATTTTCATCTGAATTATCCCCAACGAAAAGGAATCTGGGGGGTTTTTTTGGGGGGGAGTACTTTTAAACATTTTTTTCAATTCATTATGGATTATTTCCCAATACTCTTTTACCCCTTTACAAGTCAACCACATATGAAATAGCATTCCCTCAACTTCATTGCATCTCCAGCACTTATTTGATCCAGTCTTATACATGTTAGCAAGTCCATACACTTCTAAGAAATTCCCCAGGGTCAGGAAATTGGGGGAAGTCATTATTACTATGGACAGTGGGTGAAGTAGCTACAGCCAGCTCATGCCAAGTATTCTTTGCAATGCCAAAATACTTCATTTACCAAAAAATTGACATTTTAACTTTATGCCCAGATGGTGTTCACACTCATCAGTACTTTTATCAGGACGAGGTTAGTTTGGTCATGAAAATTTGTCAGCACTGTGTTCAAATTCCTTCCATTAAACTCATACTTATGTGCAGTTTTGAGCAATTTACACATTTCTGAAAGCAATTTCCCCTAATATAATGATTGTATGCTATTTCTGCTCAGGGAATGCTCTCCCCAGAGAGACTCACCTGGTGCCATCCTTATATATCTTTAGGCCAGCTTTTCTTAACCCTGGTTAAGAAAACATGGTTGCACTACAACTCCCATCATCCCTAGTGAGAAGGGGCAGCAGTCAGGGATGATGGGAGTTGTAGTTCAAAGACATCTGGAGACCCAAGGTTGAGAATGGCTGCTTTAGACACCAGGTGAAAACATTCCCCTTTCATCAGACCTTTGGCTTTTAATCATCTATGACCTTTTTTGCATGGGGGGGGGATGTTTTTATTTTATTTTTAATGCTGGTTTTAATATATAGTGGTACCTCGGGTTAAGTACTTAATTTGTTCCGGAGGTCTGTTCTTAACCTGAAACTGTTCTTAACCTGAAGCACCACTTTAGCTAATGAGGCCTCAGCCTGCCACCGTGCCACTGGAGCACGATTTCTGTTCTCATCCTGAAGCAAAGTTCTTAACCTGAAGCACTATTTCTGGGTTAGCGGAGTCTGTAACCTGAAGCGTATATAACCTGAGGTACCACTGTATGTATGTGTTCATCTTTTGTTTAAAAGTGACTCTGAGCTGCCATGGCAAAAAGCAACTAATAATCATAATCATATCCCTTTTATGCACCCTTCTCCTAATAAGTGAATTTTTGTAAGCATAGTTTGGTTGGAAAGCTGCATCACAAAATTCAGACAAGTGCAAATTTTGCAGGCAGTGTTTTGATTTTTCATATTGTTTTCAAAAGTGTGAATTACGTCGGTTCACTTTTGAATGTAACCTGAACTGAATTTCACCCTCATCCCTAGTCCCAGGCAAACTTAACTGAAAGCCAGCAGAACAAATGGACACATGTTTGATGTCTGACATTATGGTCAATGACACAGAACATCCCTCTCTCTACTTTTAAAAGTCAAACATGGAAATCCATTAGATAGATCAGTTTATAAAAATTGGTGAGTAGATACAATGGGTTATATTTCACCTACTGCACCTACCCTCATTTTTTTAAAAGCACCATGACATTCTTTGGTCTGTTTACAAGTGACTTATTGGGAACTAATTACTATGCCAAAAAAAAGTAAATAAATTGGCAGGTAGTGTTTTTTTTATGGGGGAGTAGTTGCACTTTCATTACAGACATAATACCAGATTATGACTCATGGGCTGGTATTCTGAAATGATTCTAACTTACAGTGGCACTCAGAAAAAAAGAAAATTGGACCTGAATAAGATTTGCATTTTCAAATTACAACCCTTCTACGTCTTCCTGCTTTGCATCACATGTCACAATGTTTTGGGTTGTTGTTTTTTTACCTGTTTTTATTATCATGTCAGTTAATTAGAATTTGTCTTCTCATATGTCATGCTCAGTGATCCAGCCATTATATTTTTCCTGGAGCTGCTTCCTGGCCTCGTAGACATGATTTGGTCCAATATCCAGAACAAGCCAGGGACGTTTAGCTACATTCCAACACAGGCTTTTCAAAATCTGGTTGCACCATTCAGGCACCATCTCCTGCCTTCCTCTGTCCTACACCTCATGGTACCCAGTGGCGTAGCGTGGGTTGTCAGCACCCGGGGCAAGGCAAGTAATTTGCGCCCCCTAACCCGTGAATTTGTGCCCCCTAACCCGTGGATTTGCGCCCCCTAACCCTAACCCCCAGATGTTGCACCCGGTGCGGCAGGCCCCTCCCTGAACCCCCCACGCTACGCCACTGGCTGCATCACCCAGTTTCATGGCAGGGCTCATCCTGTAAACATTAGTCTCCTCCTGGAGGATAAGTTTATCCCATTCTATTTATAACCCCAACCTGATTGCCTTATTTCATCGATCCGCACACTAGAGAGAGGCCATCTAATGCTCATTTTACAATTGAACTGAGGGAGAGAAATAGAGCCTAGATTGGGGTATTATATGCAATACCCTGGCTATGTCCAATCTCATATGTACCATAACATTGCATCTTTGTCTTTAAATGATGCCACTCAGCCTTAGAACTTGACCGTCTATGATGGGAGGCAGGGATTAAATTGAGCAGCAAATACACTTCCAGGCTTTGGAAGATGGTCATTCTTGCTCCGGATAATAGAAAATAGAGAGAGGTGTGACCTGCAGCTAAATGTTGCAGTGTGGTGTATTCACCCCACTCCTGACAATATGTTCCTGCAGAGAACAGCCACCAAGAACAGACAACTTCCCATCAATCCAGTCTAGGGAAACAGTGCCTCAGTCTTAGCTGGATTGAGCTTCAGTATTTTAGCTCTCATCCAGTCCATTACCAAGGCAACGGTCCAGCACATCCTATGCCATACCTGCAAATATAAAGGAGAAGTAGAGCTGTGTGTCATCAGCTTATTGCTGACAGCACACTCCAAAACTCTGGATGACCCCACTCAGCAGTTTCATGCCAATGTTAAACAGCATGAGGGATAAAATTGAACCCTGAGGAACCTCATACTGAAGACTCCTGAGAGTCTACCTCTCAACATGAAGGGAAGTGATCTGACCACGACAAGAGACTGGTGTCAATACCCCCTACTTTCAGGTCACCCAGTTCCTGCCTAAGAAAACAAGGTCCAGTGTGTGACCTGTCACATGTGTTGGGAAGATGACATGTTAGGACAGCCCCATGGTCATCATGGCAGCCATGAAGGCCTGAGCTACCTTCTGCGTGGATGTTAAAGTCTCCCAATACCAGCAGTCTGGGAATCATCAACATTGCCTTCAAAACCAGTCAGCTCAGGCAGGCAGACTGTTGGGCAGCGAGGTGGCTAGTAAACTAACACAATTCCTCATCTGTCCCGATTACCAAGTACCAGGAACCCCCACTCAACTGAACAGAGAGCTTGGAGAGAGAGATGGACTCTTTATAGGCTACAGCATTTCCCTACCCCTGATGCTTTTGAGTACACTGGTGGGTGAGACCAACTCCCCATTTCTCACCCACCCAAGTCTCAGTAATACAGACCAGATTGGCCTCCCCATCCACAATCATGGCATTCAACAGTGGCAGCCACAGACCTAAGGGCTGATAGGACCACCACAATTCCCCAGGTGGGAATTGTGCCCCAGGCTGGCACATGTCACAGCCACTAACTGCCTGTGCCATATACCTCTTACCAGCTCAGCCCTACCCCCCATACTATAGGTTTCCTTGGCCAAAACGTCATCTCTTGTCATACAATCGTATCTCCCTTAATTAAAAGGAACAAAAAAAAATCAAATTAAAAATACACACAAGCTAAATAGCAATTTAAAACAATTTTAGAAGCATCAATTCTGCAGCTCAGAATCCTGACACGAACATCAGAGAAACAGAGGAAATACCGATTTGCTTATTTTTTTTAAAAAAGACACATCTGTAAGGAAATTAGAAAACTTATTGGCTTGCCTCAGTTCTGGTTGGCTTCTTCTCCTGTAACTCATTACATTGATTTACTGAGTGATCCATCTGTCTCCTGTGGGAAATGGGCCTCGAGAATCGCTTTGGAAAGTCTAAGCATGCCATAGGGTAGGAAGCTAGAGTGCACATATTTAGACTGGCCAGAAGGCATACTTTGGCTCCCTAAATAGTCCATCTCCAATTTTGAGTGTTTAGAGAAAGCAGTTTACCTTGCCTCTCCAAAGCTACAGGGATGAAGAACCCCTCCTTTTAATCTGCTGGTGTGTTTTCATCACACTGGGCAGGTGAAAATTGAGGTCTCTGGAACCTCTGTTGAAGTCCCCCGAGAAGGATTCTGATTAGAAAAACAACATGCCATGAAGAAAACAAATAGAAAAGGGTAATGCAGGGTAATGTAGTGTTTTGTTTTGTTTTTTTAAAACAGAATGTTTGTTTATTTCTTTTCATTTAAAAGAATGCGCCCAGCCTGGACTCTAAGTGCATTAATGGCAATTAAAATGTACAACTGCTAAGCAATTAATTGAGCCAAATGGAAATTAATTCCTAGGTGCCATGCAAAACCCAAGCACTTAATCTCTACCTGAAAGCTAATAGGCAGCTGGTGTAGATTATGGTTCAGTAGCCTGATGTGCTCCCTCTTCCAAATTCATCCCTCGCAGTGCTCAGCTACAGTTTAATAGCATAGCGCTGGATCACAGTCCTGCACACTGCTGCTGTTTGGGAGGCAAAGAGCTTTGCAACCACATATTTATTCATCTCTGGCTCTACTTCTCAATTTCTCCTTCCGTTCTGCGCTTGCTGTTATCTCCAACTGTTGCCCTAGATCAAACCCCTTTCTTATTGTGAGCACAAGATAAACAGTAAAGCTTTACTTAATCCCAGAGACAGCCGGTCCTAGAGTCTAAGGAAGTGGAGAGGATAAGGATGATTTTAATCAGTGCTGGCAAGACAGAATCTCACCAGTGTGCATTTACCTCCCAAATACAAAATGTGCATGCTTTACACGGGGTGCAAAATGCACAGGCATGTCTTAATTTGGTGCGTTTCCCCCAAAAGACTCATAAGAGAGCGAGGGCTTCATATTTTTGCAGTTGTCATTGGCAAGTATTTTGAAACATCAGAATTGGCTTTGTATAATACCAGGGTAACCAGGTTAAATTTAAGCAGGTTTGTATCTGGTGTTTAGTGCTTGGCACCTGAACACCCTTTAGAGGGAATTGGAAAATCCGTCTGTTTCTGGTGTGTTCCACTTCTCTTTGTTTTCACCCTTAATTCCATTTCGTTTCTGGTATTCATCTGCAATTAAAAACAAAACAAAACACACCCTTCCAAAGTATTTGAATTTGTACTTGATTTCAAAATACACATTGAAATGACTATTTGCATACATTTGAAACTGCCAATAACTGTGTTGCAACATTCAAAGAAGTGTGAAATCCACTTGACAGCTTAATTCCAAGAGTTGCAGATAAAGTCGTTTCATGTAAGGATTCTCAAAGATCAAATTCCTGAAGCATCCCAACCTGCTGAATGCCACATGTTGAAGAATGGTTGAGATCTAAATGCATGGGAATAAATAAAATACTGCTATAATCTAATATGCACATATTTTAACTGTACCCAACTACTTAGTAGACCCCCACTAAATTTATGTAACTAACTAGTAAGTAGTCATGCCCATTAATGCCAATGGGTCTACCTTGAGTATGACTAACATTGGCTATATTACTAATGTTAATATTATTATTGTTATTATTATTTGTTCAATTTATATACTACCCTAAGATGATTGGATGGTGCCTTGTACACCTCCTTCTGGCAAGTCCGCTTGCCTTATTTGGTGGGCGACGTTGCAGCCAGGCCCCAGGCTACCCAACCGAGGGTTTGAGACTGGCACGCTCCCCGCCATTGGCTCACTGCATCATTGGTGCTGGGCAGGCCCTCTCTCAAGGGGTGGGCCTCGCCAACCAACCAGTGCCAGCAGGGGCATGTCCAGAGGGAAGTTAAACCCCAGCATGGCAGGGAAGTCATCCTCTCGCACCCTTCACCGGATTTCCCACTCACCTCGCCCTCTTTTTCTGCTTCGATGCATTATGACCTTGCTATGGACTAATAGTAGGAAGCCATATTGTTGAGACCGGACTGGAATCTTTCCTACTTGGCAAATTGGCTCTGCCATTTGGTTTTCGCCTACCTCGTACCAAGCATCACAACTTTGTGAGGTTAGGCATTGGGTAAGCCTTTGTTTAAGGGATGCGGGTGGCGCTGTGGTCTAAACCACAGAGCCTAGGGCTTGCCGATCAGAAGGTCAGCGGTTCGAATCCCCGCGACAGGGTGAGCTCCCATTGCTCGGTCCCAGCTCCTGCCAACCTGGCAGTTGGAAAGCACATCAAAGTGCAAGTAGATAAATAGGTATCACTCTGGCGGGAAGGTAAACGGTGTTTCCGTGCGCTGCTCTGGTATGCCAGCAGCAGCTTAGTCATGCTGGCCACATGACCTGGAAACTGTACGCTGGCTCCCTCGGCCAATAAAGTGAGATGAGCGCCGCAATGCCAGAGTCGTCCGCAACTGGACCTAATGGTCAGGGGTCCCTTTACCTTTACCTTTAAGCCTTTGTTTGGATGGAGGGGAAGTTGTGGCCACCTCCTGCCCCTCCATCATTAAGGCTGTCCTGTTGAAAGGATCCAGGGGTGTGGATTTGGTCTAATGCCTGGACATGGTCTAGGGCCATGTAACGACCCCAACGGGGACCCCTCGGGGTGCCCCTATTTGATGTAAGTCTTAAAGGTTAAGGTAAAGGGACCCCTGACCATTAGGTCCAGTTGTGGATGACTCTGGGGTTGTGGCACGCATCTCCCTTTATTGGCTGAAGGAGCCGGCATACAGCTTCCGGGTCATGTAACCAGCATGACTAAGCTGTTTCTGGCGAACCAGAGCAGCACACGGAAACACCGTTTACCTTCCCGCAAGAGTGGTACCTATTTATCTACTTGCACTTCGTGCTTTTGAACTGCTAGGTTGGCAGGAGCAGGGACCGAGCAACGGGAGCTCACCCCATCACAGGGAATCGAACCACCGACCTTTTGATCGGCAAGTCCTAGGCTCAGTGGTTTAACCCACAGCTCCACCCATGTCCCAGTGTAAGTCTTAGGGACCCCCTTTTGGTGGTTTACCCTTAGCTGGACTCCCAGCAGACTGGTGGGGGTTGAGATATAGTCTGGCTTCACCCAACGCCTAAGCCAAACCGCTCACATTTGTAACCAATAAAGTTGTGGCCTATTTGAACCCATAAACCAAAATCTACTTGTTTGTGTGTTTTATTTATCCACTAGGGAACCACAGGTCATGGGGCCTTGGCATGCAATTCCTGCAGCCAAGCTTGTGCCAAAAATATTGCTCTGCTTTCCTATGGACCACATCAGTGAGTCTGAGAGGGGGGTCTTGTTGTCTGAGCAGCCCAGGATCTACACACACACACTACCCCAGTTTGCATTCTGGGGAGCTCACTTTGGTGCTGCTAAGACAGTAGCTTGCCTTCACCCCTGAGGCACATCTCAAGACAGATGGATGTCAACAACTGTGATTCCTCATGTAATATTTTTGTAATTAAGTAAACATTTTCATTTTGCATGCTGCCTTGAGCCTGGTTTAATTATGGAAAGGTGGCATGCAAATAAGTGATGATGATGATGATGATGATGATGATGTTGAATTTTTCTTTTGCTCATATCAAAAGGCCATACCGGAAGCAGAACACTTGAAGTATTGTCTCTTTGCCTCTACTCAAAACAAAACAAAACACACAAGCAACAAGCAACCCCAATGTCAAACCAATTGAGAGGCTACAGATTAGTGTGGTGAAGTATATTCTACATGGGCATCAATGGAGCATATTTCTCTTCCGCTTGATGGATCTGTTGAAAAATAGATGAATTCACCAAGAGACACCTAACTAAAACAAAACACTCTGTTATGCATTCCCTCTGGTAACATGTAGCATAGGTGATGAATGGATATGCTAAGTGAATCCACACATAATTTTCATTCTGCACTCAAATCTCGGCAATGTCATTGCCAAACTGTATTGCTTTTTCTTAAAAAACAAACAAAAACATAACTGAGAAGGTTTTTCCCCTGCAAAGTTTGGCTTTTGAATGTCTTCTTTTTGTTTAAGGTTACAACAAAGTTCTTTATCTTAATCGTTTTAGATGCAAATCATTGGTACTATGTCAGTTTTGCTTCGTATACATAGATAATGATGATGTCCAATTTATTTATAGATAGAAGCAGATATATAATTTCCTCCAGAGGGGGAAAAAGCTACTTCCATTTCTTATTTAATTATACTTTAGGATGATATATTACCTAATATTAAGTCTCAAGTAAAGTTACATCCCAAATAGAAGTAATGGGGGGAAACAGATGAAAAAATAAGCATGGAAGATTATGGATTATGCTCCAAGAGTTTAGCAATGGCAACTTGGAATATGAAGGAACTGAACTGTCATTTTTTTTATTAAAAAAAGTTCAAAAAATAAGATTAAAAGAAGAAAGTAAAAAATAATATACACAACATTTTTTTTTCAGAAGTTTATAATGTTTTTCTAGTGGACTGGAGAATTGTGTGGACAGGCGGAGTCCCCAGATCCCAAGCGGTCCTCCCGTCATGTGAAATAACGACTCAAGACAACGTCCTATGGGATTAAATTGGCCACAACTTTATTAAATTTCAAATGTGGCTCAGGCATTGGGCGTTATCCCTCCCCAGTCCCCAGCCGGGGACCTAGGGAGCATTAGGGTTATCCAGTGTGTGTGTGTGGGGGGGGGGAATGGGCCGGCTCTGGAGAACATATGTTCAAGCAGAGATAGCCGCCCCCATTACACCGCCGCCGCAGGAGAGAGCAATGACGACCTTTCGGCGTACGGTCAAAGCCTCCCTTCAGAAACCCCTTTACCAAGGAACCCTGGTATCGCCGCTGTAAAGAGGAAATAGACTAAAGGATTCCGCCCAAGGCCTGATACCGCCAAAGTTGTGACGTTTTGCTACGGGAAAGGCGAAACCTGCCAATGCAGGGAAATTCCTTTCTGGCCCTTTAACAGCGACCTTAATGTAGCAGCGGCCGCATACCTGTGAAGAAAAGTTAACCTGCAAAACCTGTGAAGAAAAGTTAACCTGCAAAATAATACATTAACTAAGGGTGGGTAGGGTGGGAGAAGCTCTGGAGCCAAGTGAGGATTCCCAGGTAAGATCCTCCCTCTATTGTGTGGGCAGGTAATCCCTCCCCCTACCTGGCCTGGTCTCCTTGGTAACGCTTCCCCCAGGTGGGATTGGACAACTGACTGGGGTAGGTGGAGACCTCCAGGTATCCCACCTGAGGGAAGGCAAAGCCAAGCCTATGCTGATGGAGCTGCTCCAGATCCAGGGGCTGCGCGCGTCCATGCAAAGGGCGCCCCCCATTTTATGCAGGGAGCAGTCATTGTAGAACAATTATTAGTCATGATTCTTTACAGCAATTTCATGTGAAATCTTGATTAAAGCTTCTAGTAATAATTGACTCCCAGTTTGGTAATCGTCTATGAGATGACCTCAACTTTTGCTCATCCAGGAGACATTAGAACACTCCTTGAGCATCTTTTCCCCCAAATTCCAAATATAGACATTTTCTATATTGTTGGTTTTTGTGGGAAGCTTTTGGATAACAGCATCATTTACATTTATATTTGATTTACCAATGGAGCGTTATTTACTCCACGTGTAGATCCAAAAATAATACCATGGGGTGTTATATTCAGACAGATGAACTATTGGAAATTCCAGCACATCACAACCATTTTTCAGTCGGCAGGCACACATTAGGTGGAGGGACTGAGGCCATTCTTAAGAACCTTGGCAAATGCAGTAATGAAACTGACTGTCAATCCAGGTTTTTGACAGCTTTTATTTCTGGGTCTGTTTGCATTCTGATAGATTGGTTGCCCTTGACTTGTTTCCTTGACTTGTTTCCTATCTACAGTTCGTTTTAAATATTTCTAATTTTAGCATGCACCTACAGGCTGCCTGGGATGCTAAAGCTGAAACCAATTACCTTTTTCTTTTTTAAAAAAGATTCATAATGGGTTACATTTGCTTTAGCATAGGCGATTCACACCTAATTTCTGAAATCATCTGTGTGCTTGGGCAGGGTGCAATGCACATCAAACCGCACAATAAATATTTACTTCAAATGCATGCAGTCCGTGATTGCCTTATTTTGGGAATGGACCTTATGCCAGAATAGAGCAGACACATTCTCTGCTGAGGGGATCTCGAAGCAGGCCATATAACACTTTTGGCTAATAGCAGCAATAAAAACACCAGAGATGTAGCTCTTGGTCAGAACCTGCGGCATGGTCTAGAGGCCAGGACTTCTGGAGTTCAGCAAGACCATCCAAATGTCTCTATTTTCCAGTGACAGTCCCGAATTTACAGAAGCTGCCTTGGTTTCTGACTTGATCCCAGAATGTCCCGCTTCTCCTTAGGATGTCCCTATTTTCATTGGAGACATGTTGGAGGGTATGGAGTTATGAGACCCCTGAGCCAAGGAGATAAGTTACAATACAACCTGTAGAAGACATCTGAAGGCAGCCCTGTATAAGGAAGTTTTTTAATATTTTATTATGTTTTTATATAGGTTGGAAGCCTCCCAGAGTGAATGGGCAGGGTATAAATATGATGGTGGTGATTATGATTATGATGATGATGATGATGATGGAATAGGACATCCTTATTTTCATTGGAGGAATGTTGGAGGGCATGTTATCTGTGTCTGAATGGCAAACGGCCTAGTAAACCAGGACCAGCTCTGTACCATCTGGCACTCTGGCCTTTCCCCTCTGCTAGAGTCCAGAGGGTTGTGTGCTCACCAAAGTAGCAAATTATGTGGTGGAGGATGCTGGCCTGTTATCAGTGCCAGAGTAAGATCCAGATTCCAGTCTGGTCAGCTTCTGCATGTGAAACATGAGCAATGCTGGTATCTGGCACTTTGTCTTTGGTAGCAAGTTGTCTTGGGCCAGTCAGTCCTGCCAGGAACCCTGTGTTGCCTGCATGAATTCTGTGGAAGGAATGACAGGATACAGATGTAGTAAATAGGTGCTTCCACATATGTAGCCCATTTCATCAACCACCCAAAGGAAGTGAAAACAGCCTTGGTACTTCAGATGTTCATCATAGCGGACTCTTACCCAAAAATATTTTTTAATGCGAATGCATCTAATGTTTATTGGATTGATTTCCCCCCTAAATTGATTCTGAATTCTGAATTCATTGTTATTCACATTTTATACTGTATTTTATACTGTATTTCGTTGCATTAATTAAGTGTTTTAAATCTGTTGTTAGCTGCCCTGAGCCCGGTTTTTTGAACCAGGAAGGGTGGGGTATAAATAAAAAATTATTATTATTATTATTATTATTATTATTATTATTATTATTATTATTAAAGGTAAAGGTACCCCTGCCCGTTCGGGCCAGTCTTGCCAGACTCTAGGGTTGTGCGCTCATCTCACTCTATAGGCCGGGAGCCAGCGCTGTCCACAGACACTTCCGGGTCATGTGGCCAGCGTGACAAGCTGCATCTGGCGAGCCAGCGCAGCACCCGGAACGCCGTTTACCTTCCCGCTGGTAAGCGGTCCCTATTTATCTACTTGCACCTGGGGGTGCTTTCGAACTGCTAGGTTGGCAAGGCGCTGGGACCGAACGACAGGAGCGCACCCCGCCGCGGGGATTCTAACCGCCGACCTTGTGATCGGCAAGTCCTAGGCGCTGAGGTTTTACCCACAGCGCCACCCGCGTCCCCATTATTATTATTATTTTCAACTAACTGGCTAGCTTATATGTAGGGTTATTGTTTGCGCACTGGATGTTGTCAACCACACTGCTAATCAATTTAATGGTTGTACAAGAGCCCGGAAGGTGAATGTGCTTATTAACCTCTATGCACAACATGCTGAGCCCATGCCCCTCATCTTAATTCAGCTTTCGCAACATGAATGATTCGTGTTGTCATTAAAGATCAAATGGTGCACTCAATTCAGAAGGCCTGTCCTGGTCCACTCATTCTTCTCATTAAGTGGCATGGGTGCCTATGCTTTTAATGTTTAGCTTATGACATGTCAGGGGTATGAATTAGAGCAAATTATGAATCATAGCTAATACTTAGGTGGTATTATGCCTTTTCAAACTGCGAGAAAACCACACGGCAGCAAACTTGCCCTCATTTCACTTCTAAAAACAAAGAAATATAGAGGTGTTCCTTTATCGTTCAGTTTTGGTCACTGAAGCGATCATAATTAAAGATAACAAAAAAAGGAGAAAGGTATCATTTAGAGGGAACAGTGTGGAGCTTGTTTGCATGCAAGCCTGTGCAAAACCTTGGATTATCCAAATAAACTTCTGAAATAAATTAAATTGAGGGGTTCGGCACAATCCAGCCAAAGATATTTACACTCAAATACTTATTCAGTGGGACCCGGGTTAGTTCTCATTTCCATCTAGGAGCTGCACAGTTCTTTTTGCTCTCGGAAGAAAGCTGGCGTTTTGAAGTGAAGGCCCAAGACAGGTCTTGATCATCATGTGAGCTGCGCACAGGTGGGCTGTAGCGAGCTACCACCATTCCTGTGGAGCCTCCTTTTATTGAGACAAATATGCAAGCTAGGCAGATACATTTTGGGCTGTGACCTTTACACATCTTCCGTCCCGAGATCGTGGGGTGGTACAAAGCTATTTTGGCACCTGTTCCACAGCGTCATTTTCCCCTTGCACAGTGTATGACGTAGGAGAAAAAAGGTCTCAGGGAAAAAGTTACAGACAGGACACCGCTGACTTCTGAGACTGCAAAAGGTCAGACATAGGTGGAACAATGTACCAGACAGCTGTGGCTTGCCTGGGGGGGGGGGTTGCCCTGCACCCCAAGGTCACGCGTGCAGGCAGACTGTGGCTGCCTGCTGGCGGGGAAGTGTGCTCCCTCCGGACCCCACTCCCTGCTCCGCGATATCCCTACAGCGTTTCTGCCAACGTGACTTCAAGATGGATGGGAACGCCTTTCTACACAGTGGGAGACTCCCCATGTTTGCTGGAGCTAAAAATGGAACCCTCTCACCATCATCAACCATACTCAATGGCAGTTTCATTCATTGGCCTTTTTCTACCTGTAGTTTTTTCCTATGAACAAATCTGTAAATTGCTGCTTCCAAGTTTTGCAGTTATTCATGTGGGTTTAGCATAGAGGAAGTCCGAGAAGGAGGAAATGCTGCTAGCTTAAATGGCTGCGCTTCTTTTCAAGGTTGTTTGCATTTCTAATTTAAGGGCTGCATTTTGATTGCCTGATGATCATTTTGTCTTATAGCATCTTGTGTGCAGTTGAAAGTAAGCACCATTAAGTTCAATGGCGCTAACTTCCAGGTAACTATTCATAGGACTGTAGTTACAACAGGTTGAATTGCAACACGCCAAACCACTACAGCATCCTTTTGCCAGCTCACTATTCCGTGACTGCCAGCTGATAAATTCGGCCTCAGGTTATGAATTGTTTCTCCATGGTATGTGTGTAGGACCTCCTGCACTTTAAAATTTACCAGTACATCACTGGACAATGCAAAAACAAGGAACAAAAAAACAACAAGTTCTTGCATCCCTCTATCTCCTCTCCTCCTCACTTGTGTACAAAAACTGTTCAACCTTATCTGCTCAGTTCTCAAATGTAAAAAAGAAACCCCGAGCCAGCCTTTTCAACAAACCCATTACATAAAAAATGGTAAAATCCTTTTATGCTTTGGTTGAAAGTTGGCAAAAGAAAGCGTGCAAGTCCTATGAGCCTCTGACTTCATAAAGTCACACAAATTGAATGTGAGCATGAAAAATTACTGTTCACGCAGCCATTCCCAAATACAGTCATTGGTATTAAATATCTCCTATTTTTATTCACGCATTTTTGATGTTCAAAACACCACATTTTAGTCTTTAATCTTTCTGTGACATAACAGCCTAGGGCTGTTGAAACCCTTTATTTCCAGAAATTAGAAGCAATCTTGTTCACCCAGAATGTTTCCCAACGCTTGTACCAGTAGGGTGTCATAATATGAATTATGCGTTACATAGTTTATTTGTCAGAGGCACTGGAATGAAAACTATTATATGAATCATTACTACTGACCTTCTCGAGATGGGGATTTATTGCCTCTGCTGCCCCCGGAATCTGTAACCTGTGGGACATTTCAAAGTGTATTTAACAACTGCAAACATTCTGAGAGGCATCCTTTACTTTAAGTACAATGACAATAGTTGGATGAAATTCTGTGAAATACTGCCTAGTAGAAGATTAAAGGAATACCACAGCCCTCTCATTCAACCCAACAATAGAATTGCCCAGGATCCAGTGTTTCTTACTTCCCTTTAGAATAACCATTTTCAAATGGTCTACCCTTTGTTTGCAACTAGCTGTCTGAGATGGTACTATGGCACATTAAAAAGGATTATGGAATAGGTTATAGAGCACTTGCAACCCTCCAGATGTTTTGTTTTATTTATAATGTCTGTTAAATTTATAAGCTTCCCTTCCTCCCAAAAGAGCCCAGGTGGCAAACAGAGAAGTGACGCATTTAAAACAACAACAAAAATAAAGTAAAGACATTTCTAAACATTTTTAAACAAATCTAACACAACTCACATCCCCATGTAAAACATGCTCTCATAGCTAACCATCTCAAGGTTCCCAGAGACTGTATCTTTCAGGCAGGATTTTTTAAAAAATAATTTGTCCAGAAAGGTAAGAATGAGAGAAAGAGACAAAGGAGGACATTCCACAAATGGGGATCTGTCACTGAGATGGCCCTGTCTCAGGTTAGCACCAGCAGCAGTGTCAGGAGCTCGGACCCTGGCAGAGACACACGCCCGACTGGCATGTTCTCTCCCTCCTGGTCAATCGTTCGGGAGCTTCCAAAGCTTTCTTCAGCCCAAACATCACAGCAACCGATGCCAACCGATATCGGCACACTTAGGGATCCGTAGAGTTTGCGCATCATGCGTAACAGACCTCAGCAACTCAGCAATTTGGGCTAATCTACTTTATTTACATATAAACACACTGCAACATGGCTCCCTCTTTCTCCAGCATCAGGCAGCAAAGAGAAAAAGAACAAAGGACAATAGTCCCCCTTCACTGAACACAGTAACACAAACATCCTGTTTCCGTCACTTCCCACTCTGTGGAGTCAAAACATATACCGTCATGTGATAGACAACAATCCCATGACTGTAATCATGGAGCAGGAATTCTAACAAGCAGAACCATCAATTGAATATCCCCTCCAGTCATAGGGCCCAATATGGTGGATATTAGACTCCAGCAGTCATCATGCCTTACCATTGGCCATTCTGCCTAGGGCTGATGAAAACTAGAACACGTTTTATCCTACCCTTGCAGCAGATGTGCATCTATATTGTATATATTCTAAATGTTGTTGTTAAGCTGGCATGGGAAGGATTTTCCTTGAAAGGGCAGCGTAAAAGTACTTTTAAATGAACAGATTAACTCTTTACAAGCCTAAAAAGACTGAGACACTGGATAGCAAGGGATAATGCTATAGGCAGTGAATCAGGAAGGATTGCAACAGGGGTTGCAGTACTGGGATTGACAGAGCCTGAAACAAAGTTGAAAAGCGCTGCTACTTCTCTCTTTTTTTAAAAAAAACTCTCTTGCTTCATGGTTTTACTTCTAAAATCAAGATAGACCCATTAATTCCATAATAGTTTTTGCTCTTTGCAGGTCAATGCACCAAGATTTTTACTCTCTCCTTATACTGTAATGCAAAAATTAGTTCCATACCCACCTGCCATTATTTCCTAATTAAATGTTTGAGAACTCTATTTGCACGTGATTGGCTCATAAATTCCTTTTTATAGGGTGTCTTGCTTCAAAACTAGCCTGGAGTCGATAAATCGTTCTACAAATGTCAATTTGGTCAGCAGTAAAGAGGTAAATAGAAACTAATGGCACTCATCAAGCCCGTGGCACAAATGATTTATTGGGCACAATCATTTAGCAGTTTCATAAAGTCAATATGAGAGAAAAACGGGTTTCTTATCAAGGTAAACTGCATTTGTACTGTCAGCACAAAGGTGATTTATGACAAACCTGTGACCAGGATTAGGATATTATAAATGGGAGAAAATGAAAGGCTCATTAATTTCCCCCCTTTAATATATATAACCACAGGTAGAAGACATGCAGTGGGATAACAGAGAGAGAACTCATCCCACATCGGTCTGTAGTTTGCCCTGCAAGCCGGGAGAAAGGAAGAAAATGGTCAAGGGAGTGCCTTGCTGCTGGCATTGCGAGCGCTGCGAAGGTTACCATTACCAAGTGGACGAGGTCACCTGCGAAATGTGTGCATTCGATAAGAGGCCAAATGCCAACCGCACCGACTGCCAGCCAATACCCATCATCAAACTGGAATGGCATTCCCCATGGGCTATTGTGCCTGTCTTCATAGCAATCTTCGGGATCATCGCAACCACCTTTGTCATTGTGACGTTTGTTCGGCACAACGACACGCCAATTGTCCGGGCCTCGGGTCGCGAACTCAGCTACGTCCTCTTGACTGGGATTTTCCTCTGTTACTCCATCACTTTTTTAATGATTGCGAGTCCAGACACTGCCATCTGCTCTTTGCGGCGGATCTTCCTCGGGTTGGGCATGTGCTTCAGTTACGCAGCTTTGCTCACCAAAACAAACCGAATCCATCGAATATTTGAGCAAGGGAAAAAATCGGTCACCGCTCCAAAGTTCATCAGCCCGGCTTCCCAGCTGGTGATCACCTTCAGCCTCATCTCCATGCAGCTTCTTGGAGTCTTCATCTGGTTTGGTGTCGATCCTCCACATATCATCGTGGACTATGGAGAGCAGAGGACTCTGGATCCTGAAAATGCTCGTGGGGTTCTCAAATGTGACATCTCTGATCTATCTCTCATTTGTTCCCTTGGATACAGTATTCTCTTAATGGTAACATGCACTGTTTATGCCATCAAAACAAGAGGCGTTCCAGAGACTTTCAATGAAGCGAAACCAATTGGATTTACTATGTACACCACCTGTATCATTTGGTTAGCTTTTATTCCAATCTTTTTTGGAACTGCACAGTCAGCAGAAAAGGTGAGTGGCAGTGACCTGTCTTTATTCATCTTTTTCTTGTTGTTCAGTTGCACGTTTATGTCAACTCATAGATGTCCTGTGCTGACAATTGAAGCTACTTCGGCAGAGTAAACTCTGACTGGTACATTTTTAGAGAAGGAAAATGCTTTAAGAGCAACTTTGTGTAATTTGATCATTAAAAAGGCATTGTTGTTGTTGATATCACCAAATTATCATCTTTCTTCTTTGCAGCACTTTGGTGGATGGAGCACCTAGGTGTTTCTAAGTTTGGGGAAATAATTCATTAGAATGAAAGAATCTACTTTTAAAAATGGATGATTAAAAGGTGGTTTTAAAAAGACTGGAAATTATCCACATTCTGAATATTTATATGAAGTTGTTGAAATGAGAGAGCTTGGCGCAACATGTTCAGAACCCGGTCCTTTCTTGCAATAGTAGAAATAGAATTTTCTCCCCGATGCAGATACCCTAAAAAAACCACTTTCGTGTATATTGCATAAAATATACTGTCTAAAAAATATAGTGTGTGTACATGTGTGTATTATGTTGACCCACATAAATTTGGCTTATGCAGATTTCTTAAAAATGGAATCATCAGAATTATAACCATCTATGTTTCTCCCAGCATATGGTACTCAAAGGCATAGCTTCTTTAAACATGAAGTCTCAATTTAGCAATGATGGCTGAAATCCACTGATAGGTCTATTCTGCATGAAATTACCAAGCCCTTTTAAAAAAAAAACAACAGCTCTAAATCATTGATACCTCTACTTCTTATGGTAATGAATTCAATTATGCATTGTGTGAAGATATTTTATTCTTGCTTGGTCTGAACCTAAATCCACTCCGCTTCACTGGATGACCCCAAGTCCCTGCAGTTTGTGCGTGAGAGAATAATTTCTCTTTGTAACTGTTTGACTCAGATTGGCATGTCTTTTGTTCAGCAAGTTTATCAAGAGCATGCTCTAGGCTTTTCCTGATTCTTTCAGTTTTAGCAGTGAGCAATCAACAATGTTGTCTCCTAGTACAGCTTAGGTTGATCTTGACAGAAACTTCACTTTTGAAAATGTATTCTGGGCACTGTTGGTTGTTTCTCAAATGGTGTGTTTCAAACTCGGAAAGGGGGAGACAGGAAGAGTGTGATATCATAACAATGAATCAATGTTTCATGGTGATTCTTTAAAGGTTTCAAACAATTTCCATTCACAAAAAGGAATGAAAATACTGGGAATGAAATGAGAAGCATTTTGACAAGGATCATTGCCAGCAAAGAAAAAAAAAATGGTGGTGTCAGAACGTTAAACCTAGTTTGTAGGTTAGGTTCCCAGCGCTTGAGTGTATTTAGCTCAAGCAAAGTGATGTAACTTTGGAGGAGTGAATTTGTTGACTGTGTGTTAGCTGAGATTTCTGGTTTCAGTGCAAACTCTTAATAATCTGCTGGCAGGACTGAACAGCAGTCCTTAGTGTTCAATAGAAGCAGATGCAACTTCTTCCATAACTCTAGTAGACACAGATTCCATGTGGGAAATAATGTGCAACTCTGAGTAATTTTTGTTCACGTTATTGGAGCGCATTTTTTACTGCCTCCCTTATGGCTATATTCCAGAAAAATCACATGGGCACCACAATGCCATTTCACATGACTTATAGGGCCAGGGATGGCAATGCTCCATGTCTCCAACTTCCACAGATACAGAAGCAGCTGACCAGTTGGCCTGGAGCCACTGTGGTAGCTTACCATCAAGTAGATTGCTGTTGCTTACTGGGAAGGACTTGGTCAGGAAGTGGAGAGGTTGGCACAGTGCAAACACAGTGGCAGGAGTGCTGGATTGATTCTGCTGGTGCCTTTGCACCTCAACTCTTCCCCTCTCCTTCCTTGAAATCGATAGCAATCCAACCTCCGAGGTGCCAGCTCTTCCCCACCTGGCAAGCTGCTTTTGTGACTGAGAGCAAAATCCTGCGAAAGGTGTGAATCATTTGGAAAATCATCTTGCAGTAGTTAAAATAATATTTTGGCTTGTATCTTTGGGCTGCAGAGTGGAGACAAGAAAGGAGAAAACCAATTGCATGAGCAGGTGCCTGTATGTGCTATGTTGGATCTCATTTTAGCGAAGTATTATGGCATAAAGCCCACTTCATCGGTATGATGTATAATCCTAAATTAGCACACAAACACACGGGCATAAGGAAGGGAATGTAAAAGTGGGGGTTATAATTTACCGTATTTTTTGCTCTATAGGATGCACCTGACCATAGGACACACCTTATTTTTGAGGGGGAGAACAAGAAAAAAATAAATCTCCCCCTCTGTTCAGTGCCCCTTCAGTGAAGTGGCAGGAGAAACAGAGCCCCTTCCATTTCTCCTCCCGCTTCACTGAAGGGGCGCTGTGCAGCTCTCCCTCTCTGCTGAAGCCTTGCTGAGTCTTGCTCTCCCGGCTTCAGCAAAAGGAACCCAAACCCTCTGGAGCGCAGCGGGAGCTCCCGCTGCACTCCGGAGGCTTCCGGTGGCTATCCCTGAAGCCTGGAGAGTGAGAGGGGTCAGTGCACACCGACCCCTCTTGCTCTCCAGGCTTCAGTGAAAGCAACACGAAGCCTCCGGAGTGCAGAGAGAGTGTTCCCACTGCGCTTCGGAGGCTTCACGTTGCTATTGCTGAAGCCAAGGAGCCTGCATTCGCTCAATAGGATGCACACACATTTCCCCTTAATTTTTGGAGGGGAAAACGTGCGTCCTATAGAGCGAAAATACGGTATAAAGAAGTTCAGTTCTTTTCAGTCTATATATTTTGGCTGCTAATTACACATAATCTTGCCCCTTTACCAAGACTATAAAAAAGAGTAGTGATATAGACAAGGTGACTCACCTCTTGCCAACTGCAGCAAATCTAGAGAAGTTATTTCATTGTATAAGTGAAGCTGATGAGTGGTTGTTTGTTGCACCTTTTGCATGCAGTACTCTGAGTTAAGCTTCCTCTGTTCATCCAACCACGTTTAATTTCTTTACCAGACAGAAATTAAATGGAATATAAATTGACATGAGGAGGAGCTAGGATACTTGTCCACACTAGAGCAGAACAACAATAAATCAAATCTGACAGCAACCCTAGCCTGGCTCCAGCTATAACTGCCATTTCTTGTCTTGCTCAATTGACAACAAACATTTACAGATGTAATCGCGAGAGGCGGGGTTGAGCAGCGTTCTGTTATTGTCTCACTCTATTACTTTTCATCCAACGGAGGTATGTAAAATAGGCAACATGCTGAATGCTTCCATTCCAGATGCTAACAGAGACGTTAAGATAACCTGTGGGATCCTACCTGCATCTGATATCGGAGAAGGTGTCTAGTCAGTTAAATCAAAAGCAATACAACTCGACAATCAATAAAGGATTATCCACACTAGCAGTTTTTCATGCCATCTACTGCTGATATTCCCATGCTTCTGCTTAAGGCCATTGATTGGTTTCTGAGGACCATTCTCAGCATTCCCCAAAACGTAGCTGATGAGGACAAAAGGGAGAGGCTTTTCAGTTGTAGTCTGAAGTAGAAAAAAAAGAGGTGTGTGTCATCGAACCCCATCCTTTTCCACCTTTAAGGAGGCTTTTAAAATCACTTTATTGCACCCAGTTATTTTTAATTAGACCCTCTGGTTCAGGGGCAAGGGAGCTTTTTCAATCTGAGGGATATATTCCCTTCTAGGGGCCACTTGAAAGTTGTGTACAGGAACCAAAGGAAAAAGTGGACAGAACAGTAAATATAAGCTTCACCTTTCTACAGTAGTCTCACTCATTTGTTCTGCCACAATGAAGGATAAGCCTAAAATGAAGCTACACCCTAAGAATGAACATGATCTAGCCAAGTAAAGCACTATTTAAGGACTGTTGATGTCAGGGAGAAGGAGCTAAGTTTAGCATTCCTATAGAAATCCATGAGACTTCAAATATTACTTGTTGTTTTCTTTATTACATTTATATCCCCTTTTCTTCCAGTGAGCTCAAGGTGGCATACAGGGTTCTACTACTCTCTGTTTTATCCTCAGAACAACCTTGTGGGGTGGGTCAGACTGGGAGAGTGTATACTGGCTCAATGTCACCCTTTGGGCTCCATGACTGACTGGGTATTTGAACCCTGATCTCAAGTCCTAGTCCAGCACATCAATTACTACATTATGCTGCCTTGATTGTCCCCTGGGTTGAGATAAAGCCTTACAACTGAATGGAGCATCCCAAATCCAGACCTTTTGCCACCTGAGACAGCCCAAAAGGCATCCCTCTTTCAAGGGCGACTCTCTTGAAAAGTCTTGCCGCAGCATTCAGATACAAATTCCATCTATTTACACACAGACACGTGTCACTTCGCCCTCTTGCATGCCATCCCTCTTCCAAGTGATACTTTTTTCTATTAGGAAAGAACCCAAAAAAAGGTATCAAAAAATGAATCAAAGAACCTGGTACTGATAAATTATGCAGCAGGTAGATAAGACACTTTGCTTGTTCTTTTCTTATAAACCAAGCTACAGTGGATTTGAGCACAGCAGGCACCAATTCTGGCCTGGCATAAATCCCTCCAAGGAAAGAAGCAATCATCAGCATGTTATTTTCTTCACTGCTGCAGATGGGTAAAGCGTCTGTACCTTTGTACCTCTTAAAAGATGCTAAGTGGGCCATGCTTGCCCAGTTTGCCATGAAACAAAGATATGTGACCTTCAATTGCATGAAGATGGTGTGTTCTTATATGTGAAGTGAAAGGCTATTATTTTTTAAATAAAGAACCGAACCCTAAAGGTAGTCATGTACGAGGGTTGTTCATTAAAGAATCCCCTGACCAACATCTGGTTGTGGTTCGAGGACCCAACCCCCGCTTGGTGGAATAAAGACACGTTGACACAGAATATAAGGTTAATGGGCAAGAAAAGGCCACAACTTTATTGATTACAGCAAGTGAGAAGGTATTGGCTTAGGCATTGGACCACGAAATATTTAACTTCACCCACTCAAAGAGGGGTGAGTCTGAAGAGGGGGTTAACCACCAGTAGGGGGAGCCTGTTGATGCTAATACAACTATAAGCTCTCCCCTGATGTCACCGAGGGTCGTGCCATGGCCCCCCACCACACAGGCATCAGACAGGATTCACGACCGCCGGATTCCTTTAATGGAATACCCATAAGTGAAGGGGTAGGCAATGGCCACACCTAGCCCTTCCACACACCACGAACACATTCCAATGCCTAACCTACCCACCAATACCAAGAAAGTTGTGACGATTGCTACGAGGTAGGCAAAAAAACCAAAAGGCCTAATGCCAGTTGGAAAAACTCCTACCAGGCCCCCTGGGCAACCTGTGCGACCAACCATAGGTCCATAGCAAGGCCAAGAGAAAAGCTAAGCCCTAAGCCCTAAGGGAGTGGTGGGTGGGTGTCTTGCGATGAGAAGGTGAGCAAATGGGCTGAATGGCTGGCACGGCTGCGTCTTGAGCAGCAAACCACGCCCCTACCAAGCCGCCCAATTGGGCGCTCAACCGGGAGGCGTGGCGCGCCAGCCATGTGGATGGGGCAGGGGGCATAACGTCCCCTGCATGATGCGGGAGTCATCTCCTGCTCACAACACATCCCCTCTGGAAGGAGGAGAGGCCTTATCGTAGGAGGATGAAATTGCACATGTATAATTATACATCTCTCCATAGGTAACGTGTAATTTGTAGCTCTGAACTCCTAACAGTTTCTCTGTTACGGGTGCTAACGTGGAGTAACGTCTGATAATGGAACTAGTTGAATGCAGAGCAGTCATCAGGTTCCCGTACTTGAAAGGTCACACACCATGGGAGATGTTCAATGAGATGAAAGGGACTTATGAGGAGGATGCCCCATCATATGATGTAGTCAACTACTGGCATCATCAGTTCAAGTGTGGTCGAACTTCAGTGGAATGGCTCCCATTCCTGGGCGACCACAGTCCTCCATTGATGAAGACACCATCTGGCAAGTGGAGGCCGCCATTCTCGAGGATCACTGCATAACCATTCACCAAGATCAGTGTGGACTCTGTAAAAAAAAACATCCATGACCATTTGCACACGGGAAAGGTGTACAGACAGTGGGTTCTCTGGCTGCTGATGCCTTTCCAGAAGCAGGAACGTGTCACATGCTCATGGGCTCATTTGGCCATGTGTCATGAAAACCATGATGCCAGATTAATTACTCAGGATGAAACATGGGTACATCATTATGACCCAGAGACTAAATCCCAGTTCAGACAATGGAAGCACTCTCTCTCACCACCTCCAAAGTAGTCACGTGTCCAACCACCAGTGGGCTGGTCTTTTGGGACCAGCACAGGGTAGTGATGATGGATTTCCTGGCAGTGGGTACCACAATTATCGGGACATACTACACTTCACTGCTGCAGAAATTGTGGAAGGCCATCAAAACTGAGAGGTGTGGTATGCTGACCAAAGGTGTCTGCCTCTTGCAGGATAACACCCTGGTTCACAACTCATGTGTTGCTCAGATGGAAGCATGGTCCTGTGGCTATGAAATCCTTCCTCACACCCCTTATTCTCACACCATCAGACTTCCACCTCTTTCCAACCATGAAGATATTTTTGAAGGGCAAGCTTTTTCCAGACGATGAAATGCTGATTTCTGAGGTCAAGTCATGGCTTCTGACACAACCTGCTGACTTCTACTTACGAGGTCTCCACACCTGCATAAAGCAATGGGATAAGTGTTTGACTCTTGCTGGTAGCTATGTGAAGAAGAACTAATAACTGTGTCCAGTTTAGTTTGTCTCAGTCCATGGGAAGTATGTCAGGGGAAATCTTTAATGTATCTTAGGCACAGCAGAGGAATCCTGGCTGTTAAGATTAGGACAGATATAGGGAGGAGCGCATTCAGACTGTAAGTCCACAGGTGACTTTCAAAGCAGATGTGTTCATGCATATATTTCCCTCACAGCAGGAGCCCTGAGTGCATTTATTTCCATTTGATCCGGAAAATTTTTGCTAGCAGAGGTTAAAATCTAATGGAAACATCTACTGTGCAAGTTCCAGGGAAGCAAACAGGAGTTAAACAAGTGTATTGTTGACAAAAGGTGATCTTGGACAAACATCCAATTCATTTCTAGGCTGCCTTTTCATTTACACATGCTGTGATTATTGTGTGCCTGGAGATTTTTCTGCCATCCAGCCTTCTGTCACCACCCACAAAAGAACAGGATTATATGTCATCTAGTAAGGGGATCCAGATACTTTCAAAGCACCACACCTCCTTTCCCACCCCAAATCCTCCTGAGGCCAGGCCAATTTCTCTTTGTGTTGCTTTTAAAGGACTATTTTCATTGCCAAACCTATATTGTTGAAGGACAGGGCTGGGTAACTTCCAACTAGGAGACTGAATGTGGCCTTCAAAGCCTTTCTGTCTGGCCCTCAGATTCTCCCAAGGACACACCTCTTCCTAAGGCCACACCAATCACCAGCCTGGATAGCTCAGTTGGTTAGAGTGTGGAGGTGATAACGCCAAGGTTGCAGAATCAGTCCCTGTATGGGACAGCTGCATATTCTTGCATTGCAAGGGATTGGACTAGATGATCCCTTCCAACGGTCCCTTCCAACTCTCCAATTCTATGAAACTCTGTGAGACTTTGTCTGCTGTCTCCTCAAGTACTTTGGCAGGGCTGCAGTGTGTCCTTAACCATGATAGTGCCTCTTGTGTGCTTGAAGGATTGATAGATTTATATGTGTGTAGGGTGTGTATATACATTTCTCACTTACACATGCCAAGAATGGACTCTCCTGTACAAAGGCAAGAGCCACATCCATTGCTACTATTTTTTGTCTCTCACTTTGCCCACCTCGTGTATGTGGACCCCAAAAGGTTGTCTGCAAAGGTCTTCTTGGTCTTCAGAAGGCTCCTTACCTTTGGTTTAGGGCATGTATATGTGTGATGCTTTATCTGGGCTAACATTCAGACTTTGGCTTAAATGTGCAAGCAGTCACTACTTTTTCAGTTATGTGTCTATCACAATAAGTACAAGCATCTCCCCCCCCCCCACTATTTATGTGTGTTCAATTCACACGTGACAACGCATTCACAGCCCTGGAAACCTGGAAGTGGGGGGAAAGACCTGACAAGGATACTATCCCCAGAGCCCAAAGGGTAGATGTCACCACACTAAGGGCCCAAGAAATAGACACACATTTTTTTATTTGGCTGGAGATTTTTTTGGTTGATCTTTCGTGCAATGTTATCTGTCACCAACATAAGGATCAACCACCAGTGCTCTGAGTTTTCACAATTTAATCAGCCAGTGTCTTCCTAAAAGTGTAATGTCTCCTGAACCTTTGGAGATAAGACAGGTTATATCATTCTTTCCACATTCAACAGATAAGACACTCTGCAACTCCGGCTGGAGTGATGTAGATTTACGTTAAATCTGAGGGGTTATATTTTTTGCAGCATATTAAGAATTTCACTTTTTTAAAAAAAAGAAGAAGGAAAACAACCCCTAAATCAAAATGCTAATTCAATGATTTTGCAATTCAGATTTTCTTTGAGCTGTCTGCTATAAATAAAAATCTGTTCGCACACAGCTTTGTGGCTCTCAACACAAGAGTTCAAACATGTGTCCAGTTAATTATTCTTTTAAATGAGCAAAATTTAGTAAGTCATGCTCATGTATATACAACTGGTTGGCTATGCTCTGGCAAGGCTATTTTTAGGTTGGAATGTTTTCATTAACAACAAAAAACATACAGGCAACAAAAATGAAAACAAAAACAAACAAACAACAACACCCTAAAACTGCAATACATAATTCTGTTATGATACAACTAAGTAAACCAGACACATTATTTAAGTAATACTGGCACAATTAAAGGTATTCAAATTCATATCTCTTCTCCAAAAAGAAACCTTACTTTCCCATCCAAATAAGCCATGCATTGTCTGCCATTTCTTAACCAGATGTATTTGGCATGCTTAAGAATTTCTGTCATATGATAAGGCACATGTTGGTCTCCAGTTCCATACAGTGCTAGCCAATATGAACAATGGTCAAGGACTATGGAAGCTGCAGTTCAATAGCATCTGGAAAACAACACTTTACCCCAGTGGCATAGTGTGGGTTGCCAACGCCTAGGGCTGCACAGGGCGGCTGGGTCGGAGGGAGGGAAACTGATGGAGTGTGCATGTGCATTCCACTGCCCAATGACATCTGTGTCACCCAGGAGAAAGCAGCCGCAGAGATAAGAAAAAAAGAGTCATTCCATTGTCTGGATAGGTCGCTTCCTGGTTCACATGGAGAAGCTGTTTTTAATGGACTGCAGCTGAAGGTTCTTTCTCTCTGCAGACTATCTCAGCTTTAGCCTCATCTCTTGTGTTTTGGCTTCTTCTTCAGCTTGGACCACCGCCTTTTGCCTTAAGTTTCTCCCAGCTCTCAGCCTCACTCAGACTTTGGGCAGCTTCCTTTGGTTGTTCCTGTTGTCACCTTCAGACTCTAATCAAGCCTTCCTTTAGCCTCTTCTGAATCTCTTTTCAACATCTTCTCACGTTCTCCCACAGTCTTGTAATATTTTGGATTGTGTCTCTTTAGCAGGACTCTCTAAACAATCACAAGGTTCTGTTTAAAGACTTCGCATCTCTTTGGACCATAACAGAGGACCAATAGGTTTAAACAGAAGGTTCACCAAAGGATCTATCAGAGCTTGACTTGTTGAAGTCTATCAACCCATATAAAGGCTACTGCTGGCTATCATAACAGTACATTTTATGAGACACATGGTCACTTCTGAACTGTATCAGCCTAGCTGTTTCTTGGGAGACTGCCAACTGAAAAAACCCCATACACTGTATATTCCAGGCTTTGTTTCCACATGCAGGTCTTTCCATCTCATTTAATTAGCTAGTTACAAACCATTGTTTTTACAACAGAACAACATTCTTACATATAAATTTCTTCTTACAATGTTACTGTTCCTTCACATTCACACTGTAATTTAGATGTCTCGCTGGAGCAGGGAGCGAATCAAGTGGAATTGTTACTTGCCTCATCTAATAAAGAACGTACTTTCAGAAATATAATTATGTATCTGCACTCCCATAAAGAAATATCTTTTTGGGAGACTGAACTGCCAATATTTAATGCTATTTAGTTTTATATACGTTGCTTGTTTTCTAAGGTACCTGACAAAAGCATACCATAATTTATAATGATTCTTCTTAGCAAGGCTATTTGAGTTCTCCGCATTGATATAAAACTTCTAAAGGAAAATGTTATATGATGTTAACACACCATAAAATATGCTAAAAGGAATTTATACACGTAACAATGCCCTGATAAGGAAATGGCAAAAGGAATTAAATGAAGCACTTCTTACAAGTCTGCAAGACTTGTTTACAGTTCATCTTAGAATCTCTATAATATTTGCATACACTCTTCAAAAGAAAACTTGCAATAAATAAAGGGGAAATTCATGGCAAAATTAGTATACTTGGAAAATAAAATAAAATGCAACTGTGCACACTATTCTTCACAATCAAAGCAGCAGCTGTTATTCATCACCATCATTCTATAGGATACTAAGTAGCTGTCTTCTGCAAGTAAAATCTCTCTGTCCCTAAATGATACAGATAAAATAAAGATGTTTTACTTCTTTATGTGTAGGATTTTTACCCCACCCTTCCTCACAAGTCATCTCAGGGCAGGATAAAATACATTGTAAAATAGAATAGACCAATATAATACAGTTGACTTGTAACTTGTGTGCATTTAACTTGCATGATCACAGCTTTATGTGATTGGGGGCTGGCCAGCTGCAGCCACACAATTTAGATGCACGTAAGGTGGAGAGCTTAAAAGTTACTTCTGTCCCAGGTTTTTCCTTCATGGAAAGAACATGAAAGCTCTCAGACTTGCTTTCCGGGCTCTGGGGAGACCATTGAAAGGTCTCATGGGGCCAGCCAAGATCTCACAAGAACCTCCAGAACTCTGAAAGCAAGGTAAAGGTAAAGGGACCCCTGACAGTTAAGTCCAGTCGTGAATGAATCTGGGGTTGCAGCACTCATCTTGCTTTACAGGCTGAGGGAGCCGGCGTTTGTCCACTCTGCAGACAGTTTTTCCGGGTCATGTGGCCAATATGACTAAGCCACTTCTGGTGCAACGGAACACCAACACCAGAGCAGTTCACAGAAACGCCATTTACCTTCCCGCCGGAGTGGTACCTATTAATCTACTTGCACTTTTTGGCGTGCTTTTGAACTGCTAGGTTGGCAGGAGCTGGGACCAAACAATGGGCACTAATCCCGTCGCAGGGATTTGAACTGCCGACCTTTTGATCGGCAAGCCCAAGGCTCAGTGGTTTAGACCACAGCGCCACTTCCTAAAGGCTATCTTCCTTTGTATGGAGGGCAAGACCTACATGGTGTGCTAGGTTCTGAAAGGTAGGGATGTGGTTTCGATGTTGTTCTGACTATACATAATTTCAGGTTTACATGCAATCCCTGGAATGTAACCCCTGTGCAAGTTGCAAGTTGACTCTAGAGTTAAAACCCATCTAGCTGCCTATACAAAATCACTACAATTGTATGGATGTATACATATGGATGTATACATGGAAGTTAAAATGATTATAGGTGCCACTTGCTGGCGTTCATCCTCCTACACATATCAAAGTAGAAAGCTCTCCTTTTTCTATAATATTTTTATTTATTTATTATATTTCTATACCGCCATTCATCTGAGGATCACAAGGCAGTTTACAATGTAGAAACAGAAAAATATGTGACCTAATAACAAGTAAAACAATTACCTCCCCCATAGTTTAAAAGGCTTAATTAGCCAAAGACCTGGCAAAAGGGGAATGTTTTTGCCTGGTGCCTAAAGATATGTAATGAAGGCGTAAGGTGAGCCTTCCTGGGGAGAGCATTGCACAAATGAGGAGCCACTGCAGAAAAGGCCCATTTTCTTGTTGTCAACTTCTGGACCTCTTGCCGACCGGGTACATGAAGAAGGTCTGGGTTGGTTCATATGAGGAGAGGCAGTACTTGAGGTGTTGGGCTGTTTAAGGCTTACAAGTCAAAGGCAGCACTTTGAATTAGGCCTGGAAACTAATTGGGAGCAAATTCAGTTGGGCCAGGATTGGTGTTATATGCTGTAACCATCTTGCCCCAGTGAGAAGCTGGTCACTGAATTCTGCGTCAGCTGATGTTTCCAAGCCATCTTCAGAGGCAGCCCCATGTATAATGCATTGCAGAAATCCACAACAGAAGGCAGGCTATTCCTGTCCAAATAGAGGCACAACTGTGCCACCAAGCCACCTGAGCCTCAAATGACAACAATGATCTGAGAGTACCTGCAAGCAAGCAAGCTCTCATCCAACCAGTCTATGGAACCACCCTCTCACCATGCCTCGATCTTACCTGAAATGATCTTCAGTTTATTGGCTATCATCAAGTCCATTACTGAGGCAAGACTTTGGTCTAGTGCAGGCATGGCCAAACTTGTCCCTGCAGATGTTTTGGGGCTACAGTTCCCATCATCCCTGACCACTGGTCCTGTTAGCTAGGGATGATGGGAGTTGTAGTCCCAAAACATCTGGAGGGCCAAGTTTGGCCATGCCTGGTCTAGCACACCCTCTGCCATACCTGCAGGTCTAAAGGAGAAGTAGAGCTGTGTGTCATAAAAATATTGCTGACAACATACTCCAAAACTCCAGACAACCCCACTCAGCAGTTTCATGTAGATGTTAAACAGCATGGGGAATAAGATTAAAAGCTGAGGAACCCAGTATTGAATTCTTTCTGTTTCTCTTTCTGCACCATCTTTATTTATGGTAGTTTCTGGCAGTAGGACTCACTGAGTGTTCATAAATGAAATATATGTGAGTTTGTTTCACAAGCCATCTAAATCATCATCAGTAAACATCAGTAAACATTCCTGCAGAGCATTGTTCAGCTACTTTTTCCATTTCCTTGTTTTGTCAAGTCATGGCTATGCCGTCTTTCGCTACACCTCTTGCAACAAGAAAAGGAACCCAATTCAAGCAGTGCAGAACTTTGCAATCATCTGGTTATAGGGGGGAGGAGGTCAAGCCCCCAAGCCATCAAACAGCATATCCCCAGCATATAAGCAAATGTCACGAAGGCTGCTGAAATTAGAAATGGAACATTTCTACAAAAAACAGACTGTCCAATATATAACCTTTGGCTCCGCACTTCTACAGCAAGGCATTAAAACTTCGGAGCTTCTGGAAACAGAGTTTTCCTTAATGTCATGATGGTTGCCATTTTGTAGTGTAAAGAATGAAATTGGCCGCATGATTAAAGCAGATGTTTTATGAACCTCTGGGTAAAATTAAGTTACAATGGCAGGCTGCACCAGAATTGGCTGAGGATAGATGACTGTCTAAAGTACATCCCTATTCGCTGAAAAGAACTACTTTAATTTCCTTGCATTACCTATTCTTACAAGTTTTGACAGGTGGATGAATCATGTTCATTCAACAGATAATAAAGATATCATTTATTATATTAGTGCCTAAAACAGCTCTGTTTTGAGTGAACAGATGAATACTGTACTGGTTTCCTTTTTTTTTCTTTCAAAAGAAAGGAAGCATTTCAGTTTTTATAGGAGAAAAGAGGCTCAGAGATACTAAAGTTTTCCGCCACTCAGAAATCAATGAATGATTTTAATGTAACTTACTGAGGCAGGAAGATGTCAGTAGTTTTCTCCACTACTCTGACAAACTGATATTTCTTCCATCACTGGTGGGGAGATAAGATTTGTTGATGATAATAACAACAACAACAATATATGGATAATCATCTAGCAGTAAATTATTTTTTAGTGTCTCAGAGATGTCCAAATGATTATCCAGTGATCACTTGCTAGTGGTTTGCAAAACCAATGCTTGTGTAACTTGCTATTTTGACAAAACAGATGGCATATTCATTAGTTGACTCTTAAAATTCATCTAAATACCAGTCCTTCAATTTCCTGAAAGCTTCCCTCGCCCCTTACAAAAATACACTTCCATTTTTCTTCCTCCTTTGCAGGGTGCTTTAGACTTCTCAGGGGGTTGAGCTTACCTAAACCACCGAGCCGCTTGGGCTTGCCGATCGGAAGGTCGGCGGTTCAAATCCCTGTGGTGGAGTGAGCTCCTGTAGCTCTGTCCCAGCTCCTGACAACCTGCAGTTCGAAAGCACACCAGTGTGAGTAGATAAATAGGTACTGCTGTGGCGGGAAGGTAAACGGCGTTTCCATGCGCTCTGGTTTCCGTCACAGTGTCCTGTTACTCTAGAAGCGGTTTAGTCATGCTGGCCACATGACCCGGAAAGCTGTCTGTGGACAAACGCCAGCTCCCTTGGCCTGAAAGCGAGATGAGTGCCACAACCCCATAGTCACCTTTGACTGGACACCTTAACTGTCCATGGGTCCTTTACCTTTTTTTACCTTTTAGCGTTGTGAGGTGGCTGAGAGTGGTGCAAAAACCTCCTAGGAGACTTCGTATGGTCAGAATCGAGTCTACACTCCTAGAGTTAATGCTAAATACATTCCTTCTGGTAAGGGAGCCACCATAGCTGCTAGAGAGCTGTGAAAATTTGTGTCCTGGGCTTCATAGACTCATCTATCCATGTACTATCTGAAACCAAAGGGGCACATTGGTTGCCAGGTGTAGAATATATTACAGTCATACCTCGGGTTACAGACACTTCAGGTTGCATTTTTTGGGGTTATGGACCCACCGAAACCCGGATGTAGTGGACTGGGTTACTTCCGGGTTTTGGGGGTCTCGCGTGTGCAGAAGCGCTAAATCGCGCTATGTGCAGAAGCGCCGAATTGCAACCCGTGTGTGTGCAGACGCGCTGCTGCGGGTTGCGATTGCTGGGTTGCAAATGTGCATCCTGCACGGATCATGTTCGCAACCCAAGCGTCCACTGTATAATTATTTTCAGTTCTCTTATCCCAAGATGAAGTTCATGTGGCCATAAGTGAGGTACGTGTGTGTGTGTGTGTGTGTGTGTGTGTGTGTGTGTAGATGTTATTCACTTTAAACCGAATGCATAATACTATAGGTTTTTTTAGGCTGACCCTTTGCTTGAAGAGGAGAAGTTTCATAGAGCTTACAGGTCCTGTACATTAAAACACAGGAAGGGAAAAATACAGATTTCACAGCAGCGGCTACATAAAAAAGCCATTAAGAGTACTTGGCCCCGCTGTACGTTACATAACCTAAAAGCAGTTACCACAGAGTCTTATTTGGAAGGCAAACTTATGTAAGGCAATTAGCTGCGGAAAATGATGAACTCAAAAAAATTGGACCTGATTAAAGTCAACAATTTGGAAAGCAGCTTCTAAGGAGCATCACCCCGTTGTTCAACAAAGTTGTTTAAATGGCCTTTTATTGAGGTCAGAGGAAGAAAGGAAACTACAAATGGCTTGAAAGAAAGAAAGCACCACCACAGGAAATGGGTTCCTAATTATATGAGAATCAGGCTTTTGCATCTGTGTCTTAAACTGCTATAATCAAAAAGATCCTTTGAAATTAATGCAGCAATGTTGCAAAAATCTAAGGCCTGGGGGAATGGAAGATTGGAGTTGGGGTATATGCCATGTCTTCCTTTAAAGTCGGTCTGAAACAGAAGTGACATAAAGGATACAAATTCACCTGTGCCTCTGATGCACATGCAGTATTAGAAACTATGATAAATGCTATGCTTCTCGGGGCAATGCTAATTCCATGAAAAATGCTGTAACTGCTAGAGAGAAAAATATTTGAACCTCATAAATGGTCCTCATGCTCTAGCTGTCTTGATTGCTGTTCTACTAAGAGTGCAGCTGCATACTGCTGTGACTTTTTCTTAGGTTTTAGAATCCCTAAACTACAAAGATCAATAATCTTAATTTTGTTTTGGGTCTAGAACACTGGATAAATTTCATTTGAAAATTAGCAACAACAACAACAAATAATAATAATAAGGGGAGTACTAGACACCCTACAGTCCATCTCTTTTCCAAGGTCTTCGGTTTCCTCTTTTTTGGTTCGGCTTTTAATATTTATATTTTCTCCTGTTTTTAATATTTACACTTTATTGAAAATATTTCAATTAAACAAAAAAGGGGAAAATAAAAAGGGAACAAAAAGTGCATAAAAATACAAAAGAAGAAGAAGAGAAAAATACTATAATTCTGTACATACTTGTCTAATCCAAAGGCATATTAATGAAATTATTATTGTAATAAATATACATTTATTTATAGCCTACTATTTTTTATATATAAATGCATTCCAAATGTCATGATATGTGTCCATACACAATCTGTATCCATAAGCCAGTGGTTTTCAACCTGTGTGCCGTGACACCATAGAGTGCCTTGAGTGATGGTCAGGAGTGCTGTGGGAAAATACTGGCCTCTGTCCCTCTTTCCTCTCTCCCTCCTCTGATGCCCTCTTGCATCTCTGCCTCCCAAAGGCTTGCACAGCTGTTTGTTGCAGCTGCCCAGACTACAGGGTCTGCAGGCAAATGGTGCCTCTGGGGCTGGCCAGGGGGTGCTGGTTGCCAGGAGCTGAGGCATCCTTGGTGTGCGCAAGCAAGCTGGCGAGGGAGCTCAGCCAGCCAGTCTGCCAGCCCTTGCTCTTGGAAATGGACAGACAAGTCCCAGGCCCCTGTGGGGCAGTGTGAGGAGGCACCTGTCTTTGTGGCAGAGGGGGCAGCTCAGAGATCAGGGGCAGCAGCAGTGGCTGCCCAGAGGAGCTCTCCTTGGGCTCTCCAAGGAGAGGGGAGAGGAGGCTGAGGGAACACTCCACAAGGGAGGGTGTTCGAAAAAGGGTGAGAGGCTGCCAGCTCTGCAGGCAAGGGGTGACATAACTGGACCCCTGAACCTCACAGAGGTGCTGCAGAAAGAATGTAGTTGGCCAAGGGAGCCGTGGAATAAAAAAAGGTTGAAAACCTTTGCTAGAAGCTATCCATTCATATGTTGTCATATCTTCTAGCCATTGATTAAAGGAGGGCATAGATTTATATTTCCAGTGTAGCAATATCAGCCTTTTAGCCATATTAAGGCCTCAAAGAATCGATTTACATTGGGCAGTTGCCAAATTCCATACAGTAGCTACATAATTAAAAATAAAATTATCCTCTGACAGTATCAGTTTCCTTCCCCCATATAATATTTATGCAGGCTAATGTTGTTGTTGTTGTTTAGTCGTTTAGTCGTGTCCGACTCTTCGTGACCCCATGGACCAGAGCACGCCAGGCACTTCTGTCCTCCACTGCCTCCCGCAGTTTGATCAAACTCATGCTAGTAGCTTCAAGAACACCATCCAACCATCTCATTCTCTGTCGTCCCCTTCTCCTTGTGCCCTCCATCTTTCCCAACATCAGGGTCTTTTCCAGGGAGTCTTCTCTTCTCATGAGGTGGCCAAAGTATTGGAGCCTCAGCTTCACGATCTGTCCTTCCAGTGAGCGCTCAGGGCTGATTTCCTTCAGAATGGAGAGGTTTGATCTTCTTGCAGTCCATGGGACTCTCAAGAGTCTCCTCCAGCACCATAATTCAAAAGCATCAATTCTTCGGCGATCAGCATTCTTTATGGTCCAGCTCTCACTTCCATACATCACTACTGGGAAAACCATGGCTTTTACTATACAGACCTTTGTTGGCAAGGTGATGTCTCTGCTTTTTAAGATGTTGTCTAGGTTTGCCATCGCCTTTCTCCCAAGGAGCAGGCGTCTTTTAATTTCGTGACTGCTGTCACCATCTGCACTGATCATGGAGCCCAAGAAAGTAAAATCTCTCACTGCCTCCATTTCTTCCCCATCTATTTGCCAGGAGGTGATGGGCCCAGTGGCCATGATCTTCGTTTTTTTGATGTTGAGCTTCAGACCATATTTTGCGCTCTCCTCTTTCACCCTCATTAAAAGGTTCTTTAATTCCTCTTCACTTTCTGCCATCAAGGTTGTGTCATCTGCATATCTGAGGTTGTTGATATTTCTTCCGGCAATCTTAATTCCGGCTTGGGATTCATCCAGCCCAGCCTTTCGCATGATGAATTCTGCATATAAGTTAAATAAGCAGGGAGACAATATACAGCCTTGCCGTACTCCTTTCCCAATTTGGAACCAATCGGTTGTTCCATATCCAGTTCTAACTGTAGCTTCTTGTCCCACATAGAGATTTCGCAGGAGACAGATGAGGTGATCAGGCACTCCCATTTCTTTAAGAACTTGCTATAGTTTGCTGTGGTCAAACTTCATAAGCATAGGACATTGCATAAGCAAATGTTTCAAAGAAACATTATCCTTATTACATCTCCGCCAACATATTGCCTCTTATGTAAAAAAGCTAAGGTAGTTTTGTATTATCCATAATTTGTTCTTTATGTGCTGATGGTTGCAGATTTGGACTTCGGCTGCTGGGTTAGGGTCCGAGCTGACCTAAAGGAGCACCACAGCAGCAGCAGAATCACAATACATACTGGTATATGTGGTAAAAAATTAAGGGGGCCTCCAGTTGCCTAGGTGGGCTAAACAAGGGTTGTTTGGTCAGAAAGATAGAATACTACTGTGTTTGAGAAAGATTTTGCTGTTGACCTTTCTTCTGTTAGAGATGCATTCGTATTCCGCTGTGGTTATGGTTCCTGGTCCGACATGTCTTCTGTTGATTAGTTAAGCTATACACTTCAGGTAGCCATCCCAGTATTACTCAGGAGAAGTGATCTGCACTTCCTTTCTTTTATTTGGGGGGGGGGAGAGGCAGAGGGGGGTTGTTAGCCTCAACTTGTTAATAAAATGGAGCTTAGAAAATTGGCCAATGGCAACTTTCTGGAAAACAGATATATTATTTCCTCATTTGCTTTCTTAATTTATTCACTGGACAATACATGCTATCCTGCTTGTTAAGGCTGCAAACTTTTTTGTACTTTTTGAATATTCAACTCAGCCTAAATGTCACCAATCCAAAAAAACAACAACAACACAAAAGAAGCTTTCTTGTTAACTTGTTGGACTATACAGGGTTCCCCCCACAAAATGGATCCACTTGGGAGAAAGCAAGATACAGAGCCTCTGATTCTCCCCTTCCCTCCTTTTGTTGCTGCCTGGCAGTGTCAACATGCAATGCCAGATGGTCCTTTTTAGGAATCTCTGCTGATATAATTGATTTTGTTAAATTCAAAAGAGGTTGTCCAAATTCTGTTTCTCTTTTGAGATGACATGCTGCTTTTTGGAATCCATCCTTTTGGAACTGGAATGGCTCCAGTTGCCCCAGTTTCAAGCACACAACCTGAATCTACCAAATATTCTGGATACTCTTCATCATATTGCCTTTAAAAAAAAAAAAATATCCAGGTTTGTTGGTAACCTCTGCCATGTCTTGGCCTCAGTTGTGGCTGGAATTTAACCTTTTTCTTTTCTTAAAAGAATAAAACTTTTGTTAAAAGTTTGTTTACACAGTAATGCATAACAGCATAAATTATTAAAGTTTTGTTTTTAGGTACATCTACATTCATTTTATTAGCCGAATGAGCAAATATTGGGACTGATCTGACTGCAAAGTGCAAAAGCGGAGCAGATTGGTCTGGCTGCAAAGTGATGGTAGCTGACAGGGAAGATGAAATGACTTGTTTAGATTCGGTTTCAGTAATGTCATGCCCAGGAAATAAGTAAAGGGTTGATTATAAATGAAAAGCATTTTCTAAAATGGAACAGAACACATATTTAGCAAACTTGCTGTGGACCTGGCCCATAAGAATTGGAATTGCTGTGTATTCATGATTGACCCAGCCTAAGTTTGTGGTCTTTAATGTGAAAATAGTGGTATTAAAAGTACACAAGCATATCCCAATTTCATCTGCCAAGTGGTGATGGGATGTGTATTAGAAGCTAGGCTGGGTTAATTGTGCAGGAAAAAAAAAACTTATGAGAGTAGTACGGTTGTAACCCCCCTTTTAAGGAATAACTCCTCAAACTATCCTCATAGGAGGTCTTTATATAAAAGAGAAACAGAATTAGTTTAAGACACATTTACAACACCATCCCAGCAACTAAACATGCTTTTAAAAGTGAGTAATTGATTGAATTCTGGTAAATATCTGGCTAGGGAGTTAATTGTCTCCCTCACGGTTTGCCTAGGCCTTTTTTCATTGTTTGGTTTGTTGGGCAGAAATCACTTGTCAGGGTAAATGTTATCAACTCTGAATTTTGCTCCAATGGGCAGAACTGGACATCAAATTCACATTTGAATTCCATTCCCAAAGAACAGCACAAATTGTTCAAGTGTTAAGATGAATCCAAGGCTGCTGCTGTGGAAGAAGCAAGACCCCTTTGGGTGTTAATGCTGTGAACCCCTGAATCGCAGGCTTGGGCTTTATATATGTGCAAATAAACACTATGTCACAAAGATGCCACAGTCTCCACTATTGCCTGCTTAGGAGGGAGGCTGTTTTACACTTCCAGTGCCACAATAAATTAGAATATCCATGCCAGAAGATTTGTTGGGATGTACAGTGGTACCTCGGGTTAAGTACTTAATTCGTTCCGGAGGTCCGTACTTAACCTGAAACTGTTCTTAACCTGAAGCACCACTTTAGCTAATGGGGCCTCCTGCTGCTGCCGTGCCGCTGGAGCATGATTTCTGTTCTCATCCTGAAGCAAAGTTCTTAACCTGAAGCACTATTTCTGGGTTAGCAGAGTCTGTAACCTGAAGCGTATGTAACCTGAAGCATATGTAACCCAAGGAACCACTGTATCCCATTTTATTCCTATGCAGAGTAAATGCAAGAGCGCTGTTGGATTGGGCCAATGACCCATCTGGGTCAGCATCTCACGTTGGCCAACCAAATGCCTATTGGAAGCCAGAAAGAAGGACTCAAGGGCTACATCCCTCTGCCCACTTGTGATTCCCAGCTCCTGGCTTTCAGAAACATAATGCTTCCAACAGTGAAGGCAGACCATAGCCATTGTGTTTAGTAAGCATCAATAGCCATATTCTCAATGAATTTGTCTAACCCTTGACTAATTGAAAAAAAGGACTTGACTAACTGAGGTTCATTAACTTCAGTGGGTCCACTCTGAGTTTGATACAAGTCATTAACTAAAAGTAGAAAATGATAGGTACTAATTATTAATTGCTATGCCTAAGTAATTAGCATGACCTCTTCAGAGTCCATGCATGTGCATGTGCATGATCATGATCATCATTATCATTTATACCCCACCCATCTGGCTGGGTTTCCACCACTCTGGGCGGCTCCCAACAGAATATTAAAAATAGAATCAAACATTAAACTTCCCTAAGCAGGGCTGCCTTCAGATGTCTTCTAAAAGTCAGATGGTTGTTTATTTCCTGGACGTCTGATGGGAGGGTGTTCCACAGGGCAGGTACCACTACCGAGAAGGCCCTCTGCCTGGTTCTCTGTAACCTCACTTCTCTCAGTGAGGGAACTGCCAGAAGGCCCTGGGAGCTGGGGCTCAGTGTCCAGGCTGAATGATGGCGGTGGAGACACTCTTTCAGGTACACTGGGCCGAGGCCATTCAGGGCTTTAAAGGTCAGGACCAACACTTTGAATTGTGCTCAGAAACGTACTGGGAGCCAATGTAGGTCTTTCAGGACCGGTGTTATATGGTCTCGGCAGCCACTCCCAGTCACCAGTCTTGCTGTTGCATGCTCATGAACATAGCATGCTCTCTAAATACAGATGAAAATAGGGGCAAGTTTGTAACATCTCTGGCCTCACACCAAAAATAAAACTACAAACCTTCGCAGTTAGACTTTGTTGCAGGCTCTTCATCACTGAGTGCTTAATGCTGCAGTGATTTACTCTGAAAACATCTGTCATCCTTTGATTTAAAAGCAAAGAATGTGCTTGCTCTTTTGTTTAGAGAATTGTTGTTGTTACTGTTATTTTTAAAAAATTCACCAGTAAAATAATTTGCTAGCATCAGTTAAAAATGTACGGTAGGTGAAATTGATTCAAATTTTGGCTAGGAATTTCACCATCTCGGAACGTGTCTTCCTAAGGGCATGGTGTGATGGTATTTATGTCTCATTCCCAATCATTGCCTCAATTAGCTTAAAGGTCCTCAAATTCTGCCATTTTAGACAGCCATATGAACTGCTAGCTTGGCTGCTCTTAGCAGATGCTGCATAGCTTGAAGGGTGCATAGAAATTAGGGCATTTCTGAACACTTGGGGACCACTAAAGAGATTTAGTAGTCAACTACTAAAAGGTCATTCTTTGTTGCAGTACATGGCTGTCATTTAAATCCGGTGGCCTTGGAACATGATCATTCCTAGTCGGCTACAGAGAGTTGACAAAACAAATGGCACAATTGCAGCTCAGCGCTTTAAAACCCGGGGCTGAAAATGAATAAATGTGTGTCCCGGACTTTGGTTGGCTGCTTTATTTTTAAAGTGAAATTCTTAAACGTTACCGTGCTTGACTCTTTAGCATTCTCTCCCTGAACTGACGTCGGCACAATACTTATTAAAAACAGGAGGGGTGATAATCAATAGCTGCATTCTAGAAAATACCTACATCTTACCTGGTCTTTCTACTCTGAAGTTCAATCTTTCTGCTTATCTATTCGTGTTTGCGTCTTGTTGATTCTTGAGCAAACACAATGCCAACGGTGTGTGTTTGCCACACTTCATGCTAAGTTCTGCTGAGTAACCCCTGGGGCACTTTTTGAGTGGTGTGGAACAACAGTACTCTGTTTGACTGAGAGAAGGAGAACGCAGTCCCTCCATAGCTTAAAATGTATCCATCTTGTTCGCAGAATGCTTTTCAAGGATAGAAGAAAAGACATTGCACTGAACCATAACCTGCCGCTCCAGACACCTCTGGAAAATAAGTTGTGCCCTTACAGCATTCAGACACAGTTGTTGCATCTTTGCCCTTTGCTTTTCACCCTGTTGTGTTTGCTTTTGTTGGTGTGGAGGGAAAAGGTTTCCCGTTGTTTGCAGTCCTTCCCACTCTTTCCACCCACCGCCAATCTAGGCAGTGTGAAAAGCATTGCCACGGCGTAATCTGGCAGGTTCAGATTTGCCAAACTAATCCAGGACGGGAGACCCACATCATTGCAGCCCCATCACCACTCACCTAGCGCCTTCCTCGTGAAGGGGCGGCCAGGACTGTTTGAAGCATCGGGGGGGGGTTCACTGCATGGGTACAGCCCCCACCAGGATGCCTGAAGCAGCAGTGAAAGTCAGCTCCCTTTCCTAGCTCTGAAGCTGTGCGGTCTCCCAATGGGTCACCACCTCTGCCATGCCTCCGGGTCCACATGCTTGTTTCACGTGTGACAGTTGTTAGGAGTTCAGCCTACCCTCGAGTAGAATCCTGGCAGAGACACATGCCCAAATGGCATGTTCCCTCCCTCCTGGTCGATCGTTCAGGAGCTTCATAAGCTTTCTTGAGCCCGAACATCACAGCAACAGACATCAGCACACTTAGGAATCCGCAGAGTTTGCACCGCTTGCATAACAGACCTCAGCAACTCAGCATTTTGGCTAATCTACTTTATTTACATACAGTGGTACCTCAGGTTACAGACGCTTCAGGTTACAGACACTTCAGGTTACAGACTCTCCTATCCCAGAAATAGTACCTCGGGTTAAGAACTTTGCTTCAGGATGAGAACAGAAATCGTACGGCGGCAGCGGAAGGCCCCATTAGCTAAAGTGGTACCTCAGGTTAAGAACAGTTTCAGGTTAAGAACAGACCTCCAGAATGAATTAAGTTCTTAACCCGAGGTACCACTGTATAAACACACAGAGAATTCAGAGAATTTTGAAAGATGGCTGTGTTTTGATGTGTTGTTTCAGAAACTTTGAATTATGTAAAGGTAAAGGGACCCCTGAACTTTAGGTCCAGTCATGGACGACTCTGGGGTTGTGGTGCTCATCTCGCTTTACTGGCCGAGGGAGCCAGCGTACAGCTTCTGGGTCATGAGGCCAGCATGACTAAGCCACTTCTGGCAAACCAGAGCAGCGCACGGAAACGCCGTTTACCTTCCTGCTGGAGTGGTACCTATTTATCTACTTGTGAATTATGTAGCCCTGCTTATAAATGCGCACTGAATTAATTTCCCCCCATCCCTATACAGTAAGTCCTTCCCCCGTTTTTTTTTAGTCCCAGACATGCCAAAAACCAAACCAAAAATCCATTCAGCTTTGCAGTCAAATTTGCAGTCTAAGGGGTGTGTGCGTGCCTCAGGCATAGCCGTTTTAACAGATTGTTTTTAGTGCGGATTGAAAAGAAAGAAAGCCCTGTGTTTAAATGCTGTAATGGTGTGCTTTGCTGTGTTGCTGGTTGCTTGCACTCTTCACATTAGCATGCCCTTACAGTGATGTGCCTCTGGGGCAGCTTCTTGCCGTTTTTGTGCTTCTGATCAGCCTTCTGATGCACACAGTCCTTGTCAACTTAGGTGCCATCTGCTTGTGCAATGTGTGCTGTAAATGTGGTCATTTACTCAGTTATTCTGTTTGATGAGATCAAGGCAGTGTAGAAATCCCTTGCCTATTTTCGGGATAAAGGAAGTTGTTTGGTGGTCCTCCTTGAAGGTGTTCCATGGTTTTGCTCTCTTAGTCAAGGAGACCTGCGTCATGTTGCATACCAACAAAGGCATCTCTTAAGGAATGTTATTGCAGGTTTGATTCTCTAATTGCCACCTTCCTTTCATCTGATCACGCAAGGCATCGTGTTTGATACCTTCTTAAATGCATAATGCATGACTTCTCATCTGTAATAGAGGTTTTTAAATTCCACAGTAGGTAAGATTCTCTAATTTGACATAATTGTTGTGGCATCAGCAGTTTAACGACGGCGCTCTTTATGGAGATAGAGATAAATAACTATATATAGTTCTGTTTGTACATCTCTCTCCCTCCACCCGCTTTACCTTTTCTCTAAAGCAAAACATGATGCTACACTTTCTTTCTTTTTTTTTAAAAAAAATCATTTTTCATTTTCAGTCATTACATACATCTCAAATTCTTAACGTTTACTATATATTCCTCACTCTCCTCCAAGACTTCCCCCAACTTGCGTTTCTGGTTTGTTTCCATTTTCACTCGCTTGGCTATCTCTCAACAGAAAAAGTTATTAATAACATAACATCAAACCTTAAAAACATAAAAATAACATTAAATACACCGTCTTATTTCACTATCTTCCAAACATTTTCTGATGCTAATAATGTGGATGTTTATTTAAATCCTGCCATCAAGTCTATTGCCTCTCTTTGTTTCTGCAAATATAATATGAATGGTTCCCAATCTTTTTCAAAGTCTCTGTTGTCTTTTTCTCTTAGTCTTTCTGTCATTTTTGCCATTTCTGCATAGTTCATCAACTTCTCTTGCCACTGTTCTTTAGTTGGTATTTCTCCAGTCTTCCAATTTTGTGCATTCAACATTCTTGCTGCTGTAGTGGCATACATAAATAAAGTCCTCATTTCTTTTGGTATGTCTTGACCTAAAATACCTAATAAAAAGGCTTCTGGTTGTTTTTTTTACAAAAGTTATTTTTAACATTGTCTTCAATTCATTGTATATCATTTCCCAGTAGGATTTTATCTTCTTACAATCCCACCACATATGATAGAATGTACCTTCTGTTTCACATCTCCAACACTCTTTCTTTTCATTTTTATACATTTTTGCCAATTTAACTGGTGATAAATAATAATAATAATAATAATAATAATAATAATAATAATAATAATAATAATTTATTATTTATACCCCGCCCATCTGGCTGGGTTTCCCCAGCCACTCTGGGCGGCTTCCAAAAGAATATTAAAACACTGTGATACATCAAACATTAAAAGCTTCCCTAAACAGGGCTGCCTTCAGATGTCTTCTAAAAGTCTGGTAGTTGTTGTTCTCTTTGACATCTGGTGGGAGGGCGTTCCACAGGGAGGGCACCACTACTGAGAAGGCCCTCTGCCTGGTTCCCTGTAACTTGGCTTCTTGCAGTGAGGGAACTGCCAGAAGGCCCTCGGTGCTGGACCTCAGTGTCTGGGTAGAACGATGGAGGTGGAGACGCTCCTTCAGGTATACTGGACCGAGGCCGTTTAGGGCTTTAAAGGTCAGCACCAACACTTTGAATTGTGCTCGGAAACGTACTGGGAGCCAATGTAGGTCTTTCAAGACCGGTGTTTTATGGTCTCGGCGGCCGTTACCAGTCACCAGTCTGGCTGCTGCATTCTGGATTAGTTGTAGTTTCCAGGTCACCTTCAAAGGTAGCCCCACGTAGAGCGCATTGCAGTAGTCCAAGCGGGAGATAACCAGAGCATGCACCACTCTGGCGAGGCAGTCCGTGGGCAGATAGGGTCTCAGCCTACGTACCAGATGGAGCTGGTACACAGCTGCCCTGGACATGGATTTAACCTGTGCCTCCATGGAGAGCTGTGAGTCCAAAATGACTCCCAGGCTGCGCACCTGGTCCTTCAGGGGCATGGTTACCCCATTCAGGACCAGGGAATCCTCCACACCTGCCCGCCTCCTGTCCCCCAGAAACAATACTTCTGTCTTGTCAGGATTCAATCTCAATCTGTTTGCCGCCATCCATCCTCCAACCACCTCCAGACACTCACACAGGACCGTCACCGCCTTCACTGGTTCTGATTTGAAAGAAAGGTAGAGCTGGGTATCATCTGCATACTGATGAACACCCAGCCCAAACCCCCTGATGATCTCTCTCAGCGGCTGCATGTAGATGTTGAAAAGCATGGGGGAGAGGACAGAACCCTGAGGCACCCCACAAGTGAGAGCCCAGGGGTCTGAACACTCATCCCCCACCACCACTTTCTGAACACGGCCCAGGAGGAAGGAGCGGAACCACTGTATGACAGTGCCCCCAGCTCCCAGCCCCTCAAGACGGTCCAGAAGGATGTTATGGTCGATGGTATCAAATGCCGCTGAGAGATCCAGCAGAACTAGGAAACCGCTCTCACCTTTGCCCCTAGCCCGCCGGAGATCATCAACCAGTGCAACCAAGGCAGTTTCAGTCCCGTGATGAGGCCGTGATGAGAGATGTTTTATAGAAGAAGGTCTCCACTTCTGTAGTAAAAATCCTAAATGTACAGGATTACAAAAAAGAAATTAAAGTAACAAAAATTTGTATCGTAATGACAGTTTTCCAGAATCACTAGACTAATGGCCCAACTGGTCCCCTGATTTTTCAGCCACATACACGTCAATTATTTTCAAGATTTACTTCTTAGTAAATAGGATTGAGGTGTTGGGCTATGAATAAGAACAACATTGCCATCTCAAGCTTCTTCAAACCTTTAATGTGTAGTGGCTTTTTTAGATGTGACAATCACTTTGTGTTACGCCACAGCTCCATGGCGACCATTTTGTGTTATATTGTTATATCCCACAGCCCATGTGTCCAGGGCAGCTGTTTACCAGCTCCATCTGGTACGCAGGCTGAGATCTTACCTGCCTGCAGACTGCCTCACCAGAGTGGTGCATGCTCTTGTTATCTCCCGCTTGGACTACTCCAAATCACTCTACATGGGGCTACCTTTGAAGGTGACCCAGAAACTACAACTAATCCAGAACGCAGCAGCTAGACTGGTGACTAGGAGTGGCCGCCGAGACCACATAGCACCAGTCTTGAAATACCTACATTGGCTCCCAGTACGGTTCCGAACACAATTCAAACTGTTGGTGCTGACCTTTAAAACCCTAAACGGCCTCGGTCCAGTATATCTGAAGGAGCGTCTCCACCCCCATTGTTCAGCCCGAACACTGAGGTCCAGCACCAAGGGCCTTCTGGCGGTTCCCACACTCTGAGAAGCAAAGTTACAGGGAACCAGGCAGAGGGCCTTCTTGGTAGTGGCACCCGCCCTGTGGAACACCCTCCCAGCAGATGTCAAAGAGAACAAAAACTACCAGACATCTGGTAGTTTAGAAGACATCTGAAGGCAGCCCTGTTTAGGGAAGCTTTTAATGTTTGATGTATTACTGTATTTTAATATTTTGTTGGAAGCCGCCCAGATGGGCGGGGTATAAATTTATTATTATTATTATTATTATTATTATTATTATTATTATTATTAGTAACCTAGGATTAAGACTCTGAGCTACTACTGACTTGTACATATAGATCTGACTATGTGAACAGTTAATAGATGTATCCCAGATCACTTTTGTCCCTGCAATGAAAATGGTAAATATTGCAGGTAGGTAAATCATGTCATTCTTGTTACCAGGTGCACTTTACCTAAATACCTCTTAATGCCACCTCATTTCCAGTTTCTTACTTTACACATAAAGATTGGTCCTGCAGCGTTTGCATTTGAAAGCAAGCATTAGCGTGATTTGCTGTCTCTTCCTAGGAAGAAATAGAACACATTTCATGTTCAATGCTGCTTTTTTTCATTTGCTTGCTCAACTGATTAAGTTTCATTTATAAGACCCTAGTATATTACCCAGTGCTAGTAAAGAGTACTATTACAATTTTTCATTCTTTGGAATAGAATACATCTGTATCCTCAGTATGACAGTATTAAATACAAATGATTTTACTACAAAACCAAGAATTTAGAGGTGGTGGCAGCTGTCCAACTTTAGGCATGCCTAGAGAAAGCGGATTACCTCAACTCATTTCAATCCGCAACCCTGTTGGTAATCTTTGATCCCTACATAAGTGCCTTTTGATAAGCTTGACCATTGCATTCTTTTTGATCAACTGTGGATCGGACATTGGAAGCACATTCTTTCAGTGCTTCCACTTCTATCCGCAGGGTTTGTTTCAAAGAGCAGCTGTGAGATGGTGGGATTTGTTTGGTCCCATGGGAGTTGTTTTGTGGGGGCCTCCAAAGTTCCATCTTGTCCCCTGTGCTCTTAACATTTTCATGAAGCCATTGGGAGTGGCCATCAGGAGATGTGAAGCAAGATTTCATCAATTAGCAGACATCATGGCTCTGTTTATCTTTGCTATCTGAGTCAGGTGAACCTGGAAAGGTGTTAGACCAGGCAGTAATGGGTTGGATGAGGGCTCGTAAAATGAAGATGAACCCTGACAGGACTGTGGATTGGTGGTTCCCAGGTTCAGGAAATTGAAAGGCAGCCTGTTATAGATGGGGCTGCACTCCCCCTGAAAGATCAGATGTGTTGTCTGGGGAGACTTCTGGATTTGACTCTGTCATTGAAGGCCCAGGTGGCCTCAGTGGCATGGAGCGCCTTTTTCCAACAATGAGCAGCTCGCCACCTATATGGTCTGAGATGGCCTGGGTACAGTTATCTCTGTCCATGAAACTCTCAGCTGGACTACTGTTGATTGCTCGACACTGCAAATAGTCACGGCAAATGAAGCTGGTGCAAAAAGTAGCAGCCAGAGTTTTAATTGGCTTATCTGCAGGGGAACACTGACCTCTCCCTTTCACCACCCTGAACTGTCACTACGTGATTGGTTTCCACAAAACAACCCTCTTGCAAGTGGGTTCACTTTTCATACTGGAGCTCATGGGGGGGGGAGCGTTGAGAGACAAATACAAGGATAAGAGTCACATACAATGGGAAGATTTAGAACAACCTACCTGTTCAATGGGACGCGGGTGGCGCTGTGGGTTAAACCACAGAGCCTACGGTTTACCGATCAGAAGGTCGGCCGTTCGAATCCCCGCAATGGGGTGAGCTCTCGTTGTTCGGTCCCAGCTCTTGCCCAGCTAGCAGTTCAAAAGCACATCAAAGTGCAAGTAGATAAATAGGTACCACTCCGGAAGGAAGGTAAAAGCCATTTCCATGCACTGCTCTGGTTCTCCAGAAGTGGCTTTGTCATGCTGGCCACATGACCCAGAAGCTGTACGTCGGCTTCCTCGGCCAGTAAAGTGAGATGAGCGCCACAACCTCAGAGTCGTCCATGACTGGACCTAACTGTCAGGGGTCCCTTTACCTTTACCTGTTCAATACATTGGCCTTTTAAAGTGCCCCCCCAATGTTGCATGTGATTGAATCAGACCCATATCTAAGACATCCCACCAGTAGTTTATTAGAGCAGGCTAGCAACCGTTCTTCAGAATAGACCCATGTAGCTGCTCCTTAAATGCATAAAATTAGAGTGTTTTGAAAAAGAAAGAAAGAATCCTGCCAGGTTTGCTTTCTGTCATAGAGCCCACACCATGTGACTAAAGAGGCAAATTACATTGTATAGAAATCAAATTGCACAGGTGCTGGATACAGAAAAAAATAGAAAAACCAGAAAGGAGGGCATATGGGTAATGTGGGAAAGGGCATTCTGTGGAAGAATGATTTAACTCCAGTTTACTATGCTTACAGCTGCTGGGTGGCTTTCCCTTTTGTCAGGCAGATTGCTGGTTAATACTCCAAAATGATCTGCTGTGGAGAACTGAGATTGTTGAAACCTCTCCGTGTCTGAATGAAATATTGATCAGAGCTTTGGAATGGTGATATGCAAGCACACTCGCCAGATGAGAGGGAAGGCCAAATGCAGATAGAGAAGGAGAAGGAAAGCAGTTTGAAGTTTGGAAGACACAGAGCGTGCTTCTAGACTTTCGCTATTTGGGGGATGAATGCTATCACATACCTGCAAAATCAGGGTGCTTCATTATAGTTAATTGGGAGTTCTTGAACAACAAAACCACTTCTCCCAAAGTTTCAACCTTTTACAAGAACGAAAGGGACTTGAAAATGTACCAGAAAGTGTGAGATGACTTTTCCACAAACAAATCAGAATAGATGCTCAATAAACTGGTCATCTCGTTTTGATCTGAATTAATTTTAGAATGAATTGATTTTATAATGTATTTCAATTAACTGATTTTGATTTTATGTAAACTGTGTTACTTTTACTGTTGTTAGCCGCTCTGAGCCCAGCTTTGGCTGGGGAGGGCGGGATATAAATAAAATTTATCATCATCATCATCATTATCTAGAGGGGCCTAGTAGCAGAAAAGAGCTGTGGGTTGCAATGGGAGAGAAATTCGGTTTAGGTTGCATTTATGGGTAGACCTACCTAAGTCACATTTTCAGAAACAATAAATCAAAATGTGGCCATCCTTCGAATGTTGCGCTTCTCTGAATTTTGCAATACAGTTCTCCAGGCAAGTACTGTGTACAAAAATGCATATACATGGGTAAAATGTATGTAGAAATGCATATATCAGTGAAAATTACATACAAAATGTATGTAATCACTTTGCAAAAATGTGAATATTGGGAAAAATTGAACAACAAAGTGCATATTAGGATAAATTCATACAAAATGCATAAAAATGTGGTTATATTAAGATAAATTTGCACCCTAAAGCAGATGAATTTTCATTTATTTATTTTTTAATGGCAAACTGAGATCAGAATTTTAGACTGGAAAAAGGAGAAACGGAAATGGTCACATCCACCCTTCCCTAGCTGTGTTAGAAGGTTAAAAGCACCTCGAAGGAAAAGGGCTTTTCTCTAGTGATCTGTGGCACAGCAGATCTCCAGTGTGTCCTGTTTGTCTCTACTGATGCTCTGCTTGTACTTTTTTCTTGCTTGTAAATATTACAAGGATGCCATAAGTCTTCGGTGCTCTCTCATCCAAAGGAAACAAAACCTGACAAGTGCTGCCCCTGGAACTTCTCACCACTCATGCAAGTGGAGCTTGCGAAACAATATTAATACATCAAAAGACATCTGGGATCAGTAAGGGTTGTGTTTTAAATAGGTTTTATGTGATTATGCCTGAAAATCGAGGCTGTGGGGAGGCCTTGGACTCAATGGGAATAATGCTTGCTTTAGGGGCCATCTAGTATCTCTTAATGAAATCTGGTAGGCCAGGCAAGATATGCTTATAAACTGTGTTGTACCAGTAAAATATTTTATCACAGGACATCCTGGATCTGTTCCTACTTTTTTAAAATCCTAAGTATTACCCTACAGATCTGCCAGTATAGTTTGCCAGAGGGTTTGATTTATTTGCTTTTTCCAATGCTTTACAAACTATTAGAGCACTAAATCACATTGAACAGTCACTCCTTAGATACTTGAAACAATTTGTCCTGTACTATATTTATACTAAAGTAGCTAGTAAAATCCAGCTATGGCATTTCTTTGCTCACTGGGTTTATTGCTAGCCTGGATTGGAGTAAGCACCATTATTCCATTGGAAGGCGAATGTTCGGTCTGTGTGTCTTTCAGTCTAAATTTAATATCTATTGATTTTCTTTTCTTTTCTTTCTTTTTCAAAGAAAAAGATCGGCATGACTAAGGATGAGATGAAGTAATGCTGTAAGAGAGAGTTAGTAAGGCTTTGCAGGGAAGAATTTAGCATAAAGTTGACATAAAGCATCTTCTAGTTGGGAGATGAGCTTAGCACGATTCCATTCAACTCAGCCGGAGAAAATCTATTTTTATTCTTCCCCTTAAAAGGGTGAAGGTTGTCCAACAATCCCAGGAGTGTCAATTTAAGACTTGGTTGTGGTAATGGACACTGTTCTTTGTAGCATCTGCTTGTCTTGTTGTTGTCAGTTGCTTGTAGCTCTGAAAGATTTCTTCCCTAGCCTTCTTTCCCAAATCTTATTATCTCACACATCCTGGCAAGCATGCATCTTGCACCCCAAATGTCTTCCTTTCAACTTCTTGAATAGTCTTTTGCTTTGCGGTTCTTGTGTGAACAACGGAGGGATAATGAATTCGAGAGCTGTTGCAGAAGTTAAAAATCTGTGTTTGGGATATCCTGGCGGTTAACATGACTGAATGGTTGCCCAAACAAACAAAATGTCAGAGGGAATGGTTCTGAACTCTCTCGGCTTGCCCCTCACATACCAGTTTTCAATGTTCAGGAGCATTTTAATGTGTTGGTGAGAAGCAATCCATCATATTAACCCTACCCACAGTCTGAATTGGTCCCATCTCAAAGATATCTAATTCTAGGCTTAGACTGCTTTATTATTGCAGAAACAACACTAAGGGATTTGCTTCTTGTGACCTACTATATTCAGACTCCAATTTTCATAGTATATATATATATATATATATATATATATATATATATATATATATTGCATCTGTTAAGTGAAGTGCACATGCATATAAATTATGACTTCTGCCTCCAAAATACGTATAAGTGGCACCAGGGATTGGACCTACTTGTGAGTATTTTGAAAAGGAAAGCTGTGATTGTTGTGCATGCATGTCCTTCCCAAATAATCCAATACAGTCATACCTCGGGTTACAGCTGCTTCAGGTTGCATTTTTTCGGGTTGCCGAACGCCAAAACCCAGAAGTACCGAAACGGGTTACTTCTGGGTTTTGGTGGTCATGCATATGCAGAAGCGCTAAATTGTGCTTTGCGCATGTGCCGAAGCGCCGAATCGCAACCCGCGTGTACGCAGACATGCAGGCGCGGGTTGCGAATGCTGTGGGTTGTGAACGTGCACCCCACACAGATCACGTTCGCAACCCGAGCGTCCACTGTACACACATAATTTATATTCAGATGAAAGAGTGTACAATGTACCACGTAATAACCTAGATGACAGTTTGTACACAGTACTGTAATGGTAAAACATATTCTGCCATAAAACATAAAAAGAAACTTAAGCAAAACCATGCAAAGCAGAAGTGAATGGTTTTCGGGTGTGAGATGCCTTCATAGTCTCGAAGCAGCAGTAGTATACGCTAGCTGTAACTTTAATAGTAAATTGCTTATCTGCTTTGCCTGCACTGCCAGTTCAGTCAATAATACCTGTTCACTTTGTTGTGTCTATAGTACTGAGATGAATGACTGTGTTGTTGAATTTACTGGGAGATACTGCTGCTCTAGAAAGTAGGTGTGAACCTGCCGGGAAATCAGTGGCACCAGAGTATTATTTGCCATCCATGGTGTAGTAGCACATTTTGAAGCGCAGGAGTACATCACAACAGCCCACAAATCTGCACCCACATTGAGAGTCTGTAGCCATGTCCCCACATACAACTCCCAAAAAACTGCAGTATAATGTCCAATTTATTAGAATCTGAATGATTATGCAATCCTTTGCATTGTTACTAGGAATCAGATGCATTGACCTCAGTGCTCACTCGTGGCTGCAGAGGTTCACACGATGAAAGATCTCAGCCCCTTGAAATGTCACCCTGAGCTTTTAATTAATAAATGTAAACAACCTTGCATAGAAGGTTTGCCATGTAACCGATAACATGAAATAAGAAATAAGAATATGAAATAAGAAGGTGAAAGAAGTATCCAAGATTTTCTCTATGCTAACCTGTCAGAAACAGCAGTAAAACTCGAGAGCTTTGTTTTCACTACATACAGTTGCCAGAGCAAGGTGTGCCCATCAGTTATCCCGGGCATTCGAGAAGATGTCACCATCATTCCTGCTCTAAAAAGAAAAGTCAAGCAACTCTTCCCTCTTCACGACACCATTGGGTGACATTTTTTTTTTTAAGAAAGCTACTGTTGATTTTAATCATCTTCTGAATATTTTAATACCTGTTTTTAACTCTTTTTGTTAATTTTTTTAAAAAACAATTTTTATTAAAGATTTTCTTGAGTTACAAAAGTACACGCTATTGTCTCTATTTTCAGGTCTACAGATCAGTTATATCTGATGTGAGACATCAGTGTTGTAGAGAATATAAAGCTGGGGGAGAAGAGAGGGGGGACGAGGGGTGGTAGTAAACTTACATTCTGTTCCTTAGTGTGTGTGTGAGGTTTTTGCCTCAGTGCCACTTGGGTAGGTTCTTTTACTATTCATTCATTATTTTCCCTTGGCAGTGAAAGAGATTGGTGGGGGGCAGGGCGTGGTTGCTTGTCTTTAGTTGACTGCACAGAGATTTGTTTGCTTTATTTTATATTTTAAACCTCTTAGAGCAGCCTTTCTCAACCTGTGGGTCCCCAGATGTTTTTTGGACTACAAGTCCCATCACTCCTAGCTAGCAAGGCCAGAGCTCAGGGATGATGGGAGTTGTAGTCCAACAACATCTGGGGACCCACAGATTGAGAACTGCTGTCTTAGAGGGTTGTTTTCATATCTATTCAATCAGCATATACGTTTTGTTAAATAACAAATCATTAAATGGGGAAATGCTATTATGCATTGTGAATGATTATCCTGATATCATCATCCAGTTTAGCTTCTATGATGAAATCTATGAAGAACGACTGACTCCTTAGCTGAATTTTGGTATGCTGTCTGGTTATCTGCTTATGGGACATGCCAAATCTTGTTTTTAGTGTTTGAAGCCCTCCTAAACAACTTGGGTTCAGGTTACCTAAGGGGATGCCTCTCCCCATATATTTCTGTCAGCAACTGCACTCCTCTGATGGGTTATTGTTGTGTGTGCCACATGCTCTACAAATGTACTAACTTTGCTCTAGATACAAGTCTTTGGGTGTTGCAGTTGCAGCCCTCTGGAATTAGTTTCCTGCTGAAATCTGACATGTGCCAGAGGTCTTGATAGTTAGTTTTTTGGTAGTTTAATATGGCTTTCCCTGAAGTATGACCCAGCCATTTATGGGATATCAACCGCACAAATTTAAAACATGGTTTTCTGCTTTTTAGAGTCTGTTGCATTTTACCTTATTTTTTAGAGTTTGTCTCTTTGGTATTTCATACTTTCCTAGGCTGCGGTGGTTTATAAATCTGAAGAATCATATTTATAAGATCTAGAATGCAGGCAGAAGACTTGGATGAGAGAAAATGGTTTGCTTGAGGGAAAATGGCTAACTTCAAAGGCGAGATGCAATATACAAAAGCGCTTTTTAAATTCCTTGTAAAGCTCTTTTAGAACTGCAAGTACTCATTCTAATAACTGTTAATTATTTATAATGACATATTATCCCCATTAGACTTGCAATTGTACTGTCATGTACTTAGTATCATGTCAGAGTTCCCTACCAGTTCTATAGCAGTCTAAGAAATATATTCAGTCAAGCATAGAAGTCTGTGAATGAGCAGATTTCATTCACAGGTGATGGGATGTGGTAAAGAACAAACCTGTAACCAGATGCTCATAATTTGTGACCTGCCAAGGTGGACATTGCATTGTGACCTTGATAGATCCTCTATTATTGTGGTCTTTGGTGTTTGATGAATCCTCTATTATTGCAATCCTAGGCAGTAAAAAAATAATACAGGAGATGCGTAAACCTTCTTCTGATGATCTGCTATATAAAGCTGGCATTTTGTGCTATTGGCCACAAGTTGTGCAGGCCTGTCTTAAATGTTAAGCTTCTAATTAAAAAGTACTCTTGTTTTCCCCCTGAGAAGTCATTTCCTTCAGTATGGTTGTAGCTTCTTCCCTAGTACCACTGAGCCTAGGGTTTGCCGATTGGAAGGTCAGCGGTTCGAATCCCCACAACGGGGTGAGCTCCCGTTGCTCGGTCCCAGCTCCTGCCAACCTAGCAGTTCGAAAGCACATCAAAGTGCAAGTAGATAAATAGGTACCACTCTGGCGGAAAGGTAAACGGCATTTCCGTGCACTGCTCTGGTTCGCCAGAAGCGGCTTAGTCATGCTGGCTACATGATCTGGAAGCTGTCTGCAGACAAACGCCAGCTCCCACGGACAGTAAAGTGAGATGAGTGCCGCAACCCCAGAGTCGTCCGCAACTGGACTTAACGGTTAGGGGTCCTGTACCTTTACCTTTTTATGTACAATATATTCGGAAAACTACAAGCTCAGCTCTAAAGTAATTATTCAACCAAAGTGCCAATTTAAATCAATGGATTTGCTTGCCCAAGAACTAAGGCAACACTTTACAATTGAGTCCTTTGTGTTGGATTAATCCTGACAGAAAAGTTCTACTTGTGGAGCATCATAACAAATTGCATAATAGAGAAAGTCATAGAACCAAGGGCAGATAGAAGCTTTCTTTGTCTGAACTGGAAGAAGGTTGAAGAGAGGGTGCTTCATGCTTTTTAAGAGGCCTCCATCGTGTAGACCATTTAAAATGAAATTCATGTATCTATTTAACAAAGATGTGCAAGATACGTTCTAGAAACAGCGTTTCATGATGAATAAATGAGGTTCAGAATCAACTTACTAGGAAGAACCCACTTGGATAGAAAGCATTCAAATGAACATTTTAAACATTAGCATATGGGTACTTTCAATGAAATATCAACCTAGGAACCCATTTTTTCATTTTCAAATTTTTCAAATTTTCATTTCATTTATGTGTTCTATATCATTTTAAATATAATTAAGAAAATGTGATGAGATGTTAAGTTATTTATGCATGAGGTCCAAAAAAAGCCCACCCTCAAACACTTTATCATAGACCACCTCCTGACATGATTTTCAGTAACATGCATTACACAAGATTCACCTGAAAGTAAGTCTTAGTAGACTACTTGATAAGCATTATTTTTTCCTTCAGCATTGGCATTGTTGTACAAACCAGTAGTGTGTTGTGAAAATCAACTACTTTGAACAGGGGCTTGTTATCCCGTTAAAGGCTGTTTTGACCCAACCTTGATTATATTAATTTATAATAATAATAATAATTTATTATTTATACCCCGCCCATCTGGCTGGGCTTCCCCAGCCACTCTGGGCGGCTTCCAACAAAATATTAAAATACGGTAATGCATCAAACATTAAACGCTTCCCTAAACAGGGCTTCCTTCAGATGTCTTCTAAAAGTCTGGTAGTTGTTGTTCTCTTTGACATCTGGTGGGAGGGCATTCCACAGGGCGGGTGCCACTACTAAGAAGGCCCTCTGCCTGGTTCCCTGTAACTTGGCTTCTCGCAGTGAGGGAACCACCAGAAGGCCCTCGGCGCTGGACCTCAGTGTCTGGGCAGAATGATGGGGGTGGAAACACTCCTTCAGCTATCTTTAGCTATCTTCCATCAGCACCAGAATCAGCAGTGGACAAAATGAATCAAGTGGAGAACCAAGTAGTTATTCTTGACTGTTCTGCAAACTTCCCACAGATCTGGTGCTGTTGGATGGAGCTCGTCACCGTCCAACAGATGGAGCCACCAGCAGTTCATGGACAATGGTTTGAGAACCTCTGTACTAGACCTTCTCATATGGTTGGAAACAGTGCACATCTAATTTGTGGAAGGGGAACTGAATGGCATCCATGCCTCTACCTAATTTCTATATATTCATCAGCTCTGTGTGGGAGGTCTGAGACAGGAGAAGTGTGTGCTTCTCACCCACACATTCATTCTACACAATTTCCAGATGGGTAGAAAGAGGGAAAAGACAAGGACAGGTTTCCCCAGGCTTGGGTCTCCAGCTGTTGTTGGGACTACAACTCCCATCATCCCTAGCTAGCAGGACCAGTGGTCAGGGATGATGGGAAGTGGAGTCCCAACAACAGCTGGAGACCCAAGTCTGGGAAACCCTGGACTAAGAGCATGTGAAATGCCAAAACCATTGTTTTAAATGGACCGTTAAAGTGATCAGTGATTGCTGCACAAAAATAGGCAAATATTTGTCCTGCAGTAATGAAGGACTGTTTTATTGGTGTAAGTCTCTGAGACTGGACTCTGAAGAAATGTTTTGGAGACTTTTTGCAAACCCTCTCATATTAAACAATCCAACAAAGCATCTTCATCATTTGCTAGAGTTTTAAGGTGTTCACAGCTTCTAGAGCAATAGTAGCTAATCTGGTACCCTCTAGATCAGAGGTCGGAAACCTAAGGCCCATGGCCGGTTCCATGGAGCAGCATGGGTATTCCGTGGTTGTTGCTTTTTTCGCGGCGCTGGCACCTCTTTTTTCCCTGCCAACATCCCCCCCCCTCACCGTGGCAGATCCTCCTCCCTCCCCCCTCCCCCCTCCTGGTGCAGAAAATCGCCAGCCAATCACCTCCTAAGGTTTGAGGCCCTGGCCAATGGGAGAGCGGCGGCTGCACATGGCCGAGAGGAGGAAGGGGGCTGGGCAAGCTGTTTGCCCCCGCCACCGCCCATGCCACCACTCCGCCATTTATTTCAACCCAGCACCGCCAAGTGTGGCTCCTGTGCCTAGCTGTCAACTTTTCCCTTTTCTTGCAAGGAATCCTATTCGGAATAAGGGAATTTCCCTTAAAAAATGGGGAACGTTGACAGCTATGCTCCTGTGCCTGCCCTTGCGAGTGGCAGAGGCTGGCGGCAGTGGAGGAGGAGGAGGAATGAGCAGCCCGAAAGCAGCCCTATCGGGCTTCTCGTTCCTCCGCCCCCACTGCCGCTGCGAGCCTCTGCCTCTCAGCAGCACCCTAGATAGGCAGGGGGACGGAAGGGGCTGGGGGAGAGAGGGGGAAAGAGAAGCCCCCTCTGCCATGTGCGTATGCGTGCACACACACGCGCACTCTGGCCCACCAGGAGATTTGTGGTGCGGTGAACCAGCCCACCCCCCAGTAAGCTTGCCGACCCCTGCTCTGGATGTTTTGGAAGACAGCTCCCATCATCCTCAGCCAGCATCGCCAATAGTCAAAGACGGTGGGGGTTGTAGTCCACAACATCTGGAGGGTACCAACATCTGGAGGGGAAATCACAGAGGGCAGCCCTGTTCTAGATCCATCACTGGGGTGGGGGGCAGAAACAGCATATATGAACAAACATACTGCTTCTCCCCACATTGTCATTTTCCCTAAATTGCTGGTGACTTTAACACTTCCTTTACCAACATAACAGCAATTAAGCATGATCTTTGGGAGCACTGAAAGTGAAAAGAATGCCAAAGGCGAAAGGGTGTTATTTGTTTTTCTTTTTCTTGATTAATTTTAGCTGCTTTTTTTTCTTCTGCTTGACGCCATGACCATTAACACAATACATTGGCTGTGTTTGCAGAGCTTTACCAATGCGAAACTGCCCTGCATTTACCCAGCCGTTGGGATAACCAGCTGTTACTGATTTCAGCTTCCATCGTTTTGCACAGGAGAGCAGCTTAATTATGCCATGAAGATGCTCAACAAAATTACCCCCTCCCAAGTGAAAAACACCGTACTTCATTTAATAGGATACAATATCAAGCACTTGAACTTTAACACTAGTGCCATATGCAATAAATAAACAAGCACATCTTACTAAGGATCAGAAATTTATAAAGGATTGGGAGAAATTTGTGTGCTATTTGGAAAATAATTATGGTGTAAAAATAACGCTAGTGGGATTTAAAGAGGCTTTGTAAAATACCAATAAATATTGTTTAGTAGAGATTATGAGGAAGGATGGAATAACTGGCAATAGGAATAAAAAAGATGGAATGTGTATTAAAAGGATAACTACGAATGATGTCAGCAACGTTGATGGAAGTCCAAAAGGAATATGATTTGTTGTACATATGGTTTTACTTTTATCGTTACTTTTTTTCCTTTCTGTATTTGATATTTTTCTTTTTTGAAACTCTAATAAAAATTATAAAAAAAATAAAAATAAACAAGCACATCACATCAAACCAAAGCTCTTATCAGGTTAATGATTACAGAATTGAAAGGATGTTTCTGATAGTATTAGTATTCTACATGCCCTTATTATTCATTCCTGGATTTCCTCCCAGGTAAAGGGTTTGGAGAAGAAAAACAGAGTTAATATTAATGTGGGGGCCTTTGTAAGAAACAAGTAAAGATGAGTGAATATTAAAAAAGCATTTCCAATCAAGGTACATGCTCTAAGTTTTTTAGCTAAAGAAGGAAACTACTTCTTTTGGCATCATTCCTATCTCACAGAGGTGTGCTTGGCACATGTGTAATACAACTCTCATCAGATGCTGAAGACACACACCTTTGACACTTGAGATATGTGTTTTTGGGGGCTCACCCTATTCTAATGAATTTGATTTGTTTTAACTGTTTTTAATGCTGAGTTTTAAATTACTGTAACCCATCCTGGGACCTACTTGTGAAGGATGGATAATAAATTGACCACCACCACCACCACTACTACTACTAATAGTGATTGCACTCATTAATAACCATGGAATTCGACAAAAATGTTCTTAAAAATGTGGAGACAGAGAAACCAAACTCAACGCCAACTTCATTTTATTAATGCATCTCAGGTCCAAGCTATATTTTTTAGCTTGTGAATATGAAACCAACAATTTACAGCTTTCCAGGCTGATGTCCCGGCTTCTGAATATTCCAAAAAGTTAGCTCCCTTATTTTTAGGTGCACTGCATTTGAAGATTCGCCAGTCTATTTGAATTTATTTTGAGAGGCTTCCCATCTGCCAAATTTCCTTGTTGATTTACTCTGTGGGCAACACTTTTAATTAGCATTCAGCACATGTACCTGCAGACTGGATTAATTAACAGTGTGTATTGGGTACAAATGCATTTTTGGCTTAAAATCTCAAATGATAATGTAATTAATTCACATTGTTATTGGACACGTTCATGCTAATAATGTGAATGTGGGCAGATTAGAACTAGTGTCCTCTATTAAAAGTTTTGTAAATTGCTTAGTATTAAGTGGGAAATAATATCTGAGCCTAATTGTTTTCCCTGACAAGTACACAGCAAGAAGAACAACCCTAAGAGTAATTGAGGAATTGTCTTCTCATTTTCTCTGTGTTTATTGAAATATTTATACCCTGCCTTTCAATTCTACAACTGAAGCCCCCCAGGGCTTCTATTACACATAATAGTCATGAAAAACCTATAATAAAACAAAGCAATTAGTCATAAGAACTGCAAACACACTAAAGCACCCAAAAAATAACAACACGAAGATGTCTTCAGAAGAATGAACCATTTCAGAGCAAATGGCTGGAAGCCACAGCTTTTGCTTAGTGCCTAAAGGTTCTTCCAAATGCTTTGGACAAAGGAATTCCACAACCTGGGTCCCACTAGTAAGAAGGCCCTGTCATTTCCATGCCAGCTAACTAAATCTCAGGCAGGCCTGAGAAAAGGGTATCTTCCAGTGACGAAAAGTTGGTAGGATAGTTCACATGAGCAGAGGATACATTTTGTTATTTAGATCCTAATTAGTTTAGGACCTGGGGCATAGAAGGCAGATTGAGAGTATATGGGTGAAATTGTAGGAGAAGGAAACAACAGTGACTGTACTGTGGGTGTCTGCTGTAGACCTCCAAGCCAGACTGAAGACTTGGGTGATGCCTTCTACAGCAGATTACCAAGCATTCAAAAAGAAGAGATACAATAGTCATGGGAAACCTCAACTACCCCAATATCTGTTGGAATGCATACTCTGCCAGGAATGTAAGGTCTAACAAATTCCTTAATTGCCTTGCTGACAATTTCATTTCCCAGAAGGTGGAAGAAGCAATAAGGGGATAATCTGTTTTAGACGTGGTCCTCACAACAAGGGGACCACGTGGTCCTCACAACAAGGGGACAAGGGGACCACATAATCAATGAAGTGGATGTATTGGGAACCTTGGGAGGAAGTGATCATGTCCTCTTGGGTCTCATTATATGAAGGCAAGGTGAAGTTGTCTTAAACTATTCATAGAATTAGAGAAGTGGATGGACTTTGGAGGTCATCTAATCAAACTCCATGCTTGATGCATGGAGGTTGCAGCTACACCATCCCTGACAGCCTCTGCTTAAATAACTCCACTGAAGGCAAGTCCACCTCCTGAGGCAGTCTATTCTCCAATTGGAGCACTCGCAGGCCAGTGTTTCCCAGTTGTCGGTGTTTATACTACATTTTTTGAAATTTGCCTTGAGATAGTCCTTAAACCTTTTTTGTTGACCACCAGCATTACACTTTCCATTTTTAAGTTCGGAATACAGAGAGCCAGTGTGGTGTAGTGGTTAAGAGCGGTAGTCTCGTAATCTAGGGAACCGGGTTCGCGTCTCCACTCCTCCACCTGCAGCTGCTGGGTGACCTTGGGCTAGTCACACTTCTCTGAAGTCTCTCAGCCCCACTCACCTCACAGAGTGTTTGTTGTGGGGGAGGAAGGGAAAGGAGAATGTTAGCCGCTTTGAGACTCCTGAAGGGGAGTGAAAGGCGGGATATCATATCCAAACTCTTCTTCTTCTTCTTCTTGTTGCTTTGGAAGACGAGAATCAGGCATCCGCACAACATGACCAGTCAACCAAGTTGATGTTGCAGGGCCACTGACAGGAAGCTGGGTGTATGATGCTTCCTTTCCTCGCTGGCAGCCCTACTCTTGGGTAAAGATGACATCATCTTTACTGGAGGATCAAGGAGAGGATTCTAAGCACATCGGGCCACACATCCTTACAATACACCCCACTCCCTGCTAGTAATCTTGCAGCTGTGTTCTGAACTAACTGCTGTTTTTGGAAGTGACTGCAATCTCTACCATGACCTTTGCTAGCAATATCTGTGACCCTTAACAGCAACACTTTTCACCCCACCTCTTGACTTAGTTCAGGGGTCAGCAACCTTTTTCAGCCATGGGCCGGTCCACCATCCCTCAGACCATGTGATGGGCTGGACTATATATATATATATATATATGTTTTCGTAGATTTTCACGGGTACAGGAATGCAGGTTTTGGTGTCCTCGGGTGTCTTCCCGTGTAAAAGTTGGGGTGTCTAGGCGACGTTTCGACGAGGTCTCACTCGTCATCTTCAGTCTCACTCGTCATCTTCATGATATATATCACTCAAGAAATCACTCAAGATATCCCTCAAGTAATTAAGGAACAAAAGAAGAAAAGGCACACTAACCTGGGAACTTCCTCTCTGCCCAGAACGTTGGAGGCTATACACCACACCCCCTCAACAGTATTTATAGGAACTCAAACACTGAGATCCTGCTCTGTTCCAGTAACAAGAAGCCGAAAGCACCAGCCTGAAGATGACGAGTGAGACCTCGTCGAAACGTCGCCTAGACACCCCAACTCTTACACGGGAAGACACCCGAAGACACCAAAACCTGCATTCCTGTACCCGTGAAAATCTATGAAAGCAAATATATATATATATATATATATATATATATATATATATATATATATTTGGGGGGGGGGGAATGAACAAATTCCTATGCCCCACAAATAACCCAGAGATGCATTTTAAATAAAAGGACACATTCTACTCATGTAAAAACATGCTGATTCCTGAACTGTCCATGGGCCGTACTGAGAAGGCGATTGGGCCGCATCCGGCCGCCGAGCCTTAGTTTGCCTACCCCTGTCTTAGTTTAATACCCTGGCTGAGGAAGGCTCTGCTAGCTTACCATTTTGCAACATTTCGGTTGGTTTCAATTAAGCAATGACCCTACTGCCTATAGAGTACAGTATGACACAGCAAGGAGCTTAATTCAGAGTGTGTCATTCAGAGCTTAATAGTGAATTAAACAGAACTGTCTTTGTGCATCGAGGTTATTGATTTTTTGCTTTTATAAACAACAACAACCACCTTATTTGCTGAAACAGTTTATTTTCAAAGCTAAGGCAGGCGCTCACAAAAACCACCTACGATGCAAAGTAATTAAAAAAGCTTAAAACATAACATTGGCTTCATCTGCCAGGTAGAAAACAATCAAAGAGGATACAAATTCAATCAAATGTTAAAAGCAAATTACATGGTACTTTGCATCAGGCTGCTAAGGAAAGCCACTTTCTAGTACAAACATATATGCAAAGGTTTTTCTACAAAGGAAAGAACATGATATAAAGTGACAGCTTCCTTTCGTTTCCAATGCTACCTTATTTCCAATTCTGTTTCAGCACACAGCAGTTTACCTAAGCAGTTGCCCATCTCTTTGCATGCACAAACATATTCTCTGTGCTGAAACTGTTGAGAATGTGTGCGTAAGTGGTTATCTTTATGTGTGAAACTATAGCGTCTGAAGACTTTCTACCTAAAGATATTAAAATGAGAATTTTTGGTTTTTTGTAACAGTAGTAGAAGGTGTGTTGGGGCACCACTGCTCACTTGACCTCTGATTGGTTAGGTTTGTCCCATAGCTGTCAACCTTCCCCTTTTTGGTGGGAAATTCCCTTATTTCAGCACCGTTTCCTGCTGCTTCCCGCTGCTATCCCGGATTGTTAGATATCCCGTAGACTGTCTCCAGGACAGGTGAGGATGCTGATCCCTTATTTTCAAATACGAAAGTTGACAGCTATGCTGCTGATCCCTTATTTTCGAGGCTGCTGATCCCTTATTTTCAAATCTGAAAGTTGACAGGTATGGTTTGTCCTTCTTACCAGGAGGCAGAGGGGGAAAGGTGAATGGTGGTGAGGTCAGTGCTGCGCAAATGCAGTGGTGGAACAAATGGATGTGTTTGCACCATGCTTCCCTCATCACTATCTTCTCCCTCTCTCTCTACCTCCTGATAATCAACAGCAAGGTGACCAAACGAAGAACAGGTGAGCAGTAGTGCCCCATCTTGCCATCTGCTAATGGTCTATATCAGGGTCTCCGTTTATGGACTGCAATTCCCACCATCCCTGACCACTGGTTCTGCTAACAAGGGATGAAGGTTGTCGTAGTCTAGAAACCCTGGTCTATATAGTCATGAAAAATAAAATATGAAATTGAAAACTGTTCATCTTGCAACAAAGAGCACTAAAAAAATGTACTGTTATTCGGGCTACATTACACCTTTTATCACCTCATCTTTCTTTCTGGTCTAACTTTGACAGAACACCAGCTCCAGTAAAGCATTTGAAAAGAAGGTTTGAGGTTATTACTGACAGAATATCTCTACAAAGCACTTTTAGGTTACTGTGTGAGTGTTCATTGTGCCATAAAACACAGTAGACAAGATAGAATATCATTGAGACCTTATCAATAAGGGCATGGAATGGCTTTCATGATAACCCTCCTTTTCACTCACAGGGTATACAGAAATTCTAAGGGAGTTCTGCTTAAGTCATGCAGAGCCATAGTAAGACGTTCCATTATTTCTAGCTGTGAAAAATAATTATAAAACAGAATTGTGTGGTTTAAAACTGGCTCTTTCATTGCTGCTATGATTAGCAACACACAATGACAAGTCTAGCGTGTGATTCAGGATGAGATGAGTAGCACTTTGTTGTACCAGTGGTAGGTACGCCTGGGCAGCTGGAATATTGGGTGGGTGAAAGGGAAGGGTGAATGAATGGGATTCATAGCTTTACCAAATGAACAAAAAATGTCAAGGTAAATCTAAATATACATGTTGAACCAAAATACCTATCAATATTCAGCCGGCAATAACTAACACTGACAAACCTAATACTGAAACAATATTGTGCATGGATAAAGAGATACTGAAGGGGCCAAATGAGTTACAATCTCAAAAGTTCTTTTTCAGCAGGAAATTATACAATTTAAAAGGAGAGTTATGCCTGCATGGCTTTAAACCACTTTTATTCCTGCATGGTATACAGTCTTAGTGTTTATACACACACATGAGGTAGCCCTGATGATGTTTTCCCCTCTGCACTTAGAGAGAGGTGTCCAAAATTAGAGCTAAAGGTGGCATACATGGTTTTCCCCACTCTCTGTTTTACGGACACAACAGAAATGTGAGGTTGATTAGGCTGAAAAATAATAACTGGCCCAGTTATAGCTGAGTGGGAATTTGATTTCCCTGGTCCAAGTCATTCTAACATTCTAACAACCATGCCACACTAACCCAAATACAGTCTATTAAAGGCGTGACGTCACAAGTTTCCAATAAGAAGCAACACACAATGAGTATTTTCAACCTTAATGTTTTCCATGCGTCATTACTGTAAAAATTCCGGCTACGTCTCCATGTCAAGTCCGATCCTTCTTCCCTAATTTTTCTTTGGAATCCCAATGGTTACTTTGCATTGAGATGTAATTAAAACCATTGGCCTATCTTTGGACTCGTTACTTATGCTCCCATTGTTGTAAGCATTCCGGACAATGAAGCGCAGATTGCTAGAGATTGAATTTCGAAATCTCAGTAGCACAGCCAACAAATCTTGCTCCCAACTGAGGTTAGGGATCCTACTTTTGTTTGGCCGCTCCATACTCACATCACCTACACAATCCTCTCCAACGTAGAGCTTCTTCTCTTGCAAGGTTTAATGTTATGTCATCTGCAATTCTTCAGGGAAGGTTCTCAAAGGTCCCATATTCAGAGAGGTATTGTCGCTGTGGTTTAGGACAGGTTGAGACTATTGCATCTGTCTTGTTCTACTGTCTGATTTATGCAATAATTCATGACAAATGTTTGAGCCCCATGCCGAAGGAGAGGTTAAGATTAAAATAATTTATTACAGTCGGAGACCAGCTTATAAAACACACTTGGGGGTACAGACATAGAAGAAAAACAGACAATTAAAACAATGTACAACAATCAACTATCGCAGGGAGCTGACCCAGAGTCACCCATGGAACCAAGTTTGGGGATTTTCATGACGGACTAGTTTGAGTTAGGAGATGGTCTGCGCCTACAGATCTGTACACAGAATCTGGCGACCATTCAGGTCGTCTTCTGATCTTTGCCTAACAGGAAAAGGTCAAATTTTGCTTTTGCGGGAGGTTGGCGGGCCTCACCAGTAGGGGATCAATGGTCTTACTACGTGCCTCTTCATAAAAGGGACATCTAAAGAACAAGTGTTCTGGGCTTCCTATCTCTCCCAATGGACAGGTGCAAAGTCTCTGAGCATACGGGACTTTTCTAAAGGCTCCGTCCAGGACTGGCGAGGGAAGAGCCAAGCTTCTGGCGAGAGGTTAAATTGTTCTGACTCCTACAGGCATTCCTTTTTATTGAACAGCTGCAGAATATCTTTTATTGAAAGTAGCAGAATATCTGAGCAATGCCATGAAATTGCAACACTATAACACTTGAGTGGTACTTTTTAACCTTATTAGGCCTGTATGGTTTTGTTTTGGAGTGTCTTCTCCCGTGAACAATTCTGTGTATCTCTGTCTCCTCTGTTAGCCCAACTGGCACTAATTGTATCATGTTTTCTCTTTTCTAGATGTACATCCAGACAACGACACTTACAATATCCATGAGTTTAAGTGCTTCTGTGTCTCTAGGCATGCTCTACATGCCCAAGGTTTATATTATCATTTTTCATCCAGAGCAAAATGTTCAGAAAAGGAAGAGGAGTTTCAAAGCTGTAGTCACAGCAGCCACAATGCAAAGCAAGCTGATCCAAAAGGGAAATGACAGACCAAATGGCGAGGTCAAAACTGAACTTTGTGAAAGTCTTGAAACCAACAGTAAGTCATCCGTAGACTTAACCATGGTCAAGAGTGGCAGCACTTCCTAATAGATGTACGTTCACAGGAATGTTTAATAAACCACACTTTTTCTTGGCTTGACCTGCATGAACATAGAGGTGTGCCAAAAATCATGTACCCATTTTTTAAGGTGCTTTTAAAAAAAGATCTGTAGCAAAAGAAATTAAAAATGATCATTTTAGGAAAAAAACTCCACTTCAAAAAAAGCTTTAACCTTGATCTGATTATATCGTGATGATGGGCTTCTTATTTCACTATTGCAAAGCTGTATTGCAAATGCCCTCTAGAGCTTTTCAAATTCCAATATTGCATTTATTGGTGGTGTTATCCATACATATACTTTTTACAAGTCTGTGTAGGTAATGTCATCCTTATCTTACTTTATGACCTTCTGAATAATTCTAAAATTTGAGCATCATCTTCCCCTCCCTCAGCCCACCATTTTAAGTGCAACCTTGGTTTTGCCATGTTGCAATAAGCAGCTGATTTTGCCATGTTGCAATAAGCAGCTGACAAGAAAAATGCTGGCTTAGTGAATTACGAAGACCAACAGGAATTCCTTAAGTCAGGGGCTCCTGAGCTGTGGTCCTCAGACCACCAGTCGTCTACAAGCTTCATTCAAGTGGTCCACAGAATGTCTATAGATTTGTAGTTGAGGATGGGAGATGGCACATCTATCACATGAAGCATTCACATTTTAATTGTATTTTAATAGCTTCTTTTATTTCTTATATATTCTATGGAATTCATATTGTACTAGAACAGGCTTCCTCAACCTCGGACCTCCAGATATTTTGAGACTACAGTTCCTATCATCCCTCACCACTGGTCCTGCTAGCTAGGGATCATGGGAGTTGTAGGCCAAAAATGCCTTGAGGAAGCCTGTATTAGAATAGAATGCGGTATAAAAGAAGCTACAAAACTACAATTAAAAATCATATATGGAACATTCCAGTTGCTACAATAGACAGAAAAATCATTAAGTTTCCCACCAAGACCCTCAGAATTTGTAAGTGGTGTGTGTTAGGAAGAAAGATTGGAGATCGCTGTTCTAAGTGATGCTACTTCTGGCATTCATTCTTACTACACATAGACACAAGAACAACCTTCTTGATGGTGTTACACACTAGTCTGAAGAATGTTGCCTTACTCATGTGTTTTCAACATGGAGCTGGTGACACTGTTCAGTCAGACTTCTCATTACCTGTTGGAAACTACACCTGAGCAAGGCATTTCCCTTCAGGCTAGCACTGACTATGCATTAGCCAGGGAATATGCCTGGCACTTCCACACCTGATAAAAAATCTTGAGAAGCAGAGGAATGCTAAAAGCTTGGTAGGATAACACAGAAAACCAACTTCCCAAGGGATCATATGCACACACCATTTCAAGTTAACAATTGGTAAGGGACTATCTGTGAATTCATCCATTGTCTTTTGTCTAAGTAAAGGTAAAGGTAAAGGGACTCCTGACCATTAGGTCCAGTCATGGCCGACTCCGGGGTTGCGGCGCTCATCTCGCTTTATTGGCCGAGGGAGCTGGCGTACTGCTTCTGGGTCATGTGGCCAGCATGACTAAGCCACTTCTGGCAAACCAGAGCAGTGCACGGAAACGCCGTTTACCTTCCCGCTGGAGCGGTACCTATTTATCTACTTGCACTTCATTCTTTCAAACTGCTAGGTTGGCAGGAGCAGGGACCGAGCTCACCCCGTCACAGGGATTCAAACTGCCGACCTTCTGATCGGCAAGTCCTAGGCTCTGTGGTTTAAGCTACAGCGCCACCCGCGTCCCATTGTCTAAGTACTCATATGCAAATTTCATCACCAACTAGCAAAATATGCAATTAGAAAAGCTGGATATTCCCCTTCTGGAATTGGTTCATGAATCCTGGCACATCTCGAAATAACTCTTTCAAGTAGGTTAGTCATTGCACTCTATGGGAGCATGTTGTCATAGCATGCTATATGACATTTATTTGCCTGCATACTTATCTAAAAAGGCAAAATAGATCTGGGCAAAGTCAAAGGCCTAAATACAAAAGATGAATTGGCCTTCACCACATTGAAGTCTGCATTTTGTTGCATGTGTGGTAAAAGAGAGAAAAATAAGAGAGAGAAAAGTATTTTTTAATGCAAAAGTTTTGTTTCCGATAGCATGCTTTTACAAATGTCAGTGCAACAAAGAAATTATTCAGTGCTGTCGATCCCCAAATCACAAAAGGCTATTGGTAAAATCTGAAAATTCCTCTTTGCTGGCTTTTGTAGGCTTAGCAATAATTCATAATTTGATATGAGAAAAGGATATGCTTTGAAACAAAGTAAACAGCCCTTGGTACTGCAGATATGGAAGCATGAAGCATGAATTATAATGTTTATTATGATCTTTCTTTTAAATGAGGCATAAACATACCAGATAAAGACAGTGCTTTTTTTCTAGAAAAAAAATAGTTCCTGTCATCAAGGGAGGGTGAGGGGTGTGGCCTGATACCAAGGCTGGGCAATGAGAGTGGGTTAGCTGCTTGCTAACCGACCTACTGGGGAGCTGCTGCCCAGGTGAAGAGGCTTCGACCTGCCCAGCTTTGGGATAATAATAATAATAATAATAATAATAATAATAATAATAATAATTTATTTATACCCTACCCTACCCAGCCAAGACCGGGCTCAGGGCGGCTAACACCAGGTATAAAAACAATTGATTAAAATACAACTTAAAAACAAGATTAAAATACAACATTAAAATGCAGCCTCATTTCAGTAGAAACACAAAATCAAAATCAAAAACTTTTGGGGGGTGAAAACGTCAAATCTTCACCAAGGCCAACTATCCAGACTGGTCCTATGTGGGCCAGAAAAAACCCAGGGAAGTTCCCAAATAGGAGTCCCATCACAGAAGGAGAAAGGAAAAAGGAAAGAGGGGAAGGGGATCAAGTTGATTCCAAGCCAAACAGGGGGAACAACTCCCAGGCTGAGCGAAGGAGACATGATGCTCTGAAGGGTCTGATAGCCCTCTATCCACCTTCCCAAAGCCCACTCCTAAGCTGGCCAAACACTTCCAGGGCTTGGGGAAGGAGGCACGATGCTCTGCTGGGGTTTGAGAGCCCTCCTGCCTCCTTCCCCCCACAAAATATGGTAGTGTTGCCGCTTACCATTGCGTTTCGCCAGGGGAAAAAAGCACTGGCTAAAGAGAGAATGGAGCTGGCGACAGCAGATCTTGAAGTTTGCTCTTGTTCCTTCAATGGCTGTGTGGCAGGGAGAAATGTAGGAAGTGTACACTGTGGTGGAAGCAGCTGTACCTTCCAGACATTTGGATGCTGTGGAAGAATTACAGAAACCAAAGATAAATAAGGGAACTAGCAATGCTTGGCAAAGGATTTTTATCATCATTATTATTATTCATCAAAATAATGGCCACTGTTTTATTTTGTGGGGGGAGCCACCCTCAAAGCAGTTTGCTTTCTTAAGAAAAGGCAATCAGAAACCCAACAATATTGATCAGTTTATCACAATGCGCTTGCTAATCATTAAGCTTTCTTGATTTCATATGCCAGTATGGGAAGGTAAAAATGTCTTGGTTTCTCTCACAAATGTCTCAGAGGCCCAGAAGAATACAAAGGAAAAGAGACAGCCTGAGACAGCCTGTCACTGTTGAACACCCACTGAATATGCTCCATCCTTATTAAGCTTTTTTTTAAAGGCTTGGGTTTATTTTATTTTTTAAATTATATGAGTGTTTCTGCAAATTTTAGGATTGCCTCAAGTTTTCTAAAAGCCTTCCTATTGTGTGTGAATGGTGCTGTTTTGGTTTCATGAGGACCAACACTCAGAGAGCGAGTTCCCTATCTACATGCTAGATGGGAGTGGCTGAATCTAGTATAAGCACTCTCTAAATGTGATTTCTGAGTGACAACTGGAAGGAAACCTATTCCATCCAGTAGCTTGATGCGCAGCAAAGTGTTTTTGTGTTTTACTGTAGTCTTATCTTGGCTTCAGCCCCAAAACATTGATATGATTTTAAAGCTCATCTTCTGCGCCTGCCTTCAGGGTGTTGATCCTCGTTGTTTACTGCTTGAGAAGCAGGAAGATTAGAAAAAGCAACACATCCCCATTCTCGGGAGTCACCCCCCCCCCCTCCATGGTGTAATTGAGCTGTCTTGGCTGAAAGACAGGCAACTCAGAATTGGCGCTTACTTTTTTCAAAAGTCATCCTGTAGCTATTAGACCATCTTAACTCTACTCCCTGCTGCCAAAATAATTTGTGGAAACTTTTTAGAGGCACCAGCACACTTATCGCTGAGTTTCTTGAAAGCTGCTCTTTGAAACCAGCTAGCTGTAATAGTACTCAGAATACCATCTAGAAAATATTCCTTCTTGCTAACAGTTGGTGACCCTCAGGTCTCAAATTACTTTTGCAGTGGCAGTCACAGCATTGTGCGGCAATGACATCATTTGCGATGACAGGGCGAGGGGAAGCGTGGTGCCGTGGAGGGAATGAAACTCAACAGTCAGGTTGAGAACATGCGTTTAGTGGAATATGGTCTCAATGGGGTATGATAGCATTGGGGCTTAGTTGCACATAGGTGTGCTTAAGCAGACTTCTAGGTTCAGTTCCTGACTCTGTCGTGATTCTCGTGACCTAAAGGGCACAACAGCACTTTTACAATGTATTTTTATAATGTAGTGCGTTTTGAAATTGCTTTGAAACTCGGTGTTTCTCCCTGAGCAGTGATGATTATGATATAAACTCATCTTGCTCTAAACCCTGGATCAGTTGTGCAACTGGTTGTGGCAATCACACAGGGTCCCTGGACGTTTCACCGTCTGTCGATCCCTGTGCCACCACTTTATTTCTCGCTGCCACCACCCAGGCCCTACCTGGTCCAGTCAGAGTTAAATTGGAACATAAACTTCTGTTTATTTATTGCAGTTTAACAAGCGTGTGGTTTCATAAACGGTATCGGTCAATTACAATCATGGGGTGCCTATCCAGACCTATAACTTCCGCTACCTACTCTCACTCACTAAACCACCTCTCAGATATTTACTTGTCTTCCTAGCCCCTAACTATTCCTGACTCAGCTTATTTCGCTACACTAACTCAACCTACCCACAGACTCTATCCCAATTCACTCCCACTCCAACCAACCACCCAACTCCCAACAAACTCCTCCTTTTGCACCTCCCAGAGCTGGTTTTATAGTTCCACTGACTCCACCCCCTGGGTCCTGACTGGGCAACCTGTTTAACTATTTCACCTCCAGCACTCTCTCATATGTTAACATCACATGGTTCCTTGCTCTTCCCAGCCCACATGCTAACTATTTGCTAAAGAGGCCTTTTAAGTTCCATCTGGGAGCAACACTGTGAGAGCACTGTTGCCTTCATGTCTTGCTTGTGGGGGAATCCAACTACAGGAAGCAGGGTTCTGGACTCGATGGGTCTGACCCAGCTCGTGTGATGGCCTGGTACTCAGGCTTAGACTCGGAGGCGGAGGAGTCTCAGTCCGCACCTGATTCTCTGCCTCAGGCAGCATCTGAACTGAGTCTGGGGCCCCAGTCTGCACAGGTTCCCCTGCAACAAGCACCAGCTGGGCTGAGTCAGCCTGCCCTGGCTCCAGATGCGGGGATTACCTCGTTGCCTCCAGCTGGGCAATCACTTACAGCTGCTCCACTACCAGTTGGGTCAGGAGAGGCTGAGGCGGCCTCTGGGTCTAGTAACCCACCGACAACTCCCGAGCTGCAGAGTCTCAGGTCTGAGAAAAGGAGAGACCTGAGTACTTGCAGGAGGAGTGCTTGCCTTCGGGCGAGACAGGGAGGTGAGTCACCAGGGGATCAGGACTGGACTGGACATTACCCCGTCAGAGATAAAAGGCTGCCGGACCCTGCTCCAGGTTGCGGGAGCAACATTGCTGCTTGCTGGAACCTGCCTGAGACCCTGTGCTAGCCCGGTTTCCTACCTTGGCTCTGTTGGACTGACTCCTCACAGAATCCTTGGATTCAGGACCAGACCTGGACTGTGTGGCTCGGGTTAACCCCCAGGCCCAGCACAGCCAGACTCCTTATCTTCTTAATTTTCATGAGCCCTGAAGCAGTTAGCATTGGGGCCCATGAGACCATCCGGGCCCAACAGTTGCTCCACTGCCTGTGGTTGTAGTGTGGGGGGGGGAGCTGCCAGGGTGATTCTCAGGAGGGTGGACGCTGCTCACACCACCCTCCCTGAACCAGCCCTGTGATTTTTTGTGAGGCTGGACTCTGATCAGATCCCAGCCTCGCAAAGTGGCCTGTGGAGGGCCTGTGGGCACCCCATGTACCATCCGATCCCAGCTCCTTGAGGACAAGGCTGGGATCAAAGGTTCTCATGTCGCCCTCCCCAAACTGCTTCGTGAGGCTGGGATTATTCCAAACTCATGAGGATCCTTGCTTTCTTCATAGTATTGTTATCATTGTCGGAACAGTGACAACAGGTAAATGCTCCAAAAAGGTTAGGCTAAGGTTTTCTTTTCTTTTCTTAGAGTTTTCAAGCAGTTAGTAGGTGAAATAGCAAGGTGCAGGGTGCAGAACTAATTAACAGTTATGGTTGCATCCAATGAGCCCTGGCTTCAAACTGGGCCTGTGTGCATGCGTTGCTTAGCAACTGTGTAGAGCAAAATAAACCTGATTTTCTTGAGTATAAAATGGCCAACATGTTTAACGTGTTCTAGTAGTAGTTTCCTTCTGTTAGAAATCTGGCCTGACCTGCTGTGGTGTCTGACTGATTAAGCAGGGGACTCCATTCATACACTCTTATTTATAGCAGTTTTCTAGGATAAGTCATCAATTAACCTGAAATTGAAATATCCACCCTTTTCTGCCGCATTTGCCAGAGTGAAACCTCCTCCTTAATGCAAAATTCTCTTTGCAAATGTAAAGCTATACATGAATTGTTCAAACATCAATGCATACAAACATTGCATTTTATGCATATTAAACTTATATCTTTAACAGATACCCTGTGTATTTTAAGTGTAGATGAGCTATATTATACCATGAACGTCGAACCTGTGGTCATGTTAGCTAGGGCTGATGTAGTATAGTGAAATCTGGCAGGCTACGAGTTAGTCACTCCTGCACAATATATATAGTTTTCAATTCACTGACTGCAATCGTAGGGTGGTATTCAACTAATCTTTACTCAAGGCAGAGTCACTCAAATTAAGGAACATTACTAAGTTAGCTCCATGGGTCTATTCTTGAGTAAAACTTCGTTACCACCCCTATTACCCACTTGCTAGGGAGACAGCCTGGTTATTGAAATGCCTGCTTTCAATTCAAGAGAGCTGCATGTCATTTTGATTTGTCTTTATATTATTCCAAAGGACTAAACTGATCTTTTAAAAGTCTGTTAGTTCCTCGAGTTTATTGTGCCAAATATACAGCCATCTCTGGTCACCTATGCTTGCCAAGTGTGATTCGTATTTCAACTGTGAATTGCCCACAGTCTTTAAAACCAAGATACCAGCTGCTGAGGCTTTCAAATCCCCAAACAGAAGCAGTAAGCTCATTATAGTAAATTGTGGATGATGCTTGAGAAGATGTTCATGAAATAAAGAGAGAAGAGGAAAGCTGGGTACACTGGTAGTCAGTGTTTTCTTCATCTCCCTTTTAAATCCACGAAATGAAATTGACAAGAATGTGAGCAACTTTTCAGATATCACACACAAATTCTTAGGAGTACTGTTAATTTAGGCTCATTACTACCCTAAGAAGCCATAGGCTCAGGAGGACTTGTTACTTCTTCTTTTAATAACATTTTAAATGGAAAGACTGAACACAAGCAGTGCAGAAAATCTCCTTCACTGGATAAGTGGAGTTAAACAAGTTTTCTGAAAAATCCCAAGATGGAGAAATTTCTCTATAATTTTCAGGAGAGGGTTGCTGCTTACCTCACTTATACTTTACAATGTGGCCAAGTGCTTTCCAATTTTTCTTGCCTTTTAACTATTTAAAAATGTTCCTCAGTGGTTGCAGTGGTGCAACGTTTTCTGCAAAGCTCCCTGCCATAGGCGCCGACTCCATGGGGCTTGAGGGGGCTCGAGCCCCCTCAAAAAATTTTTTGGGGGGGCTCAGCCCCCCCAATAATTTCGGGCGGGCGCCCTTCCAGCAGAGCGCCGCCGCCGTCCCCCGCCTCCTCCCCACCTGCTCCTTCGCCAGCCAGCCAGCCGCGCGCCCTAATCGGAGGCACTGCCGGAAATCCCGCGAGAACAGGGGAATCCCGACTGGCCACACCTCCCAGCCAGCCAATCGGCTGGCTGGGGGGCGTGGTTTGCCCTATTTAGGGCCGGAGCCACTTTATTTACATATTCATGAGCTTATTTATTATTCATGAGCTTTCCCGGGCCCCCCCAATATTTTTTCTAAGTCCGCGTCCCTGCTCCCTGCTGGCTGCTTCTGGGAGTGCCCTGAGATATTCATTCTGGTTCTCTCAGTTTCTCGTTTTTCCAATCTTAAATTCAATTCTCCAAATTTCTGTAGTGGCGTGCTTTTCTCTATTTGATCCTCATCAAAATTAATCATCATCTTTGTGCAACTCTTTCCTATGAAATACGTTTTTATATGCTGTTTTGACTACATATTTTTGCACGCAATTTCCACTAATATAATGCATTTTTTTATACAGTGATACCTCAGGTTAAGTACTTAATTCGTTCTGAAGGTCCATTCTTTACCTGAAACTGTTCTTAACCTGAAGCACCATTTTAGCTTATGGGGCCTCCCACTGCTGCCACGCCACTGCTGCATGATTTCTGTTCTCATCCTGAAGAAAGTTCTTAACCCGAGATACTATTTCTGGGTTAGCAGAGTCTGTAACCTGAAGCGTATGTAACCTGAGGTACCACTGTACAATATTCATTTTGGGGTACACTTTTCCCTAATGCATACTTTTTTTTTGTAAACCGCTTTGAGTTTTGCTTTCTTTTTTACAGTATATAAACTTTATGAAATAAATCAAATAATAAAATATTTGTGAGCCTTGGCTGGAGAATTGCAGCACAAAACTCAGATAAGTACGAATTTTTAAAGATGGCCGTTTTTCAGTTCTTACATTTGGACAGTGTGAATTTGATAGATTTGCATTTAAATGTCAACTGAATCAAATTTCTCCTCCAACCCTATCTGGGAGCAATGTCAAATCCCATAGCTCCCAAGCCATTCCAGGGATTATGGCTGGAGGGAAGCAGGATGAGGCTCTCTCTCCATAGATTCCCTACTGGCGGAACTTTCTGAGATGACCCAGGTCACGTCTGGAAGATCTGTTCAGATGCATGTGGTCATCAGGTTGGGGAGGTGCTGTGTTGCCACCTTCCTGATAGGGTGATACTGCCACTTACCCAGGCAGTGTGGTCAGGATACTAGCAGGGGTGCTGGTTAATAATAATAATAATAATAATTTATTATTTATTATTTATACCCCACCCATCTGGCTGAGTTTCCTCAGCCACTCTGGGCGGCTCCCAATCAAGTGCTAAAAACAGTACAGCGTCAAATATTAAAAATTTCCCTGAACAGGGATGCCTTCAGATGTCTTTTAAAGATAGGGTAGCTGCTTATTTCCTTGACATCTGAAGGGAGGGTGTTCCACAGGGTGGGCGCCACTACCGAGAAGGCCCTCTGTCTGGTTCCCTGTAACCTCACTTCTCACAATGAGGGAACCGCCAGAAGGCCCTCGGCGCTGGATCTCAGTGTCTGGGCTGAACGATGGAGGTGGAGACGCTCCTTCAGGTATACTGGACCGAGGCCGTTTAGGGCTTTAAAGGTCAGCACCAACACTTTGAATTGTGCTCGGAAACGTACTGGGAGCCAATGCATATCTCTCAGAACCGGTGTTATGTGGTCCTGGCGGCCACTCCCAGTCACCAGTCTAGCTGCCGCATTCTGGATTAATTGCAGTTTCCGGGTCACCTTCAAAGGTAGCCCCACGTAGAGTGTGTTGCAGTAGTCCAAGTGGGAGATAACAAGGTTTGGCTCCACCCATGCAGCCCCCACGCATTGCTGCATCCTTGACTTCCCCACTGCCCTGCCCCACCACTTCACCACCGCAGTAACCAGCCCTGACACCACTGTTGGGATTGCCCCACAATGCTAGGTATATTTGGTTCAAGTACTGTGTTGAAATGGGTTTGCGTGATGCCCTTTGCTGAGACCAGAATCTCTCTGTGAGCTTGAGCAAAAAGAACAACCTGTCCGCTGTGTCTGTCAGCAGCCCTGGTTAATGCCCATGCCTAATTTTGTTCAGTTTCTTTGAAGACATGGCATGTCACCAGCACGAAACATTTCACAGGGTTGTTAAGCTTCTTTCCGTATCCATAAGAAGGGCTTTTCTCTGTTTGGCTGATCTTTGCTTGTTTTTGCCCGCAGCTTCCTCCAGCAAGACGACTTATGTCAGCTACAGCAATCATGGAAACTGAGTGAGGAAACCAAACATACCTGAAAACTTGCAGGATGCGAACTTAAGAACAACATTGACTATAGCACCATGAGAACTCAGCCTTTGAGATGTCTCTAGACCATAGTCTAAACTGTAAAAGGACAAAGACTAACCTTGAGCCCAAAGCAGGAGGGGCGGGTGGGTTGGGAGAGAAATCGCCCAGAAATATATTATATGACTGTGTGTCAAATGTCCAAACTGTTTACTCATGAAAGAAGGTGAATCACAAAAGGAAAACAAAAAATGTTAGCTTGTGAAAAAAAATGCTGTTGAAATAAAAAAAAACCATGTCTGATGTTCTACTTGTAAGTACTTTTTTGTGATTGTGAGAATTTCCATTCCCGTTCCACACTTGTTCAACTTGTATAAGAAGATGAAGTTTGTTCCTTGTGAAGATGGCTGACTGAATTGAAGCCCTGCGTTGTGCTAATGATAAATGCAATGGTTGACGCATGCAAATTTTTATACAAAATAATTTATTTCTATTAATAAAGGAATGTTTTGCAAATGTTGAGACTTGTTTCGTTGCCATTTTGAGGGCTGCGTTCAAATGCCTGGTGTGAATCCCCACCCCACCCCCTGCAGTGAAAGGGAGAGATATTGTGTGCTGGGGAAATTACAGCTGTAATGTGGGAGACTGTAGAATCAGGTGCTGGTATACTTGGGATAGTATACACAAACAGGCTTGGTATCTAAGTGTTTATACAGGCATGGGAAAATAGGTGCAATAAGTTCACTGGTCAATTGCCCTAGTGTCCCTAGAAGCTGATGGCTGGAGATGGATGCTATAATCTGTGAAGAGCTGGAAGAGATCACACTTTGCTTCCTTGAAGGATAACAGTAGTCCATTTCTGCCTGGTCCCACCCCTTCACCCCTTCCAAAAAGAAGTTAGGGTGGAAACCTCATCTGCCATCTGCCTAAAGGGCAAGCGGGTTCCCCTCAGACACACTGTGCTCTGTAACAACTTGGGGAGCATGGTAACAGTGCATATACCGTATTTTTCGCCCCATAGGACGCACCGGCCCATAGGACGCACCAAGTTTTTTTTGGGGGGGGGGAATAAAGAAAAAAAATTATTCCCCCCCCATGGCGCTTGTGGGGCCGGCAGTGGGGAGAAGCGCTCTTCTCCCCACCGCCCACCTTCAGACCAGGTCCGGGGACAGCGGGAAGACGCACTGCGCCTCCCCACTGTCCCCGGAGCTTGCGGGGCCGGCAGCGGGGAGAAGCGCTCTTCTCCCCGTTGCCCACCTTCAGACCAAGTCCAGGGATAGCGGGAAGATGTGCTGCGCCTCCCAGCTGTCCCTGGAGCTTGTGGGGCAGGCAGCGGGGAGAAGCGCTCTTCTCCACGCCGCCCTCCTTCAGATCAGGTCCGGGGACAGTGGGAAGACGCGCTGCGCCTCCCAGCTGTCCCCAGAGCTTGCGGGGCTGGTGGAGGGGAGAAGCACGCGTCTCCCCGCCGTCAGCCTCCAAACCACATCGGAAGACAGTGGGATGGCGGCGTTCTGCCTCCCCACTGTCCCCCGACCTTGTGGGGCTGGTGCTGGGGCTCTCCTGAAGCCTGGAGAGCGAGAGGGGTCGGTGCGCACCGACCCCTCTCGCTCGCCAGGCTTCAGCGAAAGCCTGCATTCGCCCCATAGGACGCACACACATTTTCCCTTCATTTTTGGAGGGGAAAAATTTTTGGAGGGTGAAAAATACGGTAGGTACAAGCTGCTCTCACTCTCTTACCTCTTTTTTTTTTTAAAAAAATAATAATCATTTTTTTCAATACAAACAACCACAAAAAAGCATACAACAAAAACCGCAATAACACTAATAGCACAATTTACCATTTCAGATTTGAGTACTGATATACCTATGACTACACCTTTTAAACAATATTTCCCCACCTCTCATGCCCCTACTTCCCACCACCGTCCGCCTTATCGCTTAAATATTCCTTCCAGATTTCTTCATATTTATCCATTCTTAATTTGTGTTGACATGCAATTCGTTCGTATGTGGCTAGTCTCTTACCTCTTTTTGGTGGTTGCACCCATTAACAGTTCCTCCCTTCATGGTGTGGCTATGGTGTTGACCTTTGGGCATAGTAGAAATCTTGGTCAGCCCGACAGACTGGTGTTTTCACCTGCTCCACACCGCCTGGAACTGGATGGTAGTCTGCTAAATAGTTGATTGGTTAAACTGGTTACTTTGGCAGGCAGGGAAGAAGTAGGTCGGTTGAGTGACCCCCTTAGGCACCTCTGTGGGTAATGGGCAGCTCCCGGGTTTCAGGACCCAGTGGTGGGAATTAGGGCCATCTTTCCTCCTCATCCACTTGGAGTTGAGGCATCTCAGGGGGTGATCATGCAGGAATGCCTCCCTCCTCTCCTTCAGGGCAGGAAGAATTGGTTCTACCCATCCTTGCGGGAACTGACTACCTGCATAAAAAGGTAAAGGTAAAGGACCCCTGACAATTAAGTTCAGTCACAGATAACTCTGGGGGTTGCGACGCTCATCTCACTTTACAGGCCAAGGGAGCCAGTGTTTGTCCGCAGACAGTTTTTCTGGGTCATGTGGCCAGCATGACTAAGCCGCTTCTGGCACAACAGAACACTGAAACCAGAGCAGCGCTCGGAAACGCTGTTTACCTTCCCGCCGGAGCAGTACCTATTTATCTACTTGCACTGGTGTGCTTTCGAACTACTAGGTTGGCAGGAGCTGGAAACAAGCAATGGGAGCTCATCCTGTCACGGGGATTCGAACCACTGACCTTCTGATCAGCAAGCCCAAGAGGCTCAGTGGTTTAGACCACAGTGCCACCTGCATCCCTCGGCCACCTGCATACCTGTGGGCATTTGCCCGAAATTTGGTTATCTAGCTCCTGCACTGATAGCTTTTCCTCTGCTGGTTCTCTTTATAATTACATGGCCCAAAGTGAGCTATAGTTCAGCTAGCTACTGGTATCAGTGTTTTTAATTCAGCTCTCAGCCACAAAGAAAGGAAAAGAAGCACACCACTTTTATTGCTGAAGTTAATATGGAAGGAGGGGTGGAACCCAACCACAACCACCCTTACTACTATAAACTACTTCAAAAGGTAAGTGCAAACCCAGGTTGGTTGTGAAACTGATCTAATTGTAAATCCCCTAAAACCAGCAAGACAGGGCAACAAATTATTTCAACAGGGAGGCAGAGACAAGAGAATGACTTTCAGCCTAGAAGTCCTTCATTTTACTACCTCCCTCCTTGTCTGTATTGATATAGGATTAAGATCAAGAAGATACAGAGTTGCTGGGAAATATTTGGATTGGCATAGAAGCTGTCAGTGTGTGCTTTGGGATATCAGACACATTTTTTCTGCCATCTATAAAATGAATAAAAAATAATCCAATTCACTTATTTCCAAGCTAGGCTGTATTTAAGCTACAATCCTATACCCACTTATTTGGAAGAAAGCCCAAGTGCACTCAATGGGACTTCCTTCTAAGTAGAAATTGACAGGATTGTGCTGTCAGTCTTGAATGTATGGATACCCTGATCGGCTGGTAATCATATACTGAAAAAATACCAAGTGTCGTCATACTAAGCAGATGCACAGAGAGTCCCAGATGTTTCCAGAGACTTAAGCCAAGCAGCCACAAGATAACTGTTCATCAAAACTAAGATGCAAAATATTTTTATACATCTTTTAAATAACCAAATGAACCAATACAGGTGTAGCATTAATGAACTATCATAAAAAGAATATGTCAGCATTCAGAATAGAACTTCACACACCGCACAACCAAATAATATCTTTGGTTATACGATGGCGGTTCAGCAATAAAGGTAAAGGTAAAGGGACGCCTGACCATTAGGTCCAGTCGTGGCCGACTCTGGGGTTGCGGTGCTCATCTCGCTTTATTGGCCGAAGGAGCCGGCGTACAGCTTCCGGGTCATGTGGCCAGCATGACTAAGCCGCTTCTGGCGAACCAGAGCAGCGCACGGAAACGCCGTTTATCTTCCCGCCAGAGCGGTACCTATTTATCTACTTGCACTTTGACGTGCTTTCGAACTGCTAGGTTGGCAGGAGCAGGGACCGAGCAACGGGAGCTCACCCCATTGCGGGGATTCGAACTGCCTAGAGGCACATTAAATTCAAAAAAGTAGATGCCCAGGAAGCATACCAAAAATTCACTAAAAATACCCCACCTGTTTGGATGAGTGTGTCTGTAGTATCTAGAATTCTAAAAATGCTCATCTCCATTCAGTGTGGCCTAGAACTGTCCCTGATTATTCAGATATGATCAAAGCTTTCCCAGGAATCCGCCACACACACATCAAACAAACATGTTACCATTTATCTTTCCTAGTTCTGCACAAAGATGTTTGTAGCAACTGCTTTCTTTTTGCTCTGGCAACTTTTACAAGACTTATTCTCAGTGCTTTTTTAATAGGAAGGAAGGAAGGAAGGAAGGAAGGAAGGAAGGAAGGAAGGAAGGAAGGTAGGAAGGAAGGAAGGTAGGTGGCGGTACTCACCATGAAGTTGTTACAATGGATGCCACACTTTTAACATTTGAGGGGAAAGGTCCTGGTACTGTGTACCATCGAGTACCCACAGAAAAAGCACTGCTTATTGCTGAATAGATCCCAAGCAAAAAGGGATCACGCAGCATCACAACGCTACGTTGTCAGTCCAAGCTGGCTACGTGATAATGTTACTCAGGCCAGCTGAGAGTAAGGGCAATTGAACGGTAGTGAAAGAACACAGGTGATGCATGAGGGATTGCCCTCATTCTGAATGAACAAATATTTTCACCATCTTGTGCTTATAAATTGCAGAAGGTTGAAAGTCTATTTACAAAAAGTAATCCCTGTTTCTTTTGGCTTACATCTAGTGGATACTCTGTCATATCTTGTGTTTATAAATTCCTTCTCTGGCAGTGTAGCTACTTCCCTCAATTGCCAGTTCCCTGAGACTGAATTGCTCACGGGGCTCTCCATCATTCAAACTCTCTAGCATCACTGGTATTCAAAATTCTTTGATATTCCAGATAATTCTTCCCAGGTTTTCAGCCTAAAATACGGGCAACTTAAGCAGACAAAAGCCAGTCAACTCAGATTTCTCTTGGGTCTCCAGCTGGCCCTGCCTGCCCCAATTTCCCCTAAGCTGTCTTCTCCTTCTTCTGAGCCTGCTTCCTTCCTCCACCCCTCTCCCAGTCTTTCCCATTGGCCACCATGTCTGCTTGTGACATGACAGTGAGTCTAATGCCACTGGCATCAGCTGGGGAAGAGTCTGCACAGACTTGCATTATCCATCTTGAGGGAACAGGTGCCATGAATACTATATGGGTGTATTTAGAAAGACACTTATTTAGAATTAGAAGGTGGCTTATGTTGTGCGGTTCTCTTCATTACTTTCACAGGTGTATTGGGAAAAGCTTTGCCAGCTTCCAAGACAAAAGCAGGCATGGGGAAGTGGATGACTACCACCTGACAGCATCACCCAGGCTTCTGCATGGCAACTTCATTCCTGACGCCACCCTGCCAACTTCCACTGGATTCCATACATGAATGTCCACCACTTCATCCATACACCCTGTGCTTGAATGAATGGCAGTGCATCTGGACACAAAGCGACAATATGAGAGATTTGTGAGACCGCTGTGTTAAAACGGTTTAAGCTTTTATTAAGCAACTCACTACCATTTTGCACTTCAATAGTTTAAAAACAATGACAAATAGCTACTCAAGGTATTGTGATCAACCCAATCATAGAAATGTCTGAAGACATTATTTCTGAACTTTCCACTCTGCAAGACTTATTGAATCAGAATGCATTCACCTTGTTTGTTTATATGTATCCCTCATTTCGCAATCGAGATGAGAAAGCCATAGACGCTGTGTGATGTGGGGGCACAAAATGCCTGTTTTATTGTGTTCCATCACTGTGATCCAATTTCAAAGTGCACATATATGACAGGCGTATTTCACTATCGTGTTGGACATTAAGTTAGAAAGATTGCTTGATGTGGTACCATATTTGCAAATAAGACGCATGCCAGGGGGCAGATTAAGAATGACAAGTAGAGATCTGCATACATCAAGGTCTTCAAAATTGAATGTGGCAAAACTTAATCACGGCCCTGGCATTAGCCTTGTTTCCTTGGGCTGCAGTTTGAAACTCTGGAAATCCAATTCTCAGCTCTCTAGTTGCCCTGACTTCACAAGAGCTACAAAGGATAATCGATGGGGTCAGGCTTTTATTATTCTTTTTCAAGAAATTTTATAGGGAAGTATGCAAGGGAACTCTCTCTCTCGCTCTCTGCCTTCAGGTTTGCTCTTAAGAGTGAATAACAACAAATTTACAGTATGCAGAGAAAGCTAGAGTTAGATGAATGGAATGGGTTGCAGCAGTAGTATTAGTATCACTGAGGATATTTGAAAAACAGCCATGGATTAAGGCCGCAGTGCTATAAACACTTACCTGGGAGTTGGTCCTCCCAAACTCAGTGGTACATATTGTCTGAGGTACCATGAGAGTCATGATCAAGTCTGCAAGAGAACACAAATCAAGATGGGAATAGTGCCCAGATCTATATGAATATACAAGGCACAATCAGATCTAGTGGTATTTGCTTGTGTTAAAACCAAACACAAAAACTAAACCAAAACCAAACTAAACCTAAGTCCTATTGAAATGAAGGAGGTTTTAGTCAGTCACCCCAGTTTCCCCAATCATGTACAACAGTGGCATGCAGCAAATTTTTTCATGGGGGAACAGTTAGGGCCAGAGGCACCAACTTGTGAGGGCAATTGCAACAACAACACCACTATATTACTGTCGTAGACCAGCATAAGGAGGGAGGGGTACAATCATTTTTTTAAAACCTAACAGGAGTTAAAAACAGAAAAAATATATATAAGTGCATAAGAATCCAAAAGAAGGTAAGAAAGTCTAAAAGAAGGGTTAGGAACATCAGACAAGAGTGAAAGAGTGCAAAAGCCTAGTGTATATATATATATATATATATATATATATATATATATATATATATATATATATGCAGGTTTTGGTGTCCTCGGGTGTCTTCCCGTGTAAAAGTTGGGGTGTCTAGGCGACGTTTCGACGAGGTCTCACTCGTCATCTTCAGGCTGGTGCTTTCGGCTTCTTGTTACTGGAACAGAGCGGGATCTCAGTGTTTGAGTTCCTATAAATACTGTACTTCATCCACAATGGACAAAGATACAAACAGATAGAAGGAGCACCTATGGGATCACCCCTCTCACCGGTCATCGCAAATCTGTACATGGAACACTTTGAAACCAATGCTTTAGACAAGTCAGAACACAAACCCAAACTTTGGCTCAGATATGTTGACGACACCTTTGTAATTTGGCCACACGGGAAAGAAAAACTAGATAGCTTCCTCACACATCTCAACAGCCTACACCCCAAAATACAATTCACTATGGAAATAGAAGCCAACAACCAGCTTCCCTTCCTTGACGTCCTAATCTACAAAAAACCTGATGGCTCCCTAGGACACACTATCTACCGGAAAAAAACACACACCAACCGCTACTTACATGCTCAATCACACCACCACCCTGCACAAATAAACTCCGTAGCCAAGACCCTCATCTCCAGAACCAAACGCCTGGCTGACAAAGACCACTTGACAACTGAGTTACAGAATCTCTCAAATGTGTTAATCGCCAATGGATACCAGCAAAACAGGGTTAAGAAGCTAATCCAAAAAGAAACACCCCCCAAAAACCAAGACACGGAAGAAAACAATGGCATGGCCCTCCTTCCTTATATCAAGGGCACTACAGATAAAATTAGCAAAATCCTCCATAAACACAATATCAAAACAGCCTTTTGCACCAACCAAAAAATAGCCAATATCCTCAGAAACCCCAAAGATAAAATCCAGTTGGAAAACCAAGGGGTCTATGAAATACCCTGCAAAGTCTGCCCAGCCACGTACATTGGACAAACAAACAGACGAATAAATGCACGTATCGCAGAACACAAGAATGCCGTCAAAAAAGAAGAAAAATCTTCCTCTCTTTTCCAACACATGAAAGAAACAGGACACGAAATTAATTTTGCAGATTCCAAATTGCTCTTTAACATGGAACATCACCACAAGAGAATAATCATGGAAGCCATCGAGATAGAGAAACACCCTCACAACATGAACAAGCGTGACGACACGTCCCGCCTGCCAGACATCTGGAAATTAGCCCTCCCCACAAAAACCGACACCAGATCCAGAGGCACACAGAACGCCACCACCAATCAACCACACCAGACCCAAACCCAGACCCTCTCCACAGATAAATTACAGACACCATCCAGTAACCAAACCATAGTGGCACCTCCGGATGCTGCACCCCCCTGCAATCCCTACACAGATCTGGCTGGCACAGGGCACAAAACCACAGCTCGCCCCTATACACGAAGCCAAGCCAAAGCACAACTAAGTGCAGTACAGCCATCTTCCCAGAAAAACTCTTCACAAATTCAAGAGGTCAAGACACGAAGGCTTTAGCAACTAATCCACACCTAATGACCCACCTAAGTGGTACTCAGAATATCACTCAAGAAATCACTCAAGATATCCCTCAAGTAATTAAGGAACAAAAGAAGAAAAGAACACTAGCCTGGGAACTTCCCCTCTGCCCAGAACTTTTGAGGCAATACACCACACCCCTCTACAGTATTTATAGGAACTCAAACACTGAGATCCCGCTCTGTTCCAGTAACAAGAAGCCGAAAGCACCAGCCTGAAGATGACGAGTGAGACCTCGTCGAAACGTCGCCTAGACACCCCAACTTTTACACGGGAAGACACCCGAGGACACCAAAACCTGCATTCCTGTACCCGTGAAAATCTACGAAAACATATATATATATATATATATGACCACAGCTATCAGTCTACAGAAAAGGGACATGGGTGGCGCTTGCCGATCAGAAGGTCAGCGGTTCAAATCCCTGTGATGGGGTGAGCTCCCGTTTTTCGGTCCCAGCTCCTGCCAACCTAGCAGTTTGAAAGCACGTCAAAGTGCAAGTAGATAAATAGGTACCGCTCTGGCAGGAAGGTAAACGGCATTTTTGTGCACTGCTCTGGTTTCAGTGTTCCGTTGCTCCAGAAGCGGCTTAGTCATGCTGGCCACATGATCCAGAAAACTGTCTGTGGACAAACACTGGCTCCCTCGGCCTGTAAAGCGAGATGAGCACTGCAACCCCAGAGTCATCTGCAACTGGACCTAACTTTACCTTTACCTTTTTATCAGTCTACAGTGCACACTCATTATATCTGATTTGTGACACAGGTCATCATCTGATGAATTTTGAACACTGCTGTGCAGAATCTGGCAACATTGTATGTTGCAGCAGGATTGGTATCTGAAAGCAGCAGGGAGGTATAGAATTGTCCAGTGCACCATGAGCACTTATGCAGTAATGGTAAGATGAGGCTCGTATGAATGTCTCTATAATAAAGACACTGGCGAAGCACATGCTCAGTTGCTTCTATTTGTCCAGAGTCACAGGGGTATTGCCTCTCCAGATAAGCAATCTCCCTGCATTGTGAGGGCAATTGTGGGTGATGTCACAACACCTTGACATCACACATGTGAGCATTGCACCCCCCTCCATAAGCCAGGCAGAAGTTGACCAGGCTTTGGGAAAGTGGCACTAGGTCTCTGACAGCATGCTGGAGCTTGCCCACCTCCTTCCCAAAGTTGAGCGGGCCCAGGGCCCTGTCAGAGTATCGTTCCTCCCTCCCTAAGCTGGGTGAACGCTTCCTGGGCTTCAGAGAGGAGGCACCAGGGGAACATTTTAGGGGAGTACAGTGGTACCTCGAGTTAAGTACTTAATTCTTTCTGGAGGTCCGTTCTTAACCTGAAACTCTTCTTAACCTGAAGCACCACTTTAGCTAATGGGGCGTCCTCCTGCTGACACGCCGCCGGAGCACAATTTCTGTTCTCATCCTGAAGCAAAGTTCTTAACCCAAAGTACTATTTCTGGGTTAGCAGAGTCTGTAACCTGAAGCGTCTGTAACCCAAGGTACCACTGTAGTCTATTTTCTCCAACCCACTGACTGCATGCTGCTGATGTAGAACTTTTTTTCTCTTGACTGGGGTAATAATTTTTTCCGGGTTCAGCACCACTGGTTTTTTGAAAGAGAGAGAGAAAGTTGTTGGTCTTCTTTTCTTCCCTTTTTATTTTTCCCATTTCAGACTTTGGAATCTGCATTGCTTATGGAATATCCAAGCAGTAAAGGAGTATTTGCGTTTTTCATGAAGCAAGGGTATTTTATGCTGTGCCCTCCTAGCTATCCAACAACACAGGAGTTGTCCAACCACTCCCATCATCCCTGAACATTGACCGCAATGACTGAGGCTGATGGTAGTTCTGGTCCAAAAACATCTGTAGGGTGCCATGTTGAGTGCCCATGCCATGAAAGTGGTATGCAAGTGATGTTCCTGTTTAACAATGGGAAGACCAATACTAAATGAGACATCTGATCTTCTGCCAAAGAAATCATCTGAGAAATTAGCTTGGGTCCAGAGAAATCAGCTGTGCAAGAAATATACAGATGTCTCACTACATAAAGCGTCTCTGCAAAATTCTTCATCAGTAATATGAATTTTGTAACAATATGGGGCTTTTGAGTCATTACATTTCCAATGGAAGGTATCAAAACCATCTGACAATATAAGCATAACTAAAACATGTTCATATACGAAATAATTCAAGATCCAAGACTGATGCAGACTGGGATAAAAAATATTTTTGTGCTCCTCAATCAGCAAAGAAGAAACTGAACCAAATACCTGATTTTTTGGCATGTTGAGTGTGATAGCAGGTGGTTAGCTGCAAGGAGTATGCTTTTTTCAGAAGGTGGCACACAGAAATAAAAAGACAAACAGAAGGGTCCCCTGAAGCCAAAATCAACAATGTTGGCAAATCGGGCAAGATTCACAACATTTGGTTTCTCCTAATCAGATGTAAGATAGCATTTTTGGGAGGGCGTCAGAACTCACATGATATACAGTATGTAAAGGGATTTTAATTGCAAACACTTGTGAAAATGAAAGAGAGGGGAATATAAGAAGGAAAACAGTCTGGCATCACCCCAACAGCTCCTTTTCCTCAATTCTGCCTGAGAAACATAGTGACTCATAAAACAGGTACTGCGGGTGACAAATTGACCAAAGTTTAACCATGACAAGAAAACAAAGGAAAAAAGAGAAAGAAAGAGAAGAAAACAATTTGGAGCAGTTTGGACTGCCATCTGGATTCAAAATAGCACTTGACAGTATTCAAATGTAGACCAAAACCTACTCCTCACTCTCAGGAAACAGCACACCAATATATGCAGAGGGATCCAAATCAGCACAGTTTGTAACAGTTTGTTCCATCATTTGGATTCAAAATGGTGTCTGACAGTATTAAAACATAGGCCAAAATCCACTCTTCCATCTTGGGAACAGTTATGACAAATTGGGTGACGATATCTTCAGGGACATCCAAATCGGTGAAGTTTCCGTCTGCCATCTTGATTCAAAATGGCTTCCTACAGCATCCAAACATAGGGGGGGGGGGAAACTAGATCTTCCCCCTCAGGAATTTCTATGCCGAATTAGGTGACCATACCTCAACAGGTGTTTAAATGCACAGAGAACAGAAAGATAGAGAAGACAGATAAACAAACATATTTCCAATATATATATTAGAGGCACACATATATTCCAATAGATATTAGAGGCACAACACAGAAGCAAGCAACAATTTATTTTAGACTGGAATAAATAGCTATAAATTGAGTGTAAGGCAAATGAGTTCCAGAAACTTCTAAATATTCATTTTTTTAGAGAGACAGGACCTGGAGATTTCTGGTTTTGAACCGTTCATGTTTGTAGTGCATTGGTATTCCCTGTGAAAGTCTAGAGACTATGAGCTCCTGTCAGGCTTTTTTATTTAGTAACATCTGGCAACCCTTTCAGAGTCACCAGGGAGAGTGTCCTCAGTTGAAATTATCACCACCTGCTGTGAGGTAGAAAAGCTATCTTTCCTAGGTGATTCTTTTTTATTTATTGTACAGCATACATTATTAATTATAAACTGAATTTCCCCAACACAAATTGATATTCTTTCTTTTCTTTTTTAATTTTATGGAACCCTTTATGGCTGCTAGGCATTTTTTTAAAAGTCATGCAATGATCATATTTTTTTAGCATCTATATGACTAGAATAAACAAACGAAAATATCTAAAAGTAACATCACTGGGATGCAACACATAGTAGCTGCTGTACTTCTCCGGATGAAGTGATTCCTTTCTCATCCATCCCAACATATTTTGTGGGTAATTGGTCTGAAAATTGCTAGTACGACAACCAAATCAAGAAGCCTCTAAGATGGTTGAAGCTGAATCAAGCTGTTTCATGGAGGACTAGCTACGGTCCATACTGAACCTTGTGGTTGGTTGACTATGTAAAGTAACACAAGTCAGTATACTGATACTAAAGTATTTACAGTGGTACCTCGGGTTACATACGCTTCAGGTTACAGACTCCGCTAACCCAGAAATAGTACCTCGGGTTAAGAACTTTGCTTCAGGATGAGAACAGAAATTGTGCTCCGGCGGCACAGTGGCAGTGGGAGGCCCCATTAGCTAAAGTGGTGCTTCAGGTTAAGAACAGTTTCAGGTCAAGAACAGACCTCCGGAACGAATTAAGTACGTAACCCGAGGTACCACGGTAATAATATTTATTTATTTAGTGTTTTCTTGATGGATTCACAGGCATTGGAGGTGAGGGTTTTCTTCTTCTTCTCCCAGTGTGCCATATTCGCATCCTCAGAGGTAGAGAATGAAGTCACGTATTGGTAAAAGATCTACAGAAATGTTTATTTTTAAAAATTTAATTTAACCCCCCAAAAAAACCCTAGCTGTCATATTTCTACTATATAACTTCACACAGCCCGAGGACTAAAAATTGCCCGCTGTTTCTTTAATGCTAAAAGAACTAAGTCAGCATGAGTCAGCGGCCTACAATGACTCATGCAACCTTTCACCAAATTTTACCTGTATATATAGAGTGGTCAATGTTAGCGTTGGGTCTTGGGTTGGTTGGATGGTAGAAAGCTGGTTGCGTTTGGTGTGTGCAAAAAGCTGTCGGTTGTGGTTGGAGAAGAAGACTTTTTAAGAATAAAAGCAGCAATACTCTGCAAGAATCCGCTTTCTCAAAGACTCTTTTGTGCCAACTAAGGTCTGAGGACAAGGCAAAAGAGTAAAAAAGGAGGTCAGAAGCTTTGCTTTTTTCAAACACTGACAAATTCTGAGCTTTAGTGAATGCTATCAGACTATAAGTATTGAGCAGTCTTACTACTCAGGAGATAAAGTGGGCAGATCCTTTTGATGGGAATGGAAGGGTTAATTTCAGAAGGAATCTGAGCATGAAGACAGATGTGAGGTGAACACAAACTTGTGGCATTTTGAAGCAACAGTTGCAGGGCAGCAAATGTGTGTAAACTTGGGGTTCACGTTGGCATTCAATGCTTTGCAAATACTTGCGGTTTTTTTATACTGCTTCATTCAAGCTGTGTGCTATTAATGTACTGGAGGTCAGAAACTGATGTCATATCAATCCCTTTGCCCCATGAATAGTACTGTATTGGCTTTCAAACATTCTGGGGACATAGACAGGATTAACGGACTTCTCCACAGGAGAAGATAAACCCTGCAGGTGGAATAGCTCTGACTTTAAAAGCCTATTAAATGGAGATGTTCTTATCACAGTCTGCATCTGTACTGGATTTTATTTTTAAAAATGAATGAATAAATAAATAAATAAATTACCGTACTTTTCCATGTATAAGACTAGGTTTCCCCCCTTAAAAATCATGCAAAAAAGTGGTGTCGTCTTATACATGGGTAGCGCATAGGGCGTACGTTTGATTGGTTGCTGCCGTGGCTGTCAGCAGCTATTGTGTGTGTTATTGGTTGCTGTGTCAATGGTTGTTGTTGATTGGCCGATGCTGCGGCAATTGAGCAGGCGGTTGTCAGCTTCTGCCGGCAAGGGGACAGATGGGAGGTGGATTTTGCGATGCGTGGGTGAGCGGATTTCAGCATTCCCCCCCCTTAAAAAAGCTCAACAACCCTCCTCCCCAAAAGCTCAACCACTTTTTGCCCTCTCCCCCCATTTTCTGAAATCTCAGTCCCCCAAAATAGGGGGTGACTTATACATTGGGGCGTCTTATAGATGGAAAAGTACGGTATTTATATAAGGAATATTTATATATACTCTAAGGTAAGGTGCTTTTTTGCATATTAAATGGTTTTAGATATGTTTTCATTGTTAGATCGCTCCAGGATGTTTTATATTCCAGATAGTTCCTTGTAAAAGAAGCTATGAAGTTCTCAGTCCGGGATGTGGAAATTCATGGATATATGTGATACCACATGGCAGGCATTTGAAGGCTCAGAAAAGGTTGCTTTGACACCTGGCCTCTATTTATTTTCAACTGGCTGTACATGCCTCTAGTAACTCACCAGTAAGGGAGGGGAATCTCTTTTTTCTTACTGCCAAATGCTAATTTCTTCATTTCATAGTCACCGCCGTTATCTGACAATGCAAAACAAGTTGCAGTCATTTTGATATACAGAGGTTATCATTCCTTGTGTGGATTTTCATCTGTCACTATCATCTCTCCTGTGACACTGAACCGAGAATGACAGGATGATTAGTTTTATCTAAAATTCAGGGTATTTTTCTCCGAATGGCAGCTATGAAGTGCACAATTTGCAAGATAAAATAACAAAAATGTGATTATTTCAAATGCCTGGCTGCTGGTAGTTTATTGCCTAAAGCAGGGAATGTTTTGGACAGATGCCCTGAAAGTGTATTCTGGAGATATAGCTTAGAATGATGGTGATTCAGAAAAGAAAGAAAGAAAGAAAGAAAGAAAGAAAGAAAGAAAGAAAGAAAGAAAGAAAGCTCTTAATTCCTTCCAACAGGCAGGATATGTAAGAAGGAGGTAGAGTAACAGCAACAACCACTTATTAGGGAAGTGCTAGCAGGAGAGTTTAATTTGATATTATGACAGTGTTAATTACCTTATCAGTGGGGGAAAGACCTTGTGTTCAGTGGCTTTTATACTGTGTTCTGAGGAATTCTAATATCCCATTGAAGCTTATCAGCGACCCTCAGGGAGCAGATCATTAATGCAACCAAACTTCCCTGAACTGCAGTGAGCCCATTGTTACCAACTAGGATGGCCAGGTAAAAAAAAGAAAAAGAGAGAGGACAGTGCTTCTACACTTTCAGCGGTTGTACAGAAGATGGAATATCAGCCTGTGTGTCTTGTTGTGTCACACAACTCTTCTGCACAACTATTACAGGGGCAGAAGTCTTGTCCTCTTTTGCATCTGTCCTTCCTGCTTCCAATCTTATGTAGTCTAGTGCTTAAGAGAGTTTTAAATTACCGTATGTTCTAGGGCTGCGGTCTTCAGCCTTTTCAGTCTCTGAAATTATATTTAACCCAGCACACAATATATACACAAGGTGCGACCAGAATGTTCATTGAATGGTCATAGAAATCAGAAAGAGAGAAATATTCTAACATACTGTGGTACCTCAGGTGAAGCACTTAATTCATTCCAGAGGTCCGTTCTTAACCTGAAACTGTTCTTAACCTGAAGCACCACTTTAGCTAATGGGGCCTCCTGCTGCCGCTGCACTGCCAGAGCCAGATTTCTGTTCTCATCCTGAAGCAAAGTTCTTAACCTGAAGCACTATTTCTGTACATACCTGAAGCATATGTAACCCAAGGTACCACTGTACATACCTTAGTAAAGGTAAAGGGACCCCTGACCATTAGGTCCAGTCGTGACCGACTCTGGGGTTGCGGTGCTCATCTCACTTTATTGGCCGAGGGAGCCGGCGTACAGCTTCCTGGTCATATGGCCAGCATGACTAAGCTGCTTCTGGCGAACCAGAGCAGCACACAGAAATGCCGTTTACCTTCCCGCTGGAGTGGTACCTATTTATCTACTTGCACTTTGACGTGTTTTCGAACTGCTAGGTTGGCAGGAGCAGGGACCGAGCAACGGGAGCTCACACAGTCACGGGGATTCGAACCACCAACCTTCTGATCGGCAAGTCCTATGCTCTGTGGTATAACTCACAGCGCAACCCGCATCCCGTACATACCTTATAGGCTTTCAAAGTAGGCCCCCTCTGATACAATGCACCATTGACAACATTCGTAGAACTGTTGGAAACTTCTGGAGAAGTCCTCTTTTCGTACTGCTTTCAATTCCTTCATCACAGCAGCTTGGACGTGTGAAATGTTGGGAAATCTGTGCCCTTTCAGGTTTGGAAAAAGAAAGAAATCTGGTGGGGCCAGATCGGGAGAATATGGAGGGTGGGACAACTCAGTAACCTCAGTAACAATTTCACGTGGAATATGCAATTCTTCCACCATCATTCAGACGGACAAACACCGATTCCACATCAGTAACTCATGAACGCTGTCGACATTTTTCGCCATTCTGCTTGTCGACTGTCTGCCAGACTTAGGGTCATCTTCGATGGTTTGCCGCCCTTCATGGAAATTCTTAAACCACTGATACACTGTCTTTCGAATTACAGCTTCATCCATACACAATTGTGAGCATTTTGTGGGTTTCCGATGCCGATTGTATGTTCAAATATTTCTCACTGTCCAATTTCTGTGACCATTCAACGAACTTTCCGGACACGGCTTGTATATTTTTAATGTGTTTATTCTCCCCTCCCCATTCCATTTTTCACCACTTTGGCTATGTCCACACCATACATTTAAAGCACTATCACACATACATAAATCAAAAAGTCATGCCTTCCTGGAATTAATCCTGGAAACTGTAGTAGTTTGTTAAGGGTACTGAGAGGTCTTAGGGGACCCTGAGTCCCCTCATGAAGGTACAATTCCCAGAGTTACCTGGGAAGAGTGATTGATGGTTAAACCAGCTTTGTGAGGGGAATATGGGTCTCCTAACAATTCTCAGCTACAGTTCCCAGGATTTTTGTGGGGAGGGGGAAGCTTAATTGTTTACAGAAACATGGTAGTGTTTTAGATGTATGGTGCAGATTTGGCCCTTTTCTGTTCTTTTTTCTTACTTCCACTCCTTGTCCTTTCTCTCACAACCAGAATTCAATATATACCTGGTTCACAATTTTTGTAGTGTCATGGATCAATCTAACAGGAGATCCAGAGCTCTGCAGGAAATGAGAATACACACTAGAAAATGCCCCCGGGATCCTCTGCAGCAGCTGTGATATAGAAGCAGGCATTCCTCAGCAGAGGAGGAGACAGAAAAAGAATTCTTAGAAGGTGGTAAAGCTGCTCGATTGGTTGAACGTGAAATTGTGGAACAGTTCGGTTTTTTTCTTTCAAACAAGTTTTTGGAGAGAACAAATATATAGCCTTTTCATTTGAAAATGATTGTATGTTTCAGGTTCTCCCTTAGCAACATATTCCACCAACTTCACTGGGTTCCAGGGTTGATACACTCACCCTGCATTCTTGAAAATGGTCTACTAGAAGGATTGTGAGTGTTAGGATTCAGAAGCCTGAGGCTGAAATCCTATACACATGTACCTCAAAGTAGTGAGGGCTGCCACCTCGAATGGCTTTCATGAAGAGTAAGTCTATCAGTGAGTACTAGTTATGGTGGCTATAATGCCCATAGTATCAGAAGCTACATGCTTCTAAATTCTAGCTGCTGGGCATCACAGATGGGCAATTGTGCTTATGTCCTGCATGCAGGCTTCACATAGGCATCTGGACTAGAATGGATGTGGGTGGTGCTGTGGTCTAAACCACAGAGCCTAGGGCTTGCCGATCAGAAGGTCGGCGGTTCGAATCCTTGTGACGGGGTCAGCTCCCGTTGTTCAGTCCCAGCTCCTGCCAACCTAGCAGTTCGAAAGTGCATGTCAAAGTGCAAGTAGATAAATAGGTACCGCTCCGGCGGGAAGGTAAATGGCGTTTCCATGCGCTGCTCTGGTTTGCCAGAAGCGGCTTAGTCATGCTGGCCACATGACCCGGAAAAGCTGTCTGTGGATAAATGTCGGCTCCCTAGGCCAGTAAAGCGAGATGAGCTCTGCAACCCCAGAGGAGTTCGTGACTGGACTTAACAGTTGGGGGTCCAATTACCTTTATCTTACCTGCATGCAGGCTTCACATAGGCACCTGGACTAGAGAGCCCATTGGTCTGATCCACTAAATTCATTGGGCCTTACTTTTGAGTAGACATGTATAGCATTACACTGTAGGACAACTTGGAGAAAATGGGTGAAACCTACCTTATCCCTCATTATGATGTCTGTTCTGGTTAAGTCTGCCCAGCCTTAGATTCATCTTTCAACTCTATACTAGTGATGGACTCACTTCAAAGTATTCCACGCACAAACACACACCAATTGAAGAAACACATACATTGTACTATTCTTGTAATTTCCGATTCTCCATCTTGTTCTCTGTTGTCCCCCCTTGCAAAAAGAATTTGTTAGTCAGATCTGCCTACAGGTATCCTTTTCCTCCTTTCTTCTCTGATGTACTATGTAAATAATAATTGTGTTCTGAGATACATGCAGAGATCAAAGCTCTTCCCTACTCAGGCACTTAACAATTAGGTCAGTCTAAGAAAGGAGCATTCTCTGCATTAAAAGAAATCAAAATGAATCAGTCACACTTGACTCAAATGGCTCATCCTCATGCCTTGTTAACCTTAAAATGTCACCTGTTTCCTTTGTGCAGATAAACACTAATGACATGCTAGCTGGGTTGGTTACTTGTCACCATATCTATAGTTTGAACCCAAACTTCACAATAGGCACAATTATGTATGCCAGATTAGTGGTGTAAAGTAGGTGTTGGGGGATGAGGAGGAGGAGGAGGAGGAGGAGGAAGAAAGAAGAAGAAGAAGAAGAAGAAGAAGAAGAAGAAGAAGAAGAAGAAGAAGAAGAAGAAGGGGCTGACCTTTAAAGCCCTAAATGGCCTTGGTCCAGTATATCTGAAGGAACGTCTCCACCCCCATCGTTCTACCCAGACACTGAGGTCCAGTGCTGAGGGCCTTCTGGCAGTTCCCTCACTGTGAGAAGCCAAGTTACAGGGAACCAGGCAGAGGGCCTTCTCAGTAGTGGCACCCGCCCTGTGGAATGCCCTCCCACCAGATGTCAAAGAGAACAACAACTACCAGGCTTTTAGAAGACATCTGAAGGCAGCCCTGTTTCAGGAAGCTTTTAATGTTTGATGTATTATAGTATTTTAATATTCTTTTGGAAGCCGCCCAGAGTGGCTGGGGAAGCCCAGCCAGATGGGTGGGGTATAAATAATAAATTATTATTATTATTATTATTATTATTATTATTATTATTATTATTATTATTAGAGTAGTAGTAGTAGTAGTAGTTTGGACTTGAGATCCCACCCCTTCCCTGGGGAAATGGAATTGCGGGCTGGACCTGACCCCACCCCCTGTGGGGGTGTGTGGCTTGCCCCCATGTCATAGTGAGTCCCCTCCACACCACGCCCTAGGCTGACCATTCTGGTTGGCTGGGGGTGTGGGACGCAGCATTTAAACTGCCCGCAGGCAGGAACTCACCCCTTCTTTTTCTGGTTCCGGCTCCCGCTTAGCCCATTAACTTAAAATATTGGTGTCAAGTGTCTTCATTCTAACACAGGGGGAGGGTTTGGGGCCTTGTCACGCAACTCCTAGAACAATGTCACACATCTGTATGTAGAGATGTAGGAGGAATCTGATTTAAAGGATTTGGATTTTGGCTGCTCCAGCCTTACTGAGCATTTTGTGCATTGGACCACCTCTTGCAGGGACGTGGGTGGCGCTGTGGTCTAAACCACTGAGCCCCTTGGGCTTCCCGATTGTAAGGTCGGCAGTTCAAATCCACATGACAAGGTGAGCTCCAGTTGCTCTTTCCCAGCTTCTGCCAACCTAGCAGTTTGAAAGCACACCAGTGCAAGTAGATAAATAGGTACCGCTGCAGCGGGAAGGCAAACAGCGTTTCCATGCGCTGCGGCTTCCGTCACAATCTTCCGTGTGCCAGAAGTGGTTTAGTCATGTTGGCCACATGACCCAGAAAGCTGTCTATGCCCAAACGCTCGACATGAAAGCGAGATGAGCGCCACACCCCATAGTCGCCTTTGACTGGACTTAACCGTTCAGGCACCTTTCCACTGAAAGTCCATTTATGTCAAAGTCACTCATACATTGCACGGTTTTAAAAAGGGTGAGGGAAGCCCAGTTAATTATATGCAAAATTATATGCAAAATTATGTCTGTCATACTTATGATAAGCATAAAAGAGTCAAGCTTCACACTGTGCTTTACTATATAAGCATATTAATACATGCATTTTTATACAGCTGTAAGCATTTTTGCATGTATCTGTTGCTGATGGATCTCTTGCTACCAGCTGCCAAATTGTACAATTCCAGGACGATGAAGAGGAACAGAACTTACTTGACTAGTAACTTGATTTTTAGTTAGCTTTATTATATACAGCAGAGTAAAGCACAGCTTTGTACAAGTCACTATATACACAGACTAGATCCAAACTTCTTTCCAAACTTCAACACTCCAATACTCCAACACTCTAACAAGAAAACTGCTTTGTCATTCTGCTCAAAAGGAAGAACTTAGCCAATCACACCTGTTGCTAGGCTTCCTTATCTGCAAGCAGACTTTCTCACATATTCCGTTTAACTTGGCTTGTTGCCAACCCACTTATTGTTGACTCCAAAAGCTGCTAGAAAACCAAAGTCTCAACATCTGTTGATGTGGCGGTTACCATTCTGGTGAGGGACCACCAGAAGGCTTTTGCCAAGGGCTCCTTCATGCCAGGAAGCAATCTTACCTATCCATAGGTGAAGGTAAAGGGACCCCTGACTATTAGGTCCAGTCGTGACCGACTCTGGGGTTGCAGAGCTCATCTTGCTTTATTGGCCAAGGGAGCTGGCGTACAGCTTCTGGGTCATGTGGCCAGCATGACTAAGCTGCTTCTGGCAAACCAGAGCAGTGCACGGAAACGCCGTTTACCTTCCCACTGGAGCGGTACCTATTTATCTACTTGCACTTTGACGTGCTTTCAAACTGCTAGGTTGGCAGGAGCAGGGACCGAGCAACGGGAGCCCACCCCGTCGCGGGGATTCAAACCGCCGACCTTCTGATCGGCAAGTCCTAGGTGGTTTAACCCACTGTGGTTTAACCCACAGTGCCACCCGCATCCTTACCTATCTATATACTACCATTGTCAGAGCTGCTTCCAGATCTTAGCTCACAGAAGATCACGCTAGCCAGCGGTCACTTGTAAAAGTCTTTTATTGAGTTACAGTTTCCATTCTCAAGCTGCTGCGCGCAGCTCTACGTCTTAAGGGTTAGACCGGCGAAGCTCCGTCTGAGTCTCCGCCCCTTGCACACCAACTTAATATCCTAGCCTTACTCCACCTTTTCCGCCTGACTGTTCTTCTCTGGGTCCCTCTGCACCCCGGGGTCTCTTCCTTCCGGGATTCTTCTGACGCCGACCCCCCGGACCCTCCTGTCTCCTTGCGCCGGGCTTTAGGACCTGGCTCCCTTTCCGGGCTGCTTACTGCGCCTCCTTCCTCTGCATTTGAACTTGGCGTGCGCGCCCAACCTTCCACTTTCCATCTGACCGTTTCTTCGCTCCCCGATGGAGGTGTGGCCACTCCTGACTCGTGCCCTCCCTCCTGTTGTGAGCTGCCAGCGCTTGATACCTGGCGCCCTTCCTCTCCCCTGCTCTCTGTTGGTGACGCTGGTCCCGATTTCCAACTGCTCCCCTCTGAGTCCCCTCTGGCCCTTTCTTCCTGGGGTGTCCCCCTAGGCTCCCCCCTTGCCCTGGCCACTGGTGCTCCTTTCTGTGAATCTTCTGATTCACTGGAAAGACTCGGAGATCTCGGGTCGTCGTCATCACTCATCTTTTCTTCTGCCTCCTCCCCCTCGCTCTCTGTTTCCTCCCTTGCCCTTTCCTCTGCTCCTGAACCCCTGACAACCATGAATTAAGAAAAGGGGTGCAGACTGCCACAGATATTTGGCTTGGCAGCCAAGTGTGGAAAATAAATGTGAGCATACAGCAGTGTGAGCAACAGCACATCCGCTCTCTATGCATTCCCACCAAATGATGAGTTTTTGCCTAGTATGGTTTAAACCTCTTCTCAAAGAGTTATCACGAACCAGAGCATGGCTCTTTCCAGCAGGTTCCCTGACTGCTACAGACCTTTCCTGTTCTGTACACTTCATTCTTAGGTGGAGATGCATTAAAAACCCTGCTTTTAAGATCTCTAATTACTTCATATTGATTTTAGGATTGGAAACATAAGTTCACTAGTTTGCGAGGGTGGAAGTAATGCAGTGGTACAAAAGTTACACCATTCATAACATGGCCAGAAAATGCACTGCGCGCCAGCACATTGGGCTTTATGGAGAGCCCTGCGATCTTTCGATTTTTAGACTCCCTTCCATGCCATGAATACTAAAGCAGTGTTATGTTTTCATCCTCAACCTCTCAGAGTTTATCGCTGCATGGACATCTGTGTTGTTACAAGCTACACTATGACAGGGGGATAAAACGATGTCGTCCAATGGACAGTGTCCCTTGGAGGTAGAGAAACCTGAGTTTGATTAGCTTTGAAAGATTCTCTCTCCCTGTCTTTCTGCCTCCTTTTTTTGGTACATTCAGCTGAGAAAGGGCCAAAGACTTACTCGAGATTGTTGGCCTCATCTGTGCTTTTTCACAATCCTTGTTGTAAACACCACCTGTTGTCCATCCCGTTTTTGTGAGTTCCAAAGAGCTTGAGATCAGCTTAGCTCTGCTTTGTGTTTTAATTAGCTCCTAATGCATGCGTAGGCAACCTAATGCCCAGGGGCCGGATGTGGCCCAATCGCCTTCTCAATCTGGCCCGCGGACGGTCTGGGAAGCAGCGTGTTTTTACATGAGTAGAATGTGTCCTTTTCTTTAAAATGCATCTCTGGGTTATTTGTGGGGCATAGGGATTTGTTCATTCCCCCCCCCCCTTCAAAATATAGTCTGGCCCCTCACAAAGTCTGAGGGACAGTGGACCGGCCCCCTGCTGAAAAGGTTTGCTGACCCCTGTGACCTAATGTGAATGTGAAGCCTCGGGAGAGTGCTGCTGTGCATTCAGCTTCTCTTTTGAATTATCATCCATGGTACTAACCTTACCTTTTCATGGAAATGGAGGGTTGGAAAGGACCATGGGAGTCATCTATTCCAACCTCACGCAAGGCAGGAATCTTTTGCCCAAAGTGGGGCTCAAACACATGAACCTGAGATTCAGAAGCTCATGCTTCACCGACTGAGCCATTGCTTCAGCCACTTAAAAAGGGCTTTGTAAGTGCCGCTCTTGAAGATGTCCCCATTCATGGCAATGAAATAAATGGAGGGCAAACCACTGTCTCCTCTAGGTTTTATTCTCATCAAGAGATTGCTGGTTATTTCATTGGCTTCTGTGGAGGAACAAAGCAGTGTGTGTGTGTGTGTGTGTGTGAGAGAGAGAGAGAGAGAGAGAGAGAGAGAGAGAGAGAGAGAGAGAGAAAGAAATTGAGAGATGGTGAAGGAAGTTTATGGAATGGAGCCTTGATGTGTGGAGACGGAGAGAGGAGAAGAAAACTATAACTGTGGGGTCAAGATACCCTTTCTCTGAGTGCCCACAAAAAAAATATTAAGCCAGTTCTGCTCTCTACTACTCCATATCTTAACCTTTCCACTGATCTTTTCCCACTGCTCCACTGGTATATATTTTATTGGCACTCATATCCTAGTTTTTGTGGCATTTGTTCCTATGAGCTAGTGACAACACCTTTATTGCCTCCCTTGTGGCATTTTTCTACAATTAGGGAACGTATTTATTTTTGAAAAGGACAAACAAAATCAAATGGAATGTTTTCCTTTCAGCCATGGTTATATCTTCTCTTCTGCTTGTGCCAGATCTTCCTTACTCAAAATATCTCACACATGCTTTGCAATTATGTGTCTTTTTAATTGGAAGAGCGCTAGAGATAAAAAACATTCCTTTGCTCCACAAACAACCAATATTTAATTTATATCCATGTGGCAGAATTTAATGAAGAGGGGGGACAGCTGTTATTTCAGGAGAGGTGTTCTGAAGACATTTGGTTCCTTTCACAGAGAAGGAACTTCTGTGGTGCAATTTCATTCTTATGGAGATGGAATTTCACCTCAGGAAACTGGTTTCATCTTCAAGAAACTTGTTTAAGAAAGAATAATGCTACATACGTGTGGGGTCTTCTTTTATGTACTCCCATTTCTGTATTCTGCATATATGCAAATAGAATTTTGAGAATTTCAGGCCTACACACATATTTGTTAAACATAATATATTTGTTTTCCAAAGCTTCAGAATACCTAAAGGGGAGAACAGCTCTTTATATGCAGAAGGTCTCAGGTTCTATCACAGCAACTCTAAAAAGTACTTGGAAATACTTCTGTCTCTGGAGAGCCACTAACAGTCAGTGGATACAATACTGAGCTAAATAGATCAGTGGTCTGACTTGGTATAAGGCAATTTCCTGTGTTCCCAGGTCAACTCAAAACAATCAGTTTTGAGAATGAAGTTTAGTCCTAGACATACCTTTGGTCTATCAGGATATATTTCTTTCTCAAAGCTTCAGAATGCCATCTCCCGTGATTGTTTTCGAATTGTCTCCAGTGGTTTTGCTTTTAGAATATTGCCTCTTAGTTGCAGAGTTTTGAGAAATTAAAGGACAGAGTGCGAGATTGGCTTCATTATTACCAAATAAGAGAGGTATACAACAGATAAAAAAATTGGCTTCCAGGTGGAAAAATCAAAGTTGGAAACAGAATTGCTAGATCCCAATACTAAGATACTTTCAAGAATGTATAACTTGCTGTTAAAATGGAATACTCAGGATGAAACAGTAAAATCTGCTATGATCAAATGGGCACAGGATGTTGGACATAACATTATGTTTGCTGACTGGGAACAGCTGTGGACCACAGGTATGAAATTTACAGCATGTAATGCCTTAAGAGAGAATATTATGAAAATGATATACAGGTGGTACATGACACCAGTCAAGCTTGCAAAAATCTATCATTTGCCTGATAATAAATGTTGGAAATGTAAAGAAATTGAAGGTACATTCTTTCACCTTTGGTGGACGTGCCCAAGGATTAAGGCGTTCTGGGAGATGATCTATAATGAAATGAAAAAGGTATTTAAATATACCTTCCTGAAGAAACCTGAGGCCTTTCTCCTGGGCATAGTCAGCCAATTGGTGCCAAAGAAGGATAGAACTTTCTTTATGTATGCAACCACAGCAGCAAGACTACTCATTGCAAAGTATTGGAAGACACAGGAGCTACCCACACTGGAAGAATGGCAGATGAAAGTGATGGACTATATGGAACTGGCAGAAATGGCTGGCAGAATTCGCGACCAGGGAGAAGAGTTGGTGGAGGAAGACTGGAAAAAATTTAAGGACTACTTGCAGAAGTACTGTAAGATTAAGGAAGGTTAAAATGATGTCTGATGGAAAATAAGTGGTATTGGTAAAAAGATTTCTAAGAAAATGTAAATAGGGATTGATGATTGGAAAATTGATATTTATGATAGGTTAACATCTTGAGTGAGGATAAATGCCAGAGGGTAAGGACTTGCTGAATTTAATATCTGAACTGGAATACAAAATGGGAGGTGTGAGGAGGTCAAGAAACTAGTGAAGGAAGTATAAGATTTGAAATTACTAATTTATTTCCTGTTTTGCATTTTTGGTTTTTCTTTTTGTCCCCTTCCTTCCTTCCTTCCTTCCTTCCTTCCTAGCTTCCTTCTTCTTTTTTCCTTTCTTTGTTAACTGTTTCCTATTGTGTATTTTTTATGTGCTTTGTTTTTTGTATTTTTATACTTTTGTAGTTTTTTCTATGTTTAAATGTTGGAACTTTTTATTATTTGCGAAAATTTAATAAATATTATTATAAAAAAAAGAATATCGCCTCTTAGGCCGTTCTGCATATTTCTAATCTTTATAAAAATGGGCTCTGTGGCATCTTTTCAGAGGTTTCTGTTCTGCTTATTTCTGATGATGTCCTTATCCTGTTATTCCTAGGGATGAGGAATCAAAGGCTTTGGTACAACATATGCTGTTAAAAGATTCTGCGTGCTCCAGTTAAAGTATGTCATCCAAAGTTACCATAAATGTCAGCCTTCTTCATATTAACAACATAGATCATTTTGTAAGGCACACCATTTGATGACTGGCACAGATTTCTTTAAATGTTTGGATGGTGGAAAATGCTTTGAAAATTGTAAGCAGCCTAAAAAGTAACACTGATAAATTCTGCTGTAATTAGTTATAGTTACAGAACAAGTTAGCTTTTCCTACTAAATATTGAACAAGTTCTTAAGAGAGGGACTCAAACTGTTGTCTTGGAATCCACTAGTTTATAGAAGGAATGAGCTCAGCAGAAGAATCAGAAACAATATAAATAGAAGCAACAACCATTTTGTGTGCGTTCAACTGATGCTCGACTGCTGACATGTGGGTCCTTTGGACCCAGAAGAGAGCAGAACAGGGGGAGGAAAGGGGGCAGAATGGGGACAGAACTTCCAGTTCAAAAACACTTTGGCATTAAATACAGTGGTGCCCTGCAAGATGAATGCCTCTCAAGACGGAAAACTCGCTAGACGAAAGAGTTTTCGGTTTTGGAGGTGCTACGCAAAACGAATCTCCTATGGGCTTGCTTCACAAGACAAAAATGTCTTGCGAGTTCCTGCGGGGTTTTTTTCCCCTTTCCCCCCCCCTTTTCTAAGCCGCTAAGCCGCTTATCAGCTGATCTGCTAGGCCGATAAGCCGCTAAAAGCCACTAAAAGCCACTAAAAGCCACTAAAAGCCGCTAATAGCACTAATAGTGCTAATCCGCTAATCCGTCAATGGGCTTGCTTCGCAAGACAAAAAAACCGCTAGACGAAGAGAATCACAGAACGGATTCTTTTCGTCTTGCGAGGCACCACTGTACCAAATGCAGAACAGTGGCAGATGAAAAAGATGATTCTTCCTATGGATTTCCCAGAGACTGTGGTTGGTCACTGTAACAAACAAGATGCTTAATTAGATAGACCTTTGGTTTGATCCATCAAGTCTCTTAAAGATGATTTCATTGCAGTGTGTGTGTGTGCATATTTGTGTGTGTGTGTGCATATTTTACCAGCAACAAGCTGGTCATCTCTCTTAGACCTGGTTCTCAGCACCTTCCGGGAAATGAAATTGTCAGCAAGGCAATTGAGCAATTTGTTGGACCTTACATTCTTGGCAGAGTTTATTGGCAGTACTTCCTTAAGCTCTTTGAAACCAGCTTAAAGTCCAGAGCTTATGTGTGTCTGACTGCACTCAACTTTACCTTGCCTTTATATAAGGAAACCCAAGAGGACTTGATCACTTCTTCCCAAGGTTCCCAGTACTTTCACTTTGTCGATTCGTTCCTCCCTGTTGATGAGGATCAGGTCCAAGACAGATTATCGCTTTATTGCTTCTTTCACCTTCTGGAAAATGTTGTCAGCAAGGCAATTGAGGAATTTGTTGGACTTTACACTGTTAGCAGAGTAAGCAGAAATCAGGCTACTTGCGGTCTCCCACAACTACCATATCTATCCTTTTTGAGTGTTTGGTAATCTGCTGTAGGAAGGCATCGTCCAAGTCTTCAGTCTAGCTTGGAAATCTATATCAGACACCCACAGTAAGATCACTGTTATTTTCCTCTCCTACAATTTTTACCCATATATTTTCAATCTGCCTTCTGTGCTCCAAGCCATGGATCTCTTGACAAGTGTACACATCCTTTAAACATAATGCTACTCCTTGTGCCTTTCTGTTCCATCTATTACTTTTGAGCAGGCTGTGCCCTTCCATTTCTATATTCCTTTCATGAGTCTCATTGTGCTAGGTTTCAGTATTGCCTATTATGTCATATTTTCCAACCTGTATTAAGAGCTCAAATTCCTCTTGCTTGTTTCTCATACTCTGTGCATTTAGCTAGAGACAATGAAAAGCATGAATCATTCCTATGCACACTGCTGCCTCTGTTCTTGTCAGTAGGGAGTCACCTGCAACCACCACACATCTCTTCCTTCTCTGAGGAGCAGCATAAATTGTTCTGTACACTCTACCTTCCAATGCCACCTTGGCTCTAAGGTCTCAAACTGTTATACTTCCTCTTCTGGCTGAGAATCAGTGTCCAGGGAGAGGGCATGGAATCAATTTTTTAGCTCCACAGAAACAGCATGGCTCCTGATAGTCCTGCTTTATCTCTGAAGGGATATTTATGGGAAGGGAATTCTTGGAAATTTACTATCTATTCCAACAGCACATCTGCAAAGGAAGAAGATGTGTTATTGACATGCAAAGTGCATTTTTCTATCTCAGAACGTAAACATTCAGAAAAGAATGGCTAATTCCTTGATGGGCAGTAAAGGAAACATCGTGAAACTGTCTGCTGCATTTTTAGTTAATAATCTAACCATCTATATAATAAATAGCATATGTGAAAAGGGCATAAACAATGCAAGCCTTAGTAAAGAATGTTTGCTACCAAGGTGTTTGGGGGGGGGAAAGGTGGGTTTGTTTGAAAGGTTAAATCCAAAGAAGAATAAAAATAGTTTCTAGGTATGTTCTACAAAGGTCATGCTTTCAAGCAAAGGTTTACCTAATCCCTGTTCTATATAGAAAATAAACAGGAGAATTTCAGGCAGTGTGTAAGAATACAAGCACATGATTAGGGAGACCAAGTACTAGCGACAGTCAAATGTCAGCGCATAAGGGGCTGAGATTGTAATAATCTCAGAGGGATTTTACAAGTAATAAAATGAAACATCATATGCATTACTTCCTGTTCCTCTTGATCAGCTCTCCACCTTTTTTGCCAATAGTTTGACACCTATTCAAAATACTGCTTTTAAAGAAGAAATTAGTTATTTGCAACTAGTAATGGCCTATGCTCTTAGGTGAACAGGTGTGCATGTGCTGAGCCACTCACTTCAAAGGAGCTCCCTGCAGCCCACAATATTGATTCTGCTGACCAGCTGACCAGCTGGTAAACGGAGGATTCAATCCTGCAAGGGGTTTGCTTCCCAGGCACATTCTCTGCAGGGAACAAGCTAGTGATGCCTCCCTGAAGCTTTCCCCTGCCCCTTTACACCCCTAGATGTGGCCTGACTAGAAGTGATCTGGTGTTAAAGGCATAAACTGAATATGCAAAAAAAATTATAATGTTTGAATGCATTGGGTTTGAAAACATTTTGCAAAGTGATGTTTACATTCGGCACAAGAGGTTTCACCCTGGCAAATGCAGCAGAAATGGTAGTGGGTTTCTCTTCAGTCTTTGGAGTAATTGATGACTCATCTTGGAAACCCAAGCTATATCTCACAGCCTGAAGGTGAAACTTGAGAACAATATATGCTTGTCACTGAAGGGGGCAGCAGCAGTGGCAGTAATTGCTAAGCAGTGCAAGCAAGTTGCTTAGGATCTCTATGGGGCAAGAGAGAGGAAAGTTCTTGGACAAAACCGAGGACTAAAAAGAAGCTGGGACTAACTTGCCTGTTTAAGAGCAATGTTTTGTTTTGTATCTTGCAATGATTATTTGTAACTGCCTTAAGACTGTTCTGCAGCAAAGTTTTGGAACTCATTCTTGTAGTGGACAGAAAATTCATTTCTACTCTGTACAAGGACCACATTAGGGATTCCACTTAAAGCACCTCTAACATCTGGTGCTGGCTCAACTTGACTTAGCCCAAGCTAAGCCCAGGCTGGTCAATTCTGTGTCCAGGGCAGCTGACTACCAGCTCTATCTGTTATGCAGGCTGAGACCTTACCTGCCCGCAGACTGTCTTGCCAGAGTGGTGCATGCTCTAGTTATCTCCTGCTTTGACTACTGCAATGTGCTCTATGTAGGGCTACATTTGAAGGTGACCTGGAAACCACAACTAATCCAGAATGCAGCAGCTAGACTGGCAACTGGGAGTGGCCACCCGGACCACATAACACCGGTCTTGAAAGACCTACATTGGCTCCTAGTACATTTTCGAGCACAATTCAAAGTGTTGGTGCTGACCTTTAAAGCCCTAAATGGCCTCAGCCCAGTATACCTGAAGGAGTGTCTCCACCCCCATTGTTCAACCCTGACACTGAGGTCCAGCTCTGAGGGCCTTCTGGCAGTTCCCTCACTGCGAGAAGCAAAGTTACAGGAAACCAGGTAGAGGGCCTTCTCGATAGTAGTGCCCGCCCTGTGGAAGGCCCTCCCATCAGATGCCAAAGAAAAGAAACAACTATCTGGCATTTAGAAGACATCTGAAGGCAGCCCTGTTTAGGAAAGTTTTTAATGACTGATGTTTTAATGTACTTTTAATCTTTTGTTGGAAGCTGCCCAGAGTGGCTGGGGAAACCCAGCCAGATGGGCAGGGTAGAAATAATAAATTATTATTATTATTATTATTATTATTATTATTATTATTATTATTATTACCACCCCACCCACCCCCCAGATTAGTCTATTTCTATTTAGAAGTTGGTATTTGGCCAAATCCATTGCACAGCCCTGGGGTCTTCCACTGCCTTTCAGGGAAAGCGGCAAGCTTAACAGGGGGTAGGGCAAGGCATGCGCCACGCATAGCCGTCTCCTCCAATACCATGCTGTCATCCCACAAAATATGCTGCCTGAGGCCGTTGCTGCACTCTGCCTAACGTTAAGACTAGCTCTGCCCTTTAGATAATCCTATGACATTTGCAGCAAGATACTTGGCCTTGCTGGGAATTCTGTAGTAGATGTGGTAAAAGAAATCATAGGGCACATGAAACAAATGCCACGTACAATTGTTTTCCAAATAAACTGCATTACAATATGTTCCAGTAAAGGGCTTGCTGTATATCACACTTGTTCAGTTGATTTCTTTACATGACTGCCTATTGGACGTGTGAACTTCACCCAAAAGCACTGAGTCTCAGCTGCAGCAATCTGCAAATAAATAAATAAAGATGAAAACATTTTCCTCTGTTTATGTCTCTGTTGCTTTCTTCACAAATACAGGTCATCACCGGATGTTGCAGTTGGGAGACAAAAATCCTTGCACGAACCATTCCTATCCAGGATTGATTTTTATTCTGCAAAAACTGCTGTGACACTGTTAGTCATTACCTTCAAAAAAAGAATGGTTTTAAGAGGAAAAAGCCCGAAGCTGTAATATGGTTAGTTATGCAAATAGCCAACATAATGGTCACCCACATTTTCATCTCTTTGTGCACCCATAGGATGGGAATACAGAAGGGACTGTTTCATGATCAGAAGGGACTGTTTCAAGTGCTAATGATTCGTCTTATGTTCCTAGCCTGCAAACTCAAACCTGCCCTTTCACTCACTTGCAAGAGGCAGCCAACTTCTGCCCCAAGCCAAACCATGATGGCGTTGACATTTCATTTTGAAGTGCCAAATGAAGAACTAAGATGTGCTGGCTTGATTGCCTTTATCTTCATATCAGTCTCATGTGATAATTTCCAAGCAGAACCCGGGTGATCTCAACCAATATCAGAGAGAGAGAGATCCACCAGTTTTGGGTTCTCATTTCCCCCCAGTCTTAAGTTCAGTTCTTCATATTTCTGCATCAGATTGTGATTGAATATCATCTTGGGACCACACTTAAGGCAGAGGCGAGTAGAACCAGGAATATTGCCGAATATTGCAGCTGAAGATTGCTACCCACCGAAAAGAGCTTCCAATACACAACACAAATCACACAACACCAGGCGCTGCAAATTTTGATAGCAATTCTACTAAATTCGTTACCTTTCAAGTACAGTGGTACCTCGGTTTAAGAACAGCCCTGTTTACGAACTATTTGGTTTTCAAACTCCGCAAAACAGGAAGTAGTATCCTGGTTTGCAAACTTTATCTCGGTCTAAGAACAGAAGCCGAATGGTGGAAGGGCACCGGTGGTGGGAGGCCTCATTAGGGAAAGTGCACCTCAGTTTAAGAACGGTTTCAGTTTAAGAACGGACTTCTGGAACGGATTAAATTCATAAACCGAGGTACTGCTGTATTTGGATCATCACCCCTAGTTATTATTTGCCCCCCTCTTCTTTGGGGTAAGATATTCCTTGCTATCTGAACCCAGTAGTTGCAGTAATTTTGTCTTAGGTTCTTCAGTGAATCCTCAGAGAAGGATGATAAGCTGCTAGAAATGTATTCAGTCGTTTTGTAGGGGAAGTGGCAGCCCCTTTTGCATCCCACAATAGGCTTTCGAGTTTGGTAATAGTAAAGAGCAGAAATATTTGCCTTTAATGAGACTAGCAAGCGTGTTTTCTGGGCACAATTCCAACCACTTCATTCAGAATTAAAGCTCCAGGGCCTTCTTGCTCAAAAGGTATAAAACATACAAAACTAAGAAACCTGAGCCTATTAGCAGCTCTGATTTACAATGAAATAAATTTACAGTAACACCATTAAAGCCAGCAGAGGTGCAACTTGGAGGCGGAACTATAACGAGATCTATTTATCAGTCTCCGTTTAAATCTGCCCAAATTGCCACTCATTAGCCAGACTACTTTTATCTACTTGATGTATACTAGGAGGCAGGATGGCCAAGTGAACATTTTGCTACTTTCCCAAAGTTATGGGTTCAGCTCTCACCATAACTTTTCTAGTTTCTGCTAGCGTCTATGCTTTACCAACTAAAGGGTGATAAAAACCACCTTGTTGAATTATGCAGGACAGCCTTGCAAATGGAAAAGTTATATTTAAAAAAATAATGGCCTATATGCATGTGAATTTAAAAAGTCATTTTTAAAAAAGGATCTAATTTCAAACCTTATTGGGGGAAACCGGCTAAACCTCCAACTGTTTTGGAGTTCTACTTTTACAAGGTTAACAGTTAAATAAATGAAAACCGAACCGAATATAGACATGCACTTTTTAATTTTACTTTGATGTAACTTCAAAATGAACATAAAGGAGCATATAGGACAAAAATGATTGCACTTATTTTAGTTTCAGTATTTCTATCCGACTGTCTCATTAATCTTGCTTAACGTGGCTTTCAGTATTTAAAATGCATAACAACTCAAGCAAAACAACAACAATAAACAGCATTTGCATAGAACAAAAGCCAATCATTATTTGAGTCCTTTCACCGATTCCAGTGTGCCAAAACGAAACAAAAACAACTTTTTGCACAAACTGGGAGCTATTTGCAGCAATATCATGCATGGCTTTCTAGGTGAATATTCATGTCATCTTTCCACTCCTCCCCCTCACCCCCAGCCCTGATTTGAACCATGTTTTGCCAGAACTCTTTTGCTGTCTTGATTTTTTTCTCTGATACATTACATATTTAAATTATATAAAAATGAAATTTTGAATATATATTTTAACAATATTACAAATTACTGTGGAAAAGGGATAGAAGATATTTAAGAATGAGCACATAGGAAACTGGCATGGACCAGATAATAGACTAATTTCATCCTTCTCCAGTTGAGAGACGCCATTTTACTTTTCTTCAGTGATCCAGAACACCGGACATAGTGTCACTCTGGAGTTCTATGGACATTTAGGTGGCGGCTCACAGACCCATCTGCCCAATGGGGAGGGCCAGGGGCCAGCGCCAATCCTGGTGGGCCCTACTGAGGTACCGGATCCCTAGTGGTTACGCTACGATGCTGATTGCTGATGGCATACTTTAAAGGCAGTTTCCAGATGGCTTTTTGCTAACACAGTTGTAACTTTTGCAAACAGCGCATTAGAATTCACTGCATACCTTTCGCAGCCCCAGGGCAAGGAACTGTAAATACAAAGTGGAAATGTAAATAAAAAGGAGCTAAGAGCAGCTCCTTCCACAGACAAAGACCACACTCACAGAGCACAGGCAATCCACTTACTTGGTGTTATCTTAATTTACTGTGTGTTGATTGGAGCCTTTTCCAAAGGAATCGGGAAAGCTGTTTCTTTTACTTGATAACTGAGCAGAGTTCAATGTTCTTTTAAGAATATGTATATTTAAAGGGCTAGGCTTATGCGGGTGCTGGGCTACACAAATCCAGGTCTAAGTCATCACAGGTTTCCTCTGGAGATTTCTACTTGCCAATGGGAGTCTGGTGACTCGTTAAAGATCAGTCTGCTGTAGGAGTAGGCAACTAAGACTGGGGGCCAAAAAAGGTGGGAAGTCCAGTCATTTCCATCACATGGTAACAATATGCAATGTTCATAGGAACAGCATGAACTGTTCTGTGCTCTAACTACACCCATAAAAGAGATCATATTGATTTAGACTAGAATATTATTGTAGTATGGATGTGAGAGCTGGACCATAAAGAAGGCTGATCGCTGAAGAATTGATGCTTTTGAATTGTGGTGCTGGAGGAGACTCTTGAGAGTCCCATGGACTGCAAGAAGATCAAACCTATCCATTCTGAAGGAAATCAGCCCTGAGTGCTCACTGGAAGGACAGATCCTGAAGCTGAGGCTCCAATACCTTGGCCACCTCATGAGAAGAGAAGACTCCCTGGAAAAGACCCAGATGTTGGGAAAGATTGAGGGCACAAGGAGAAGGGGACGACAGAGGACGAGATGGTTGGATAGTGTTCTCGAAGCTACCAGCATGAGTTTGACCAAACTGCGGGAGGCAGTGGAAGACAGGAGTGCCTGGCGTACTCTGGTCCATGGGGTCATGAAGAGTCGGACACGACTAAATGACTAAACAACAATTCTTCTAGTGTCTTGCCAACAATTGCATATTTGAATGAGTTCAGCTATGACTTAAAACACCACCCCAGACCATATGTATGTTGCAATGAAGCTGGCTTCTCACTTATAATTATTCATTGAAGAACAGGGCATGCTCCAAGGCTGAGGATCTGAAGCATCTTCTACCACTATGAACGCAGGATTCTTGGTAACCATCCCTAATTGTTCATGTTTGGTTTATTTATTTAAATGCAGGTGTAGGGGTAACAGGTACGAAGGGAGGAGAGCCCTGTTTTCTAAAAGTGTCTTGGCTAGGACTGAAAGTGCATTTTCATTCACTGCAGAGTCTGGGGACTCTTGTCATTTTAAATTTCCCGTGAGTCGAGTGGCTCTGTGATGTGCCACATCGGGTTGTGTCAGTCACTTCACCTTAGTCATGTACCAATGAAGAGATTTCAACTGGAGCAGAAAGTTGGGAAGGCTTTTTAAAGCAGCTTGAAGATGACAACGGCTTTGCTCTTTCAGAAGTCTCGCTTCCGGATAAGGAAAGAGCAGAAGCACGTCTAAGAAAAGTAGATGGCAAGGTCTTTACAAACTCCAGGAGTCCAAACAACAGCCACCTGGATTCTGCGCACAGATTTTTGAGATAATGAAATCAACCTCAAAATCTGACAAGCTGTGGATGAATTCTGTGAGAATGTTTATTACTCTTTGGCCCATTCTAATTGACATGTTGGGTCAGTTCCATAGGTCATCTAGCTTGGGGTTGGGGGAACTGTGACATTTCAGATATTTGTTGAGCAACAGCTCCCATAATTCCTGGCCATTGGCTCTGCTGGCTGGGGCTAATGGAGGGCCCCATTCAAGTTCCCCATCCATGAACTAGCTCTACATTCTAGCTGGTCTCAGTTATTAAGAATTATATTCAGAACACTGGTTACGAACCCTGATCACTATGTCAGTATGCTTCTGAATACCAATTGTTGGAAACTGCAGGAGGGAAGAGTGCTGGGGTGCCAGTGTCCTGCTTGTGGACATGGCATAGACATGTGGTTGATGAGAAGAGAATGCTAGACTAGATGTGCCAATGATCTGGTCTATGAGCAAGACTAGATGTGCCAATGATCTGCTCTATTGCATGGGCAAGGGCAGAAAGTGAGGGTAGCCACTTATAATCCGATATCTCTTGCTGGTATCTGTGGTTGTCTTTTCTTTATGCAAGTGTAAAGAGTACTAGCCAGATACAAATTTTTAGCTGCAATGGGGGGAAAGTAACCATGCCAGCTTCAGAGCTGGTTGCGGTTTCTTCGATGGTTTGAAAGTGTGTTTAAGGAATGGGTGGGTTTTAGGTTCTGTAGATCTGTGAATTCCTCTGATCCACCCCTAAAACGCCCAGTTTCAGTCTTTTCCAGTATCAAAGCACTGATGATGGAACTGGCACTGCAACAAGGAAGGATGTGATCGTGCACCTCCTTTTAGGACCACAGACCTTCCTGTCAGACTGTGGAGAAGGAATTTCATGGCATCCTAGAGCCTCAAATCTGCCTGTCCTGGCCTCATACGATTGCTCCCTGGGTCTCCCTTTGAAATGTATTTTGAAGAAACATCATTGCCATATATCCCTATTTTGTAGCACTATATTATGTCAATAGCTGTAGTTTGGGCCTACAGTTCTGTCATGAGCAGTTATTTATTAGATTTCTGTTCCTTTACCCACGATGAAACCACGGGAAAAGGCACCAATTACAATATTCCTTAAGCAATGACCGTAAATATTTCAATCCATCCTTCTCTTCCTCTGTTTTGCAACACAGACAAAACAGCACTGTGCATTATTATTTTACTTTAAAACTGGGGATTCTAAAGCAAAAACCTTTCTTTCCCGTGGTTTCTCAGAGGCAATTACAGAAGTAGGATGTGATTTATCTCTCCTGCCACTCAGGATATCACCGCTAAGCTCAGACCAACCATTCCCTTTCGAGTGTAAAAATATGCTCTGAACTGTGTTTTCCAAAGCTTTCCTGTGGATTTTGTTCTACGTTATTAATAAAATCGGGAAACAATTTCCAGGATAAGAATGTGAATTTGTCCAGCTCATAATTTAAGTGAATTTCACCCCAGGCTAAAATACTGTTTTCAGGGCAGGCCCAGCACATTTTGCTGCTGCAGAAGCATGGAGATTGCTGCTTCTCACCTGACCTCAATACCCCCCCTCCAATGCTGCTTTCTCCTCCCCCGATCCATTGACTCCACTGATTCCCGCCCCCCGTCCACATAAAAAGGGGAGAGAAAGGAGGCTGAAAAAGAGGGGAGGAGTCAGTGGCGTGAAGGAGGAGAAGGAATCAGTGGCAGAGGAGGAATTGGGTGGTGAGTAGGCCCATATCTGCTGCCCTAAGGCAATTGTTTCACCTTGCCACATCGGCAAACAAGATTTTACTGTTACCGTGTTGTACATGTGGGATCTGATCCATGAGAGGCAGTCAAGTACAAAATTCCTTGAAATGCTAGAGAAGACATGCAAGGGAATGTTTGGTCCAGCCAGTTGAAACTTCCTGTTCCTCCTGGCAGGAACATCCTTCCTTTTGCATGTGATAGAAGGTGGGTGTGGCCTAACCCATCCAGGTAATAAAAGGACGAGTCACACAGCAACCTCTCTCTTTTTGACTTCCTTCTTCATTCGAACAGCTTTTAGCTAGGACAGCTCTGCTAGCTCTCAGCTAGCAGAAGCACTGGGATTATTTCCCCATGTGGGGTAGATCCACATGTACATATTTGTAACTAAGTCTGCCTTCAGGAGTGACGTGGGTGGCACTGCGGTTAAACCACTGAGCCTAGGGCTTGCCAATCAGAAGGATGGTGGTTCGAATCCCCTTGACGGGGTGAGCTCCCGTTGTTCGGTCCCAGCTCCTGACATCCTTGCAGTTCGAAAGCACATCAAAGTGCAAGTAGATAAATAGGTACTGCTCCGGCAGGAAGGTAAACGGCGTTTCCATGCACTGCTCTGGTTTTGCCAGAAGCAGCTTAGTCATGCTGGCCACATGAGCCGAAAAAACTGTCTGTGGACAAACGTCAGCTCCCTCGGCCAGTAAAGCGAGACGAGTGCCGCAACCCCAGAGTCGTTTGTGATTGGACTTAAGTGTCAGGGGTCCTTTACCTTTTCCTTTACCTTCCTTCAGGAATCCAGCTGTGAACTGATGTAAGTAAACTTCTTTTATTGACTTTGAATAAGATTGTGGAGTCTTTATTCTTTTAAGAGGGATTCAAGGGAACTTACCAGGAATGTACAATTCAATCTAAAGACAGACTGAATTGTATAACAGTGAGAGGCTCACACGAGCCTTCAACCAGCTACCTGCTTGTGCATGTAAAAAGGGGAATGTAAACTCTGCTAAGTAAAGGAACTTGCTAGTGCGAGTTAGGAAGAAGGATATTAATAAACAATATATCCTCTCCTGCCACCCTGAACATTCCAACAGTACACCGCATTGGAATCTTTTGACCATCACCTTTGGGACTTTAAATCCTGTTATTCCTAATAAGAACGCTTCAGGCTTTGGGGGAATAGAGATTTTGAATATCTTTTAAAATACATTATGTATCATTTCTCAGAAGCCCTGTTGCTTTTTTACAAGTCCACCGCAAATGGGGGAAAAAATTCATTCTGCCTGTTGGCACTTCCAAGTCATGTTTGAATTCTTAAGGTGCTGAACTAGCACTTTAGACACATTAAGGATAGCTGTACAATAAGTTGTGCTTTGGTGCGTGGTGGGGTTTGGGGTGGATCAGTTCAAATGCTTTATCTGCACAGAGGCTTCCATGTTCCTGTAGTTGCTACCAGTCCATGTAGCCAATACAGGAGCTCATAGCTGAGAGGCTCATTTTAGTCCTCTTTCTCGCTTGAAGTTCTTTGGAAGCAGAGAGCTACCTTTATTGTTTTCCACTCAATGGAAACTTAACTTGCTTCCATTTGCTGCAAGGAAGCAAGGAGGCTCCAGCCCAGGCTTTATTCACTCCTCGCTGTTTCTGGCATCAGCTGCCCTGCTCTGCCATTTCCTACCGACTGTAGACAAAAGCACCTGATGCCAGGGAGAAATCAGGAAGCATCTGACTAATGTGTGAATTGACCCCATGTGCTCATTCCACTGCAATGGAGAGGGAAAGGGTTGGCACGAGCTGAACAGAAATTCAATAAGTAGCCATGTGCATTGGCCTTAGATGTTCCTTGTCAAATATTTCAATTCATGGTTGTGTCTTTCGTGACTGACACGCAATGCTATTAAATGCATATGTGATTCAGGATATTGCACTGCTTTCAAGTGCCAGGATGGCATCTTTTTAAATTAGTTTAACATCTAGAAACCTTGAAAATGAAAAAAAAAGCTATTTTTTAAAAACAAACACAACCTCACTGAAGAGCTACTATCATGTGCTCTCATGGATTGCAACAAATTATACTGAATGAATCAATTTAAAAGAAATCACTGAGCACATTAAGTAAATCATTAATATGTTTCTGTGTCCTCTGCTTATCAATATGTTTCTGCCATTCTTTTATTTTGCTTAATTTCATGCATAGAATTAAATGAGGTGGTTCTCCCCCCCCCCCTCCATGAGGCAGCTTACATCTGCAAATCTTAGCCCGGCAAGAGAAGAGACCCTAATCAGACACTTAAATGACCAATCTCTCTTTTATGTGATAATTCTGAGGTCAGTAATTAACTAATTGGCTACTTATGTCTACCCCAGCTGTTTGTAACTGTCTATATGCAAATAGCTTGTGAAAGCTGCACTGCATATGCTGTCATGTCCCAATTAGTGCTCCCCTGCTAGTTCCTTACAAACACACACACACAAGATGAAATTTAACATGTCCATTGTACTAATTTGGACGTACATCCCACATAACACGGATTCCCACCAGTGGTCTGCAAGGTTCATTCTAGTGGTCCATGGCACTTTCTCATTCAATATTCATCTTGCTTTTCAGCTGTATCATCATTGCTTTGTTTTTCTTATCGTATTTTGATGTATTACAATTTGAATGCAAATTGCCATACAATAAGATACCTCGTACAAGAAACAAAAGCACCAATAAAAAATACAGTTAAAATGAATATACCACCTAGCACAGCATGTTCCAATTACGACAGTTGTCTGAAAAATCATTAAATGGTCCACCAAGAACATCAACAATTTTAAAGTGGTCCATGGGGGTTGGGAGGAGAGAAAGTTTGGGGAACATAGAGCATCATTGTGGCTTTAGACCTGGTGCTTCTCCTCAACAGGGTGTCCCTGAATGAAGTGAGAGTACACACCTCCAGAATCCCTTCCAAAAGGGATGTGTTACCTGTGGCTGTCTAGATATTGTTGGACTACAATCCTCATCAGCTTCAGCCAACAATAGCCAGTAGTTAGGAATGTGGTAGCTGGAGTCCAGTAATGTCTGACGGTTTGTAGGTTCCCCATCCTTGCACTATAAGTTTTTTGTTAAAAGTTTTGAAATAAGCCCTTCCTGGAGCCCAAATTTAATGGACAGGAAAACCAAGGGCTAGGCTTGTTTGAGGATGGAACATGGAAGTGCAACATAGGTAGGGTTGCCATATTTTGAAAAGCAAAAAGAGAAGATGCATTTGACTCTTGTTTTAAATACTCCTACTATACGTAGGGAGGGATGCAGGTGGCGCTGTGGGTTAACCACAGAGCCTAGGACTGCCGATCAGAAGGTCAGTGGTTCGATTCCCCACGAGGGGGTGAGCTCCCGTTGCTCGGTCCCTGCTCCTGCCAACCTAGCAGTTCAAAAGCACTTCAAAGTGCAAGTACATAAATAGTTCCAGCGGGAAGGTAAACAGTGTTTCCGTGCGCTGCTCTGGTTTGCCAGAAGCGGCTTAGTCATGCTGGCCTCATGACCCAGAAGCTGTCTGCGGACAAACGGCCTATAGAGCAAGACGAGCGCACAACCCAAGAGTTGTCCGCAAGTCGACCTAATGGTCAGGGGTACCTTTACCTTTAAGCTGCTGTAGGAGCTTTTCTAGCTAAAGAACAGGATATGTAAATGCTTTGAACGAATGACTGAGTATTGCACACAACCAAGGTGAGGCATCCATTGTATGGCTGACTCAGGCTCTGATAGTGCGAGGCTATCCAGGGGTACATGGCTGCTGCATCCCCACACAGCCCTCTCTGAGCAGCCTTGCAAGGCTCAGATCTGGGCAGGTTGGCGCAAGGAAGGTGCAACAGCCATGTTGTTCGGGGCTGGTGTCAGTCCAGCAGTGTAGGCAAATCTGGGACTGTCCCTGGAAAATAGGGACTGTTAAGTTGTGGGTTGACATAGCAGCCGGCACAGCGATTTCTTCAAGTAGCTCTTTATTATGGTAAGCTGGAATAGAACTGACGCGAACAGCTCAGCCGGCCTGTATTTATAGGCAGCCGGCTGTCAACATTGTAACCACAACAGCCCAGAGTTCCCGCCTAAAATAACTGGCGCGGACCTGAGTGAAAACTATCTACAGACCTGAGTGAAAACTATATACAGTATCCCCCTGTTGGCCCAGGGTGAAACTACACTACATAACACCCCTCCCCACCGAGATAAGGCGTTAGTTACAATCGTGATGGTTTCCTTATATACAGCACTACGCGTAATGGTTCAATTAGGCACAAAAGCATATCGGTTACATTTCCCATACTTAGACCAACAGTGATACCTGTCCAACAACATAGTGTTGGTATTAAAGGGTTAAGAAGCTCTAATCAAGACGCTCTAGTCACTGAGCAGCTGAAGGTCGTTAGGCTTCCAGGAATGTGAGTTTGTATAAATAGTCAACTCACTCCTGTGTTTGTCCCTCCTCCTTCCCCCTTCCCCTTTCTTTTGGGGCGTGTTTGCTGAAATGTGTGATTCTTCACCAGGGGTTTTTGTTTTGTGTAAATAAACCTTTTATTTGAGTTCCAAACCGCTTGCTCCAAGATTCCTTTATTGAAAAGATGCTGACTCTCCAGCCCTTCTTGAGCCGCTGTGCGAAATGCTCTGCTGTAATGGGACATTGTCGCTTCGGAAGCGCACTGGACATTTGATAAGCATTAAACTAATTAAAGTTTAATGGGACAGGTTATGGATGTTTGTACGTCAAGAAGGAGATAAGGAGTGCAGTTCAGAGTGATTTATGCAAGGACTGGAGCAAAGACAGAAGCGGTTGCCAACAACGAAAGCCTTCAAAGCAGCTTGAGTCCTGCAACGTGCCTAGGAAAAGTTTTAAAGAGGCACTGTGCAGTTTGTACTCGCTGGAAGACGTCTTATTCCTCGAGGAGCCACCTCAGCAGCTGGGAGACTGTCTACAGGTCTGTGAGTATCGTTCCTAAGCCCCAGGGAGGATGGCAGAGTCCCAGGAAAGTTTTACTGTCCCATTTACGCGACTCAATGGGAAAAATTGGCAAGATTGGAAGGCTAGAGTAAGGGTTTGGTTGCAAGCAAAAGAGTTGTGGAGTTGTACTGAAGCACCGCCTTTACAGGCAGCTGCAGACGCGTCTGCAGAAGACAAAGCAGCAGCGGCAGCTTCACAGAAACGCGACAGGAAAGCTCAAGGTCTACTAGTTTTGGCAGTGGGACCAGAGCAAATGCCTTATGTTTCCGAGTTAAAGAAGACGCATGAGGTCTGGACGGTTCTGCAGCGGCTAAATTCCAGAAACACTGCGGGGGCCAAGATCCATGCTACAAGATGTTTGTTTGATTTACGTCTCCAACCGGGAGCGTGTGTGAAAGAACATATTGCCAAAATGGTGTCTGCCTTTAATCAACTAAGACAGCTGGGCATTCCTTTCTCTATGGAGCAGCAGTCATACATATTGTTGTCTTCTCTTGATAAAAGCTATGAGACTCTAGCTTTAACTTTGGAAGCTATGCCTTCATCTGAATTAACCCTTGAATACATTTCTTCTCGACTTGCAGATGAACAGGATAAAAGGCAAAGAGAAAGAGGTTTGTCTTCAAAGGGGAGTTATGCTGTGCCTAAGAGTGGGGATGCTGAGTTTGAGAGCACAGTAAATGCTTTTGCAGCTAGACACTGTTTTCGCTGTGGTTCCTTTTCCCATTTAATCAGGAATTGTACACGTGAACCTGGTCAAGACAGCACCAAGGCCGTTACCCCTAGTTACCAGACAAGGAGTTCCAGGGGACGTCGAAGAAGAGGAGGAGGTCGTGGCTACTCCCACAGCACACAGCACATGGCTTCAGCAATGGTGTTGATGCAAGGGCGTGGCCAAGGCAGCAATCTACGCTGGTTGATCGACAGTGGTGCATCTCACCACCTGGTGGCGCCATCTAGTGTCCGTTTGCAGAATTGCAGACATTTGCAAACCCTTAAAGTTGTGACAATGGCAGATTCAACTAAATGTTCCTTAGAGACCGTAGGCACAGTGTTTTTGAAGTGTTTGCAAACAGAAATTGATGCCTACGTGCTAAAGGGAATGAAGGGGTGTATTTTGTCTGTGTCAGAACTTGATAGAAATGGGTTTAAAACTGTGTTTGAAAATGGGGTTTGCACTATTTCAAAGAATGACGTATCTCTTTTGCAGGTGGAATGCAGAGATGGGTTATATTATTTTGAGACAAGTCCAGATGAAGTTGAACAGGTTCATGCTGGTTGTGTGAACTCGCCTACCCATAATTCTTGTGTTCATTTATGGCATCGCCGTTTGGGACATATTAATTTTAAGTATGTTAAAAGGCAACCTGAATTATCAGAAGGGTGCAAATTGAACAAATGTACTAAGTATTTGGATTGTACTGCATGCAAAAGGGCGAAGGTTCATAGATGCAGCTATCCCAGTTCAAATAGGAAATCTGACAAAGTATTCCAACTTGTGCATATGGACCTATGTGGCCCAATGCCTGTTGCTAGCATGGGAGGTTCGAGGTATGCACTGTGTCTTTCAGATGACAAAACAAAGGTTACATGGTTTTTTCCTCTCAAAACAAAAGCAGATACTGCAGAAACAGTTAAAAATTGGGTTCATGCAGTAGAACTTGAATTCGGTACTAGAGTACTTGCTTTTCAGACAGACAGAGGGTCAGAATTTACCGGGTCTGTGTTGCAGAATTTCTTTAAGAAAAAGGGAATTAAGCATCGTCTGTCTACACCTTATTCCCCCCAAGAAGGAGGTGTGGCCGAACGTAAAAACAGGGTTCTGCAAGAGTTGGCAAACTCTATGTTGTTTGATGCTAAACTTCCTCAAAGTTACTGGGCGGAAGCCTGGAAGACGGCTACTCATGTTCTGAACCGAGTATATAATTCGGTAATTGGTACTACGCCATATTTTGCTTTATATGGGAAGAAGCCCAAAGTTAATTACTTTCGGGTGTTTGGATCTCAAGCCTATGTACTTATCCCAAAAGCGTTAAGGAAAAAGGGAAGTCCAAGGGCTAGGAAACTCATCTTTTGTGGGTACGAACCACACGCCAAATCTTGGAGGTTCGTGAACCCAGATGGGGATACTACAAGAGTGGTCCTCAGTAGGAGCGCTGAATTTTGTGAGCAATCCGGATGGACTCACTTACATGCTAACCCTGACATTTTGAGAGATGATTTAGGCATTTATGCTGAGAATGAAAGTCCAGAGGGTGATGAGCCAGAAGGGGATGGTGCACATGGTCCAGATGCAGATTCTGACCAGGCACAAGGTTCTTCTCCTAAGGTAGAAAAGCCAGAATCTAAGAGTGTTCCAACATCGCCAGTCAGTAGGCCTAGCAGACAGCAAAAGCGAAGCAGGTCGCCTGCAACACCAAGCCCAAGGGAGGTGTTTAAACGGAGGTCTTTATCCCTAGGGGCACGTCCAGACATAAAGTCTGAGACAGATTCTGACAGCCAACGGTCAGAGGGGGCACAAGAGGAGCAATTGCGCAGGTCAAAACGTGCCACAAAGGGCAAGCCGCCAGAGAGGTTTAAGGTGACAAGTGTATACGTAAATATGGCACAGTGTGAGCCAGATAGCTATGTAGAGGTACAACAGCTTCCAAGCTCAGAAGCCGCAAAGTGGCAGGAAGCAATGGAAAAGGAGATGGCTTCAATGAAGTCTCTCAGTGTGTTTACAAGTACAGAGCTTCCAAAAGGGCAACAAGCTGTAGGTTGTCGATGGGTATATCGTTTAAAGCCCACAACTACTGAGGAGTTGCAATATAAAGCCCGACTAGTTGCAAAAGGGTTTTCGCAGCGCAAAGGAGTTCACTATTCTCAAATCTATGCCCCTACTTCAAGATCGGAGTCATTGAGAATGCTTTTAGCCTCTTCAGCTAAGAAGGGAAATAAGCTGTTTCATTTTGATGTCAATGTGGCTTATTTAAATGCAGACTTACAAGAGGAAGTCTATATGACGCCACCACCAGGTTTTGAAGGAGACAAGCCAAACCAGGTCTGGCGCCTACACAAATCCATTTATGGGTTGAAACAGTCCGCCCGTAATTGGAATTCCTGCTTAAACGATGCTCTAGAGAGCATGGGGTTCAGAAAGAGCGCAGCAGATGCGTGTCTTTATCTAAAAGGCTCGGGATGTGAACAAGAAGCAGTCTTGATATTTGTTGACGATTTATTATACAGTGGAAAGGACGATAAACTTGCACAACAATTTGCCACAAAGCTTGGAGAAAGGTTTCAGATAAAATCACTAGGCAATGTATCTGTTTATCTAGGAGTTAAAATTCAGCAAGATGAAGATGGGAACTATTGGCTCAGCCAAGAAGCTAAGATCCAGCAGTTGCTGGAAAGGTTTAAAATGGACAACTGTGCTGGTGTTAAAACCCCAATGGAGTTAAGTTACACAAAGGATGCTCAAACTGAGCAACAGGCAGAGTTCTGTAATCCCGGGATTTACCAGTCAGCGATAGGCAGTCTACTCCACATTGCACAGTGGACTCGGCCCGATATAACATATGCTGTCAACATGCTGTGTAGACAAGCTGAAAAACCATCAATGCATGCTTGGCAAGGAGTAAAAAGAGTTTTAAGGTATCTCCAAACTACCAAAAGGTTTCGCTTAAAACTATCAGCAGAGGGCAGCACACAACTTGAATGTTGGGCTGACAGCAGTTGGGCAGATGCTGGACCAGATAGAAAATCAGTGTCAGGAATGGCGATAAAATTTGGAAATGCACTAATTGGTTGGAGATCAAGAAAACAATCACTTATAGCTTTAAGTTCAACTGAATCTGAGTTCAATGCATTATCAGATGTATGTAGAGAACTGGAATTTTATAAGCAACTGGTACAAGAATTGTTTGGAGAATGTTCCCTACCTATCAGAGTGTGGGAAGACAATCGACCTTGTATTAAACTAGCTAAATCAGGTCAATTCAAGGCACACACAAAACATTTGGATATCCGTTATCAAAATGTATGCCAAAGTGTAAAACAAGGTTTAATTGAACTAAAGTATTGTCCAAGCCAAGAAAATCTCGCAGACGGTTTTACAAAAGCTTTGAGTCCGCAATCTCATAAATGTTTCTGTTCAGGTTTAAATTTGAATTAAGGTTGGTACAGCTCAGTGTTACGAGCGAGAGGGGGTGTTGGTATTAAAGGGTTAAGAAGCTCTAATCAAGACGCTCTAGTCACTGAGCAGCTGAAGGTCGTTAGGCTTCCAGGAATGTGAGTTTGTATAAATAGTCAACTCACTCCTGTGTTTGTCCCTCCTCCTTCCCCCTTCCCCTTTCTTTTGGGGCGTGTTTGCTGAAATGTGTGATTCTTCACCAGGGGTTTTTGTTTTGTGTAAATAAACCTTTTATTTGAGTTCCAAACCGCTTGCTCCAAGATTCCTTTATTGAAAAGATGCTGACTCTCCAGCCCTTCTTGAGCCGCTGTGCGAAATGCTCTGCTGTAATGGGACATTGTCGCTTCGGAAGCGCACTGGACATTTGATAAGCATTAAACTAATTAAAGTTTAATGGGACACATAGTCCTTTAAATAAGTTGGGCGCTTGGAAACTCTGCCAGACCGCCGGGGACTGGTAGCCAAGTCCGGAGGGCCACACAGTTCTCGCTGAGGCTGTGGTGCGACCCTAGGTGGCGTTGGAACCAACTCCCCTGGATCCGCTGCTGTGGGTGGAGCCTCCGCAAGTGGAGTGGTCTGAGTCTGTTCTGAAATGGCTTGGTTCGGCTCCACGCTGGCAGTTTGCGAGGGAGGTGTAGGTGGGGCCTCGCCATCTGTACGTGTCTCTTCTGGAGCCGCAAGCGCAGTTGGGGGCACCTCGGTAGTGTCCAAGTCCCCAACCCTGCGCCTAAGCTGGTCTATGTGCCGTCGCCACAAGCGTGCGTCTTCGAGTGCCACCTGGTACGAGCGAGGTCCAGTGACTCCCACTACTGTGGCTGGCACCCAAGGGATGTCCCCCACATAGTTCCGGGCAAAGACCTGGTTTCCTGGGACAAATGACCGTGGTGCGTTGGCACAGCCTGGGGGTTCAGCCACGGCAAAGTCTGGGTGTAGCCGGTCGAGCGGTGACCTGAGGCGGCGGCCCATAAGCAGTTCAGCAGGACTCCTCCCTGTGGCCACATGAGGGGTGATGTGTTGCACGAACAACTATTCGGCGACCCGCTCATGCCAGTCTCCCCGGTCCAGGCGCGCCAGTGCCTCTTTTGTGGAGCGCACCATTCTTTCCGCTTGCCCGTTGCTGGATGGATGAAAGGGTGCCGTTAGGGCATGGCGGATGCCCAGTCCCAAAAGATACCGCTCAAACGTGCCTGACGTGAACTGCGGTCCGTTGTCAGAGACAAGGACATCAGGACACCCATGCGTTGCAAACAGGCCTCGCAGCACCCAGATGACAGCTTCGGTAGTGGTGGAGGGCATCAGGGCGACCTCCAGCCATTTGGAATAGGCGTCCACCACTACCATAAAGGTCCGGCCGTGAAAGGGGCCAGCCAGATCGATGTGCACCCTCGACCAGGGTGTCTTTGGCGTCTCCCAGGTGTGTCCCTTAGCTGCCGGTGGTGCAGGCCTCGACTCCTGGCACGCTTGACAGGCGGACACCCAGGCAGTGATGGCATCGTCCATATTAGGCCACCAGACGTAACACCGAGCCAACGCCTTCATTTTGACAATTCCCGGGTGGCCAACGTGCAGAGCCTCCAGGACGCGCTGACGGAGTCCCTGGGGAATCACGACACGGTCTCCCCACAGCAGACAGCCGCGATGAGCTGAGAGTTCATGTTGTCTGGTTGCGAAGGGCTGGAACTCCGATGCAAAAGGCCCTTGTGGCCACCCCCTCCACACCCAGTTGAGCACCCGGCTGATGGTGCGATCCTGTGCAGATGCGGAGGCCACAGTGGCAGCCGATACAGGTGCTGCCGGAAGATCCTCAATCAGAAGGAGCGATGAAGCTGGAGCCGGGTCTTCCACAAATGCTGGAAGAGGGCAACGGCTGAGGGCGTCGGCATGGCCCATCGATTCCCCCGGGCGATGGATGAGCCGGTAGTGGTAGGCAGCCAGGAAAACAGTCCAGCGCAGCATGCGTGGTGAGAGGACCGGTGGAGTTGGACGATCACCGGCGAGGAGGCCCAGGAGTGGCTTGTGGTCAGTGATGAGGTCAAAAGTCCTGCCATAGAGGTATTCATGGAATCTCTTCACTCCAGCCACAAGTGCCAATGCCTCCTTGTCGAGCTGGCTGTAATTCCGTTCCGTCGGAGATAGTGTCCTGGAAAAGTAGGCGAGCGGTGCTTCTCTTCCATCTGGAAAACGGTGACTAAGGACAGCACCGATGCCAAAAGGTGAGGCGTCGCAGGCAAGGACCAGCGGCCTGGATTCACTGTACTGTACCAGCACACTGTCTGAAGAAAGGAGAGCCTTGACTGCGTTGAAGGCCGCCGTCTCCCGATGACCCCAGGCCCAAGGCGTCTTAGTGCTAAGGAGTCGGTGAAGAGGCTCAGCCACTGTAGCTTTGTGGGGCAGGAACATGTTATAAAAGTTCAGCAGCCCCAGGAATGCCTGCAACTCCGTTTTGTTCTTTGGGGTGGGGGCCTGCTGGATAGCGCGGATCTTGGATGTGGTTGAATGAAGACCGGAGGCATCGATAAGATAGCCCAGGAACTCTACCTGTGGAACGGCGATCTGGCACTTCTCTCTCTTTACCTTGAGCCCGGCCTCCTGGAACCTGGTCAGCACGGCACAGAGGCGCTCGAACAGCTGCTGGTGTGAGTCTGCAGACACCAAGACGTCATCAAAATATGGTACCACGCCCGGAAGCCCTTGCAGGAGACACTCCATAAGGCTTTGGAAGATGCCAGGAGCCACACTCACCCCGAACTGCAACCGGCGGCAACGGAATGCCCCCCGGTGGGTGACGATCGTCTGGGCTTCAGCAGTGGCATCATCGACTGGCAGTTGTTGATAGGCTTGGGCAAGGTCCAGCTTAGCGAAGACCTTACCCTCACCCAGGGAATGCAGCAGGTGTTGGACAACAGGAACCGGATAAGCGTGCTGCTGAAGTGCCTTGTTGATCGTGCACTTGTAGTCAGCGCAGATTCTCACCGACCCATCTGGCTTGACAGGCGTGACAATGGGGGTTTCCCACTTTGCGTGGTCAACCGGCTCCAAAACTCCTTGGGCGATCAGTTTGTCCAGTTGTTCGTCCACCTTAGCCTTGAGAGCAAAGGGAACCTGGCGTGGCTTTAGCTTGATGGGGGCGACTTGTGGATCAAGGCTAAAGGAGATGGGCGTACCTGTATATTGGCCCAAGGTGCCGTCAAAAACCTCGGCAAAGTCTTTGACCAGACCCTCAGTCTCTGCGTTAGAGATGCAGTTGATGCCGGTGACTTCCAGGCCGAGGGCATCAAACCAGTCTAGCCCTAGGAGGCTTGGCCGCTGACCTTCGACCACCACCAACCGGAGCAGGCCCGAAAAATCCTTGAAGGCGATCCGGAACCGGCCAACGCCTACCACGGGAATGTCGTTTCCCTGGTAGTCTCTCAGGTGTACGCGGTGAGAGTCGAGTTGCCTTTTAGACACTCTGGGTACCAGTCTTTTGATGGTGCTCCATGACACGATGGACAGGGCAGACCCGGTGTCGATCTCCATGTCACATGGAGCTCCTTCAATGAGCACCGTGACGTTCAGCTTGCGTCGCGTAGGCGAGTCGGTTTGGCCAATCGTGGTTCCAGACGGGCAGCGGCAGTTGGTGAGAGCGAAACAACTTTCCTTGGCAGACTGGAGTGAAAACTTGGACTTGCGAGTCGATGAAGGGGGGGTGTCAGACGGAGCCGATCGGCAGACCTTAGCGATGTGGCCCCTTCCGGAACACTTCCTACAGATGGCGTCTCTGAATCGACACTTGGCACGGGAATGGTTGCCTCCGCAGCCGGCACATTCCGGTTGGCCCTTGGACTTCTGTTGGAACTTCCTGCGCTCCCGCTTTGTCTGGTGCACGTCATCGTCTTCACTGGAGGATGCCTCCTCACTGCTGGCCTCTTCATGATGCACCGGAACTGGCTCCCTAGCCAAACGCGGGCTGCTGGACTTGCGGATCTCCTGGGCGGAGCGTTCAGCAGCTTCTGAGGCCACAGCCTCCTCAATGGCTTTCTATAGCGTGAGGTCTGGCTTGGCTAGGAGGCGCCGTTGCAGATGGATGTCCCGGACCCCGCAGACGATTCGATCCATCAGGGCATCGTCTAAGTCTCGGAACTCACAGTGCATTGCAGCCTGTCGCAGGGCGGTGGTGTAGTTGTTGATTGACTCCCCCTTTGCCTGGTTCCGGTGGTAGAACGCATGGCGGGCAGCAATCTTGGACGGCTTTGGTGCGTAGTGGTTGCGGAGCTTCTCTTGGATCGTGTCCCATGGTGTTGCCTGGACTGCTTCAGGCGCAACCAACGCTCGGGCCGTCTCAAACACCTCAGGCCCACAGAGGCTGAGGAATAGGCCCCGCTTCCGATCCTTTGATACTGCTGTCAGCTCGTTGGCTTGGAGGTAGCAGTCGAACCGAGCGAGGTAGGAGTCCCATGATTCAGAGGCTGGCGCAAACGGCGGTAGAGGCACAAGTGAAGCCATGATTCCGATGCCGGCGTGAAGGGCGATGGATGGAACACAGTGCTCTAGCCAGAACAGTCAGCTCTGAATTGGTTCTGCCCAGTGATTTCGCTCAGTGATTCAGCTCAGTTCAGAGGCTGGCCGCATCTGGCTGTGCTCTGATGTCCATCCATCCCACCTTCGTCGCCAGTGTTAAGTTGTGGGTTGACATAGCAGCCGGCACAGCGATTTCTTCAAGTAGCTCTTTATTATGGTAAGCTGGAATAGAACTGACGCGAACAGCTCAGCCGGCCTGTATTTATAGGCAGCCGGCTGTCAACATTGTAACCACAACAGCCCAGAGTTCCCGCCTAAAATAACTGGCGCGGACCTGAGTGAAAACTATCTACAGACCTGAGTGAAAACTATATACAGTATCCCCCTGTTGGCCCAGGGTGAAACTACACTACATAACAGGGACAGTTGGAGGATCTGTTCCTACATTGCTACATTCCCAAAGCAATTAATAGCATGAGCTGGGAAGTCTTCTGTACTAGAATAGCAAGAAGAAGCCCTGGGCCTTGCAGAAAGTTGCTCTTTGAATTCTTGCCACTAACCACGAGTTTAAAACAGATTTAACTTGAGAGGCAGATTTCAGAAGACCATTTCATTGGGGTTTTGAAAAAGCACTCTCTTGATCTTGATAAATGGCTTCTGTGCATCTAGATATTTATTTGGATAACGGCGGCTTCATATTTCAGCATCAAAAAGGCATACATTCTTTATAACTCATTCTCCCTTCCAAGGAGGTTTGCTTTCTGAGGCTTTGCCTGTGCTTTCCGTAGGACACCCAAACGCTGACAGCTTGAAGAATGTGCTGAAGCCAGCAAGCAGAAGACACAATCGATTCTCTGGTTCTTTAAAAAAAAAAAAAAAATTCCCCCTTCACAGTTCATATTCTGAATGACGGTCTTAACGGGTCCCTTTATTTCGAAAATGAAAAATGAAGCCCTTAAAAAAGCAAATGCTGTTAGCAACTATGCTAAAGTGATAATAGTGTACGATGGATGAACATTGTCAACACTTCAGGAAACCAACGGAGAAAAAAAGGCTTAAGGTGATCTCCAAAAGACTAGAACGTGTTTAGTGTTTAAAGAAAATAAACAGATCTATTGCTGTTCCTCATAATCTGCTGGCGATCATTTGGATTAAAGGTTCGGTGACAAAATGAGTTAGTCTCTGAAAAAGGATGTTGCCTGCTTCATTGTTATTTTACATAGATATCCCAAGTTTTCCTTCCTCACAACAGTTTGAAGACTAAAAAACTAACAAGCAAAACAGCTGGCTCCCCATGATGGAGGGATGCAAACTGGGTGCTTGTGGGTCAATTGAGGTAGAACAGGTGGAGTACTTTCAGATCCTTGAGCTGTGGTTGGCACCAAGGAACATCCTTGTTGGGCATCTCCTGAGGCCCACATCTTGGGGGGTGGAAAGCTTTGCTGACTGCCACAACTCCTGCTTCCCCTCTTACCTGATCCTCATTTGAGGTCCTCCTTTGAGTATCTAATCTGAGGGAGGTTTGCAGTATGATGACAATGGAGAGGGCCTTTTTGGTTGTGGCTCCCTGCTTGCAGAGTGCATGCCCTGATGCGGTTTTCATTTATTAGATTTATTGACCACCCTTCATTGTAAGATCTCTGAGTGGTTCACAGAATAAAATATAGGATAAAACAAGTAAATAAGCAAAACAAAACAGCAAAACAATAACACTCCCTTAGATTTAAAAGGCTGTAGAATATTAGTCAGTCAAAGGCCTGGTTGAAGGGGAACGTTTTTGCCTGCTGCTTAAAGGTGTGTAATGAAGACTCGAGGTGAACCTCCCTGGGAAGGGCATTCCACAAACAAGGAGCCAGTGCAGAGAAGGCCCGTTCTCATGTTGCCACCCTCCAGACCTCACATGGAGGAGGCACAATAGAAGGTCCTCAGATGGTTCTTGGTAATGATGACGATACTACAATTGTCACTTGATTACCCACTCTGTCTGTCTTGCCCAGAAAATAAGAGGCAGTACGTTAATAAGAGCAGCACGTTATGAGAGTGAAACAGTAGTTGTACTGGACACTACTTCCTCTGCCAACACCAGCTGGGATAGCTCAGTCCGTAGAGCATGAGACTCTTAATCTCAAGGTTGTGAGTTTGAGCCCCATGTTGGGCAAAAGATTCATTCATTGAAGGGGTTGGAATAGATGACTCTCATGGACCCTTCCAACTCTATGATTCTATGGGGCAGATTGGACCCAGAGGCAGAGAAAGAGCACGTGGGCAAATATAGAAAGCAGAAATATAATTATGTCCTGGATTCAACGTCTTGCTTTTTTTTTTTTTTTAAAAAAAAAAAGTCTAAGTCATGAAGCTTCTCAGTCTAAACTATATTATGTTGAACACGAGATACAATTATGTGAAATGAACTTATCCATGGAGCTTGAAAGCTTAGGCATTATCACCAACAAAGAAGGATCCGGTAACTTCCACCTTAACAATTTTTATTCTTTTTTCATTTTCTAGGATCAACATGGCAATGCGACTCCAAGGCCATTTTTGCAGCTCACAATCTGGGGCAAAATGTGTGTTGTGAGGGTTAAACGATCCCTTTATGGCAAGTAGCAGCTCATTTCAGTTAAAAGCTCCAACCGGATGGGTGCCAAGATGCCACAATTTAATTAAAACATGGATTACATCATTTCTTGCTACATCACTTGCCGAAAATATCAAGCACTCTGATCGCATTTATAATTAATTAGTGTGCATAGTGTAGTAAATTAACATAATAAATAAAGTTCTAATTACAGGAGCTATACATACAATTACTGAAGGAACAATCATCATTAGCAAGAGAGCTTTGTTATTGCGTTAGAGCTGGCGTAGGTTTGCAGCTTTATTTATCAGGGAAAGTTTCTACAAGCCAAATTGCAGCAAAACCAATTATTACAAACAAGGCTGCCCCCCCCCCCTGCTATGGCCTTACAGGGAATGGAGAGATGAGAGACTCTCATCTCCTCTTCTCCAAAATACTTGGGTAAGATGAAAGCTGATCGTAGAGAGATGGATAAATGAAAACAAAGGGATACACTTAGCAGTAACAATGAGTGAATGAACCCCATCTCCCCACCACTATGGATACTTCAAATCTCCCTCTCCAGATTCCTTGCAATTGAAACAGTTTTTCTTTTTCTTTTCAGACTATCTCAGGCAATTCACAAAAAAGCTCAGATATATGGAGGGAACTAGCATGGAATTCTGGCTGGTACCAAACGCAATGCAACTCAGACCTGCTCTCTGCTAAAGCTCAGTTTCGGAATTTCTCCCATTCCAGGTGTGCATGTCTAACTCATTCCTAGCTTTGCTTTTGCTCACTCTCATAGGCTTTGGACAGTGATAAGGCCAAAACTGCTGGATAAAAAGGTAAAGGGACCCCTGACCATTAGATCCAGTCATGACCGACTCTGGGGTTGCGGTGCTCATCTTGCTTTATTGGCCAGGGAGCTGGTGTGCAGCTTCCAGGTCATGTGGCCAGCATGACTAAATCACTTCTGGCGAAACAGAGCAGTGCATGAAAACGCTGTTTACCTTCCTGCCGGAGCGGTACCTATTTATCTACTTGCTCTTTGACATGCTTTCGAATTGCTAGGTTGGCAGGAGCTGGGACCGAGCAACGGGAGCTCACCCCGTCATGGGGATTTCAACTGCCAGCCTTCTGATTGGCAAGTCCTAGGCTCTGTGGTTTAATCCACAGCACCACCCGCATCCCTGATGGATATACCTTGTTAAATTTTACTCTGCACTTGAGTATGTGTCACCAGCTGGGCACTGTCAACGAAACATCATAGCACTTACAGCAGGGATAAAAAGGTTGTGTTAGGCTAGATCTGAACATTGAGAATGCTCCCACCTATCAGTGGGTGAGGGGAGAATTTCATCCTGCTGGGTCCTAATTCCCCAGCACATTCACTGTGGGGAACACACTGGTGAAGGAGACCTCTGCAGACTTTCCCACATCTTGGCAGCCTCAGATCATACTGGGAAGCCTGACCCAACCCAGGACTATATGTAGTTGTCTCAACATGACTTGGCCCAAGCCCAGATCATAGAATTGTAGAGGGATCATCTAGACCAGGGGTCTGCAACCCGCGGCTCCGGAGCCGCATGTGGCTCTTTTACACCTTTGCCACGGCTCCGGGGCGGATACTAGCGAGGGGAGGAGGCGCATTGTGCGCCCCGACACTCCCCACTGTGGCGGGCGCTGTACTGGCTGTGACGTCGCATGGGGACGGTGCGTGCGTTAGTCACGCACTGTCCCAATGTCACCTTCCCGCCCGCTGTCAGATGGCGGCTCCGGAGATATATTTGTTTTAAATGTCGCAATGGTTTTGCAGCTCCCAGTTTTTTTTCCCTTTGAAAATGGGTCCAAGTGGCTCTTTTTGTCTTAAAGGTTGCAGACCCCTGATCTAGACCAACCCTCTGCAATGCAGGAATCTCAAGTGAAGCATCCAAATCGGCGCAATTCAGTTCAGGTTTCAGGCTTTTGCTGAATCCAGCACACAGCCCTAGTGTGCACATTCTTGCCTGAACACTGCTCCATAAAATAATTTGATTTGCTATAGTATTTGATGCCTGAAGTCTTTAGTGATAAGCAGAGCTACCAGTTCGTTTGTCACTTGTTTTAGGTAATATATGGTACCCAGGGAAGGAGAATGTCGTGCTTCCTTGCTCGTGAATGTCAAATTTACCTACATTTATGCACTTCTGAGATGTGCCACACAGTTTTCATCTTCCCACTGCATAATCGTCACGTTTTGGCAAGACTAAAACTAATTATAGTGTTGCAATGTGATGTTTTACACAAGCTGATTGCTTGATTGTTTGTTAGAACCCTTCAAATGAATCAGATGCATGTTTAAGCCACTGCACGATTCCTCCTGTGGCAAGGAAATGGCTCTGCTGGCATTTGGATATGGTCAACAACTGGAATGTAAAATAGCTAACATATTTTCATTACTGGCTAACCATTGTTTGTGTTCAGAAAGAGTTCAACCAGTAGGAAGGACACACAATTCTAGCCTCCCAGCATCACTGCCATTGTCACTTACCAGGAAAGCCATGGGTTGACTCCACCTACATAGCCCCAACCTCCCTGCAGTTGTTGGGAGAATAGCATTGCAGCTCCACCCCACTGGACAAACTGCATCTCCTTTCCTTGGGAAGATTACTGCTGATTCATAACCCAGACTAGTCAGCTGGAGGGAGTAGGTGGGGAAAGGTTGAGAATTAATTCCCTGGGGAAGAAAAGGAGGCATAGAATAATTGAATCTTAGAGTTAGAAAAGACCTAAGGGTTATCCGGTCCAGCCCCCTGAAAAGCAGGAATGTCAGGTAAAACATCCATGACAGATGGCCATTCAACCACACAAGCATATGTGAGCTCGTGTGCACATGTGAAGAATGGTACTAGATATGCAAAAGAGTGGGTGGGGCCCCAGAGCACTCTTTGCCTCACATGAAAATAATTGTGCAGGGGTTGGAACATCTGAACAGGGTGTGTATCTTTATCAAATAACATATTCAGAGAAGGTCTTCAGACCCTGACACGTTAATTGATTGATTTCCGGTTTGGTAATCAAAGAGCTTTGCTTGTAAAAGAACTAGAAACAACAAATATAAAAGAATATGCAGAATGCAATGAAATAATAATAATAATAATAATAATAATAATAATAATTTCTACCCCACCCATCTGGCTGGGTTTCCCCAGCCACTCTGGGCGGCTTCCAACAAAAGATGAAAAGTACATTAAAACAACAGACATTTAAAAATTTCCTAAACAGGGCTGCCTTCAGATGTCTTCTAAATGTCAGGTAGTTGTTTATCTTGTTGACATCTGATGGGAGGGCGTTCCACAGGGTGGGTGCCACTACTGAGAAGGCCCTCTGCCTGTTCCCTGTAGCTTTGCTTCTGCATATGTTTGAGAACAAGCGGGAGGATAGTGTGGTATGGAGAGGAGTTATTGTCCGCCACACAACTGTAGAGAAAAATGGACAACTTCAAAGAACGTTTGATAGAGTATGTCAAGTCAGTGTGAGAACCAACCAGCAATAAGCAGCTGGGTATGATTAAATTTTCTGCACCCACAGGTATCAAGAGGCGCAGCGGTGCAGGGGATGCCACGGGAAGAGTGGGATGTTAAACACAGAAGAGTTTCTTCTGGTTATTTTCCGCAGCACTGAAAAGCTGTTCAAGAAAAACAGAAAGAGGAGGCAAACTGTTTCAATGAATTCTTTTGGGTCTCTGTAGGTCGCAAAGCACTACCCAGGAAGAGAGAAGTGAGAAGAACATGAAGCCAAATCGTAACAGCGAAGTACCCCTTGCACTGAGGAGTTGGTTTCAACATGAAACACTTCTTGAAGCGAGTTATTTGACTATTTTATACCTCAACCTCTCCAAAGAGAGCAGATTTTCAGCATGTATATGTTCCCCTCAGTGCTAGGAGCACAGATTCCAAAGGCTAAGAAGAAATCCTTGAAAAGCTTAGAGTGGGGAACTCTTTCAGGCTAAGGGCCACATTGCTTCATGGTCAGACTTCCAGGGGCCACATACAATCTGTCAATTTCAGTTTATCTCATGTCATCAGTTCTGCACATTCCCACATGAGTTTCCACTATATATATATATATATATATATATATATATATATATATATATATATATTCCTTGTGAAAATTCAGCAGCATTTTCCTGCAAATCTCTCCAAATGTACACATTTTTGTATGCAGTCTGTGATGGGATGATGAGCTGCTTGTGCGTAAAAACCAAGTCCCTCAGAGTTTGCTCAAGTCCGCAAACCTCTGTCTGTAACGGAGCCCCTTAAGCATGGCTCCGTCAGTCGCTGGCAGATTCCGAAAGTGGTTGCTTTCGAAATCTCTTCCAACATAAAAGCTCCTTAACGGAAACACGTCTTCTGGACTCTCTGCGTGACAGTTTCCGGCATGGGGTGGGTGTCCCTACAGGAGGTCCTGAAACCTCCCCACTACCCTCGCTGGAAGTCTCCCTGAGCCATCCCTCCTGCTCACTTTCCCTCGGATCACCTCGTCTCCCCCTGCTGGTTCCCTCTTCCGCTGCTGAGTCTCTCCCAACCTGTGTGAGCCCTTCCACCTCCCGTCCTTCCGATGACAGTTCCCTGACAGCAGTCTTACCAAACACACATATTTTTACAAAGCAGTTTTCCTTTATATAATGCATTGGTGTGCTGTTTTCACAAATGTATGCCTTTTGGGGCACATAGCTTGGCCTGAGAGCCATAGTGCAAAATTCGAAGAAGTGTGAATTTTGACAAATGGCTGCGTTTTGGTCTGCTTATTGCTTCAGGAAGTGTGAACTAGGCAGGTTCACCTTGAAATGTGAAGTGAATCAAATTGGTCCATACCAGACCCACCCTGCTGTCAAGCCTCCATCCAGGCAACAAGAGTGGTCATAATTCAAGTGCCTGTTACCACCAGGTAAAATCACTAGAGGAAAGTGATTGTGCATGGAATTGAGAACTGGAATATCTTATTTTGACCTCCACGTTGAACTTCCCTGGGCCCAAGAATCTCTGCCCCTGGCTTTGAGAAGGCAGGCAAGTGGGCTTCAAGAAACCAAGGCTGAGGTCGGTGAGGTTATTGGTTTTCCCTAATAGGATCAATTGGGAGTTATGATCCCTGCTGTTACTCTGGGGAAAGGAGAAAGAGGATTGGACATGTTCTAGGGCTGTTCATGAGAATGAATAGGCTGTCAAGGGTGAAGATGCCAAAAAAATATTTCAGCAAAGTTGTGCAGGTCTCTCTTGCACCATTTTAAGCTGGCTGCAATGCCCTGAACTTATGGAATCAGAGGGCAAGATATGCATTTACATTCCCCTCTTTCTGTCTTCCATGACTCTGCCCTCATCTGTTATCAAGTGTCTTCTGTAGTGATCATTTAACAACAAACACCAGAGATGTTAGTTCTTGTTTCCGTGTGGTGTGTGTGAAGAAGCTTGACCTTTACAGGCCTCTTGTTTATTTTGAAAGTGCAGAAGTCTTTGGATCAAAAGATGTGCAGGGATTGCCCAAGGGCTTGTCTGCACTACTATCTGAGCACAGAGTTCAAGCTGATTGAAACTGCGGCTGAATTGCAGCGTTTGAACTAAAAACATTCAGAATTGGTGTTAATACAGGAAGAAGCTGGGCTGGTATCATTCAAACAGCATCGTTTTGAAACGAATCAAATATTCCTCCTTCAGTGGGAATGAGATTGTTTGGTGATATAAATCACATTTGCACTAAATATGAGGGTTTTCAATGGCAACATTCATATTTACTTGTGTACCCTCCAACATTTCTCCAATGAAAATAGGGACACCCTATTCCATAATAATAACAATTTTCTTATTTATACCCCACCCATCTGGCTAAGTGCTTCCAACATATATAAAAACACAATAAAACAGTAAACATTTTTTTAAAAAAACCTTCCCTATACAGGGCTGCCTTCAAATGTCTTCTAAAGGTTGTATAGTTACTTATCTCCTTGGCTCACTCCATACCCTCCAACATTTCTCTGATGAAAATAGGGACATCCTAAGGAAAAGAGGGACATTCCAGGATCAAATCAGAAACCAGGATGGCTTCTGTAAATCTGGGACTGTTCTTGGAAAATAGGGACACTCGGAAGGTCTGTATTTGGTATGAGTGGTACATATATGAACCTTATATTCTACTATGGAATATCTTCTACACCACTAATTCATTTTAAAGCTCTCTGTGACGATTATGATTTTCATTTTATTGCCTTGCAATTTTATTCTTGCTTTTATGATGTTTTTATTATTACTTTTAGCTTGATGTTTTGTTTGTTTGTCTTGGGTGATTTTTTTTTAAAGGAATTTCTCTTTCAACTTCATATATTTCATTACAATATTCATTGTGTTATTTGTGGCTAGATATAAATGGATCAGGATGTTTTGCACTGTATTACTTAGATAAGGTTTATCTGAAGTTTGTATGCAGCTGATACCAAAGAAAATGCAAGGTAATTATTATTCTTTTTCAGTCCTTGAGCATGCTAATTATCCCACCAAGCCCAATAAATTTGTGATTTCATCTTTATTATGTTACATTTGTGTTTGATCTTCCTGAAGTGAATCAGAGTAGTTCTTATTTGGCAATATGCAGAATTGGGCACACGAAATCAATAAGACACGTGTGTAACTGTGTGAAGAGAACTGCTGACTGAGGTTCCATCTGCTCCACAATTGTGAACTGTTTTCAAACCAGTTTATCTCTCACAGATTGCCACAAGGAAGCCCAGGAGCTGCAGTTTCCTAAGGGTGAAGAGCAGTTTTCAGATTCCCTGGTGTCTCACACAGAATTTTTCCTGCAGAAGAATTAAACCAGTTTAAAGCAGGGTGACATTTGCAGATGCAGCCTGAGTCTGTACGTGACCTATAATATAATCCATCTCCAGGGGCAACTAACATTTGCAACTATGCCCTGACCGGAGGAAAAAATGTGGTTCCTCATCACCTCTAAAGGGTTGGCTTTATGCAATTTCTGCAGTTTTCTCCACCTCGATTCTTTTAGCATATTGAATGTGTATCCAATGCGCATATTTATCCCTGCCAGCCATTCCTGACAGGCAAATTTATTTTGTCCATTTTCTTAGGAAGCAACATTTACATTTAGGAGCACTAGTGGTGGGGAGATTTGTCTCCAGAGACAAGTAAGGCTAGTTAAAAGGGGAAAGTGTGTCCGTTTAATGAGTAATAAAAATACACTGATGGCAGCAGGCACTATTCTCTTTGTTCCCAGTCTAGGAACGGAAGAGGCAATAGATTCAGTTTACATTTAAAAGTGAATCAAGTACATCTACACTCTCCAACACCACCTGACCACCAGTAAACTGGAAGGGAGATTCAAAGGTCTAAATAGAAAAATACTCAAGGCTGTGTGGAGACCCTCAATTTACGCATGTACCTGCATTTTATGATGGTTTAGGCAAAGGTTCTTTTTTTAATATGTAGATATATAGGAATATAGATTCCCCACCCCCTTTGGTAGTGTCTGTGTGGTTTTGTCATGGCTTTTGGCTAGTAAAATATAGCTTATTTACTTACTTACTAACTAACTAAATCCACATTCTCTGAAACCATCTGACCACCATCTGGTGAAGTTTGGACTGATGGCAATAATTCCCCCTGAAGCCTGCACAAGATGGCACACTGCCAGAGACTGATGGAAACAAAAGGGTTCCTGAATGCTTTGTGGGGAGAGGGAGAGGCCTAGCTCAGTGGTACAGTATCTGCCTTGCATGCAGAAGGTCTCAGGTTTAATCCCTGGCATCTCCGGTAACCAAAACCTGCTTTTTGGGGAAGGTGGTAGAGAGGGTCATGGTGGGGCAACCACAGGCACCCTTGGATGATATGGATTGTCTAGACCAGGGTTTCTCAAACTTGGTCTCCAGCTGCTTTTGGACTACAATTCCCATCATCCCTACCCTTAGTCCTGCTAGCTAGGGATGATGGGAGCTGTAGTCCAAAAACAGCTGGAGACCCAAGCTTGGGAAACCCTGGCCTAGACCCATTTCATTCTGAGTTCACTCATGATCATGGGATTGAATTGGCCTTAGTTGCCCTCATGGGTGATCTTTATTGAGAGTGGAGCAAGGGAAATGCAACTTGGTTCCTTCTTCTCAGTCTTTCTTTGGGTATTTATTACCATTGATCATTATAGCCTCCTGGATCAGTGCCTTGGGGTGGGTATTGGGGGCATTGTTTTACAGTGATTCTGATGCTATGTCAGGAGCCAGGATGCTGTCTTGATAAAACAGCAAGCAAGTTGTAATTAGCTGGAAGATTTATTGCAATACAAACACTCAGCCTCAGACGCCTATCTGCATGTCCGTGACTTGTGAATTAGTTGACCCTTCTGGGGAGTGATTCCGGGTATGGCAAAATATCCAGAACCTATGCCCTTTCTGTTTCCGGCTTTGTTTTCTATCTAAGACCTTTCCCATACATGAGCCCCTTGGATAAATTAACTCCCCTTCCCATATCGAACTGCATTCCCTCCCACCTTCTGACATCGCCTGTGTCACTTGAGAGAGTTGGGTTCTCTCTTGCACATTCTCTGCATTCCTGTCATTCTCACAGTGAGGGGGAGTTGATAAACTACCATATGCAACTGTCTGGGAAGAACGTGAGCCTCTCTCTTGTTGGCTGCGTCCCGACTCCTCTGAAGCTCTTGGGCAGACGTGCTCATGACATCCTACATATGGGGCAAAGTCCAGACAATAGTGTTGGGGGAGTGGTTTTTTGGAACCCTGGCAATTTATTTATTTAGGAGTATTTTTACCCTACCTACTAGCCGAAGTTCTCAAGGCAATTTACCAGTATATTAAAAACACAATAAAGTAAGCAACGATACAAGAGTCACAACAGCAAGACAAATGTGTATCTAAGTGTCCCTGCCCCCTAAATTCTCTGACATTCCATCAAATGCCATTCTGCTTAGCCTTAGAGGGCAAATGTTAATAGGACAGATTCATGCATGCACATCTATCACTTGATGATGCTATCTATGTTGATTATTATTTTTCATATAATTTGGGTAATTTAGAGAGTCAAGGGATCACTTCATATTACAGTCAAAAGAAGTGATGACATGCATGGGTGAATTGGCTCCAGTAAGATTCTCTGTTAGGAGATACCAGTTTACATGACAGCCTTGCTCTTGAAGAAGCCCCTCCGTCTGTTATTTTCTCCAAAGTGCATTGTCCTTTTCACAACTTCTCAGCAAGGAACATTGGCATCCAAGGGACAGCTGTGGGGCTGACATCATGGAGCTGGCTTGTTCGATAAATTGCAACTAGCTAGAGACAGAGCGACTGGTGTTTCTGTTTCCTGCAATACGATATAACTAATGAGACAAGTCACCAGACTGCCTGCCTGCACGCTTCATTACTTTGGAAGGAATGGGAGAGAGAAGATTTGGTTTGCTTGCCTGGTGACATGCAATTGCAAGGATAGACAGTTGTCACAGCAAGCCGGTTCCCTAGAGGAACCGCCCAGGAGAAATATCTATCTCAGGAATGACCAGTAAATGTATGTATGTCAAATGTCACACTAGGACAAGTACTGACTATGTTAGAAGGAAACAGCTTATCTGAATTCTAGCATATCCACAACACCCAGGTCCAGATCCAACACTTCTTCTGCAGTGAACATACACACAAAAGAGTTCTTCCAGACAAAGCTCAGGGCCTTGGATGATAAACAAAATCAGTATCTGTAGTCCATTCATGAGTTCATCTGCAATGGCAGTTTATTTGCATGCTTCCCATAGTTAAAACCATGCTCATTACAAAACTGGTCATGGACAATAAATAAAATGCATTAAAGTACACAACCAAATTGAACAATTTCCACATTTTAATAATATTGTCTGTTGTTTTTATGTTGTACACCACTGAGAGATTTTTGAAAGCTGCCTGTCATTTTTCTTTTCAAAGGGAATTTCAGTTACCTAAGAGTGGCTAGCCAGCACGGAGGGCTTTGAAACCAAGACAGCCATGGTTCTTGATAACTATCATTCTCAGTGGGTATGTTATGTACATATTGCATATTTTATGTTTAATTCCCTCTTAGAGTCGTAGGGAGACTTGTACATAAAATATGTAAAATGTATGTAGAATGAATAAATTGTACACAATTTTGTTACATTCTCACTGAGGAGGAGGAGGAGGAGAAGAAGAAGAAGAAGAAGAAGAAGAAGAAGAAGAAGAAGAAGAAGAAGAAGAAGAGGAGGAGGAGAACGATGAGGAGTAGAAGTTTGGACCCGATATCGCGCCTTTCACTCCCCTTAAGCAGCCAACAACCTCCTGTCCCTTCCTCCCCCACAACAAACACTCTGTGAGGTGAGTGAGGCTGAGAGACTTCAGAGAAGTGTGACTAGCCCAAGGTCACCCAGCAGCTGCATGTGGAGGAGCGGGGAAGCGAACCCAGTTCGCCAGATTATGAGTCCATCACTCTTAACCACTACACCACGCTGGTATCATCAAGGCCCATTGCAAAATTGATTTTGGTGTGCCCAGGAGCAGGAACAGCACATGCTGGTCAGCCTCTTCGACCGCTGAAGTTACTTTTTAAAGAAGGAAGAAAGACATTCCTTGAACCTGCTTGTGTGGGAATTCACAAGAGAGTAGGAATCCACCAATAGCCACAGTCTGGAGTGAGCCCCTTCCCTGATCCTCGCATTCGTATTGGCAGATCAAGATCAAGTGTGTCTGCTTTGTGTGTTAGCAGGATTTTAATCTCACTTGTAATGTAACAAATACCATGGACAGTATGGATTGATATAAAATATATATTATGAAATAATATGCAGTTGAAAATGTTGACAATAGGGCCCACGGAGGGGATGGGGGAAGTCTTGAGATTCAGAGAAATCTATGTATATGTATATGTATATGTAATAATAGTAATAATAATTACTTATTTATACATCTAGCTGGGTTTCCCCAGCCACTCTGGGTGGCTTCCAACAAAAGATTAAAAACACATTAAAACATCAGTCATTAAAAAATTCCCTAAACAGGGCTGCCTTCAGATGTCTTCTAAAAGTCAAATAGTTGTTTATTTCCTTGACATCTGGTGGGAGGGCGTTTCACAGGGCGGGTGCCACTACCGAGAAGGCCCTCTGCCTGGTCCCTGTAATCTCACTTCTTGCAGGGAGGGAATCGCCAGAAGGCCCTCGGTGCTGGACCTCAGTGTCCGGGTTGAACGATGGGGGTGGAGACGCTTCTTCAGGTATACAGGGCTGAGGCCATTTGTGGTTTTGTTATAAATATATGTCTTTAAAATCTAATAAAAATGATTTCTAAAAAGTGTGTCTGCTTTGGAAACACTGCTTGCAATGTTCCTTTCCTATCCTTAATGGAAGTTTTCCCATTACTATTTGCTACTGAAAAACAAAAATCAAATAATCTTGTGGCACAATGAAGAGTCTCTTTCTGTCTCTCTCTGTTTGTCTGCCACCCTTACCCCTTCCTTCCTTCCTTCCTTCCTTCCTTCCTTCCTTCCTTCCTTCCTTCCTTCCTTCCTTCTTTTTAATTTTTTATACGACCTTTCATCTATAGATCTCCTTTAGCGGTACGTCCAGCTCAGTATATCCAACAGCGGTTATTTTTGTGTGGTCATAAGCTGTGCGGTGACCATTTTGTGTGTGTTCAATTGATGCATGACTGCTGATGTGCGAGTCCTTTTGGATCTGGAAGAGGGCAGAACGGGGATGGTGGTGGAACATAATGTAATGGAACGGGGCATAATGGGGGGTGAGCTGGGGTGTAATTGGGTGTAATGGGACATTGCGGGGTGGACTTATGCACACTCTGCCAACACATACTGTAGCCAGGAACAGAACACCCCCCCAAAAAAAACCACCCAGCACAAATTGTCATTGCCTGTACATGCAAGGTTGTATCTAAGTCATACTCAAACCCAGTGGCCTTAACTGGTGATGTCCATTAAATTCTATGGTTCTGCTCTGAGTAACATTTAGCTGAACACAACATATTGGATCAGGAGACCTTTACAGTGCCAAACCACTGCTATTTGTATATTAGGTGGCTCTGAATCACCTGCAATATTCACATACTGTACTTGTTTCCACTGAAATACTGACCATATAATACTGTTTTCTTATACAGAAATAAAAGGCCCGACACATAACCATAATAAATGCTTATTTTAAGCTTTAAAATGGCTGCCCTACATGAACACTTAAATACTATATATTTTGGGTGCATGTAAACCTCTGGTATAGAAGGGGATGGTAAAATACAATTCAGACTCTGCCAGAAAATAATCGCAAGTTTCAAACAGCGAGGAATCAACTCTTTCCAGGCTGATGTATTTGTGATTGCAGACCTCAAAGCACTTACGCAAACAAAAGAAAATAGTCTGGAGTCTATATAGTAAATAAGTACTACATCAGAATGGAAATTGACTTTTTAATCTCGGGAATTACGTCTCATACATAATGAGAAGTTGATCTTTATTCATCTTTACACCATCGCCCACCTACTGTTCCTCTTGAATGTGAGAAAAACTGTGATTATATTCAAAGGTTTTCCTTAAGAGCAGCAGGAAAACTTGAAAAGTCATAGCTTCACCAGTGGACCTGTTTACTCAGCAATCACCCTATTTTCCTTTGCAAAGCTTAAACAGTGGTTAGACTGGGGCCATGTACAAATTAGTGGCTTAAGGTGAAGTGAGGCGGTGGTGGATGTTGTCGCCCCCCTGTTGCATTTCAAGACGCATCCTCATGTTGCTGTATATACCAGAGGCAAGGATATCTTCATCTATGCATATTACTTGTTTGGTTCCCCTCTGCCTGCAACCTCGCAACTCATTTTCAGGAAGTGGCCTAGGACCCACGTACCTACGGGACCGCCTCTCCTGGTATGCCCTGTGGAGGACCTTAAGGTTCACAAATGACAACATTTTGGAGGTCCCATGTCGCAAGGTGGTTAGATTGTTCTCAGCTAGGGCCAGGGCCTTTTCAGTACTGGCCCTGACTTGGTGGAACGCTCTGTCACAAGCGACAAGGGTCCTGCGGGACTTGACATCTTTCCACAGGACCTGAAAGACAGAGCTGTTCCGCCTGGCCTTTGGTTTGGACTCTTACGTTTCTCTCCCCTTATGGTTTTGATCTATGGGCTATTATTAAAATGAGGCTGCATTTTAAATTTTATTTTTAACCTGTATTTTAAATTGGTTTCCCCCCCTCCCTTATTATGTTTATATTGTAATTTTACTGGTGTTAGCCGCCCTGAGCCCGGCTCTGGCTGAGGAGGGTGGGGTATAAATAAATTATTATTATTATTATTATTATTATTATTATTATTATTATTATTATTATTTCTTATCTGCAAATGTACACACCTCAGCTCAACTGCTCAGTAAATGTGGCTCACATTTTCATAGCTGGGTGGAAGCCGTTTTGAGGGGAAACACATCAAACAGGAGCATTTCTTGAGAAACTGCATGATCGATATGGATTGTGGCTTCTGCCATGTAAACATAGCTTCAAACACCAGTGGTGGGAGCACACTAAAACCAGAGTAAATGGTAATATGTATGCAGGCTATGTCTAGTCCTTATTGAGCATTTTTCCTCTTTCGGTTATGGAGCAGTTACAGTATTTTTTTGCTATATAAAACTCACTTTTTCCCTCCTAAAAAGTAAGGGGAAATGTGTGTGCGTCTTATGGAGTGAATGCAGGCTGCGCAGCTGTCCCAGAAGCCAGAACAGCAAGAGGGATTGCTGCTTTCACTGCGCAGCAATCCCTCTTGCTGTTCTGGCCTTTGAGATTCAGAATATTTTTTTTCTTGTTTTCCTCCTCCAAAAACTAGGTGCGTCTTGTGGTCTGGTGCGTCTTATAGAGCGAAAAATATGGTATATGACAATCAGCATTATTCCCGATTTGCTTGTGGGGCAACGTCTTCCCATTAGCTATTTACCCACTCCACAGTTTTCAATGCATTGCCCTACCACTTTCCAAAATGAAAAAAAAAAACACCATTAAAAAAGTGTATTTGCTGTGACAGAGCACTTTCACCTACTTTAGTTCAAAAACCTAAAGACCTGGAATGAATGTAAATCCCTTCTGAAGATTACTGGCAGCCTGTAGGCCCCCCATATAGCACTGAACAGGGCCCAGAAGCAGAATTCTCAAGAAAGCAAATGCCCTACATCTCTCTCTCTCATGCGCGCGCGCGCACACACACACACACACACACACTCTCTCCAAGAGCCAACAAACTCTGGCTGCCTGAGCCCACTTGACCACCAATTGCCGGGATCGTATTTGCTTTTCATTTTTCAAAAGCCAGATTTTCTAGAACTATCCAGCTGTACATTTAACAAAGTGATAAAAGAGGTGGTTTGGAGGTTCCAAAATTGTTTATTTACTTGTTACATTTACAGCCCACTTTACCATTTTAAAAAAATCCAAGGTATTCATGCCATCCTGCATCACTTGGTTGTTCAAGAAGTAGGCAGGGCTGTAGGACAGAACCCTATTTCTGTCCTTCAGGCAAGGGTGGGAAACTAGAACTCTTATCATCCCCGACCATTGGCCATGCTTGCTGCGCTAATGAGAATTAGAATCCCACAACATCTGGAGGAACACAGTTTTTCCATCATAATCTTGTCCTGAAGGCCCTAGAAATTATTATAGCACGTCCACATCTGTAATATTGGAGTTCCCTAAGATATGTGTTTTTCTAGTTATCTCCCGCTTGGACTACTGCAATGCACTCTACGTGGGACTACCTTTGAAGGTGACCTGGAAACTACAGCTACTCCAGAATGCGGCAGCTAGACTGGTGACTGGGGGCGGCCGCCGAGACCACATAACACCTGTCTTGAAAGACCTACATTGGCTCCCAGTACGTTTCTGAGCACAATTCAAAGTGTTGGTGTTGACATTTAAAGCCCTAAATGGCCTTGGCCCAGTATACCTGAAGTAGCGTCTCCACCCCCATCGTTCTGCCTGGACACTGAGGTCCAGCACTGAGAGCCTTCTGGTGGTTCCCTCATTGCGAGAAGCAAAGCTACAGGGAACCAGGCAGAGGGCCTTCTCGGTAGTGGCACCCGCCCTCTGGAACGCCCTCCCATCAGATGTCAAAGTGATAAACAACTACCTGACATTCAGAAGACATCTTAAGGCAGCCCTGTTCAGGAAAGTTTCTAATGTGTGACATTTTAGTGTATTTTTGGTCTCTGTGGAAGCCGCCCAGAGTGGCGGGGGAAACCCAGCCAGATGGGCGGGGTACAAATAATAAATTATTATTATTATTATTATTATTATCATTATCATTACTACTACTACTACTACTACTACTATTACTATTCAATGTTTCTGGGTTACCTCAGTGAGTCACATGGCCATTGTGGTGTTCATGATGACAACTCCAACATATGTAGGTTTTGCAGCCCATAACTACATTTGAATTTGTTATGAGTCAAGACTTCTAAAATAGAAGGTTCATTTTACTACAGGTGTTGGTTGCAATTGTAGCATCTTCAATATGTGAGGGAAGAGGTTTAAAATAATCCTCTCCTGCCGTAATTAAGAAGAAACAGTCTGCTTTCTGCATGCAGGTAAGAACATACTGAGATGATGCTCCTCTGTCCTGGGGTGCGAATGTCTAACATGCAGATATTATTACATTTCAGACACCTTAGGGTGGCCATGCAAGCATCTTCCCTGGGTGGAAAAGCAAATTTAAAGTCCATGCAGGAGCAGGTGTTGTTCCTACTCTAAATACCTGCTTTGCCAAGTTTATTGGCTCTTTCACCGTAGGATGTAACAGAGATGTAGCGTTGTCTATGTTTACAAAGAAAGAATATTCATAAAATTACTCTTGGAGTGCGTGAACATAGAACGTTATGAGGATGTCTCAGAGAGTTCTAGGCTATTTGCAGTTATTATTCTTCTGTATGCATGGCTTGGCTGATTGTGGTTGTTACATTCTTAGGAGACATTACTGTCTATTTAGCCTTGCTACTGAAATTGAAATATGGACATGGGTAATGTAACAAACAGAGTTTTCCAAAATATGATAAATCTTCCTGGTGGAGAGAGAAGTGGCTTGAGAAAAGAGTTAGGGAAGCCTTCTATAACTTTGCTTTCAGGATCCATTATGCCTTTTTTAGTGATTACCTGTGAAGAGAGATAGGATTCTGGCAAGCTAATACCTAGATCACTGTTCTTTTGTCTCCTTGTGTCCCATCCTTATGTATTTGAAAACATATTGTAAGTCCATATCGTCCTTTTGCTTCAATTGCCTGTAAGAAGCATGCTTTCTGGTCCCTGTGTCTATCTTTTTAAGTATGCATGATCTAATCACCTTTTAATTAGTAGTTTTTATTCCTTACCTGTTTAAAGTCTTCGGTGTTCTGTTTATCTGTATGCTTTATCTTATGCTGGTCTGTGACCGAAATAAAGTTTGATACTCATTTGGTAATGATACTGGTCTGCATATCAAGGAAACCTGAAATTTACACAGAAGCAATGCGGCATTTTAAAGCATACTAGAATCCTAAAATATTTTTACGTCCAAAACATGTGGGTTCCATGAAATTCCATGAGCAGCCTATACTAATAGAGGAATTGTCCTTTTCTGTCATTCTTAAACTTGAGAAGTTGGTAAAGGGTTGTAGCCCAGTAGAAGAACATCTGCCTTGAACGCAATCACTGGCATCCCCAAGCAAGATCAGAAATGACCCATGTTTGACATTGTGCTATATGTAGAGAATATATTGCCATTCCCACCCTTTAAAGCCCTATACAGCCTAGGACCCTTGTACCTACGGGACCGCCTCTCCTGGTATGTCCCATGGAGGACCTTACAGTCTTCAAACATAAACATCTTGGAGGTCCTGGGCCACAGAGAGGTTAGGGTGGCCTCAACCAGAGCCAGGGCTTTTTCAGCCATGGCTCCAATCTGGTGGAATACTCTGTCACAAGAGATTAGGGCCCTGCAGGACTTGACATCTTTCCACAGGGCCTACAAGACAGAGCTGTTCCACCAGGCCTTTGGCTAAGGCACAGTCTGACTTTGGTAATCCTCACAGAACTCTAGCCCAATGGTTGCCATTAATCTGATTTGAACTGATTTTATAATGAAATGATTTTAGAATGTTGTATCATTTTACTGTTGTTAGTCGCTCTGAGCCCAGCTTTAGCTGGGGAGAGTGGGATATAAATAAATTATTATTATTATTATTATTATTATTATTATTATTATTATTATTATGGATGCAGATTTGCCATACCAGAGTTCCCTCAAGAATAAAATACTTACTTGGTTTGCCCTGGAATGGTAGCTTTTTCATCACCATCTTCCTTCAGCATGCCCTTCAGCTCTGCAGTTAGAGCTCAGAGACATTCTGTGGTAATAAAGATGGCAGCAGCTACTGTGGCTGCTTCTCCTAGTGCATTTGGAATGAATATCAGGCTGAGCACCATTGCCCACCCTACTGTTGCCCTGGTATGTTTATTGGGGGAGGGAGCTGTAGAAAGGGATGGCAAGGATGGTGCTGAGCACGGTGCTCACCGGAGAAATCTGAGTGAGGCAACTGCAATAACCACAGCAGTCTTAATTTCCATGGAAGGCCCACCTGGGTGGTGTTGGGTATGTGGGAAGGGGAGGTTACTCAGGGTCCAAACAAACCCGTAGAGAACAAATGCAAGAAACATGACTGTAGGAGAAAAGCTCAATGAGTTCTTTAAATTGGTCTTCATTGTGAAATATATTGAACAGATTAATCATACCTGACTCATCTTTTCTTTTCTTGGAAGGGCATCTGAAGAACTGTGTCAGATAGAAGTGACAAGATACAAAGTTCTTGGGAAAATAGACAGATCATTGAATTTTTTCTTTTAAAATGGGTAAAGGTGGCACACACCCAAAATTTTTTAGAAACTGAAATTCTTGACCTTCTACAAAAATATGTAACTTGTCACTGAAGCCAACCACCTTGCCATAGGTAGCCATTGGGATAACATTTTTTTTTTAAAAAGCAAACAAATTATAGGCATATTTGCATGGCACCTCTTCCTTAAATTAGTAGGAAACTTTATTAAAGATAGGATTATTAACCATATGGAAGAAAAAGCCTTGCTGGGAAAGAATCAGCATGGCTTCTGGAAATAAAAGCCCTTGTCTCTGCTTTTAGAAATGAACAAGACGACCAAAATTTGAGTGATGCAGTCTTACTTGGTCAATCATCAAAGGTTAGATTACTTTTGGCTTTTCTCAACCTTTTCCTATCAGCAGAGAGAAAACCAGCAGCAATAGTTGCATCCTAATCTTGTTAAGAAGATCCATCTGCTTCCAGGTGTGTTTTACTTGCTGAATCAGGAACTTCAAGCATAAATCTAATTTTCAACCAAATGCATAACTGAGTGTAGCTAACGTTCTTCTGCCTTTGTTGATCTCGCTAGGATGTATTTTCAAACACAGTATTTCAAATACAGAATATTCATATCCAGAATTTATTACTTACTCAACTTTCCCCACACTATTTAATAGAAGGAGTCATTAGTTAAAAGGCAAGAATTCAACAATTGCCTTTTCCCCTTGTAACAGAATGACAAATGGAAAAGAAGCCTCAGATTCTTGGGCAACTATTGTGTTTCTGTGTCTCAACTTACTAATGAACAAGCTCCATTGAATTTGAAGGAATTTACTTCTAAGTAAACGTGCAGAAGATGTTCTGTGAATTTTTCACATACTGCAAAGATGACGTGAAGCATGCCAATAATTTGTCAAATTTATCATAGTGATGCAAAGTATTAAGAATCACAAAGCAGTTCTTTTAGGGATGAATGTATTTTTGAAAGAGTTCTTAAAACCAAAGTTTAATTTCCCTAACGCAGAGAAAGAAATCTGTGCACTTAACAGAAACTGTAACTGCAAATTAGGTTGGTATCTGAATGCATATCCAAATGCAGGAGTCATCTATCTTCTCTTCATTGTCTTAAAAGCAAATTATCTACAGCATATTTTTTAAATATAAAAAACCCTGCTTCTGAAACGTATGGTCTTCAGGCTAATATCATTGTGTCCCCCCACTCCTGAATTTTGTTTTTAATTAATTTATGATGCATTTAATATACACAGTTTACTCTGCTGTTTTCAGATGCTCTAATGAGTGGTGTCATATTATAATTGAAAAACAGCTCTGCCTGACTCGTAGATGACTTTCATCAGACAAGAGGGAGAAAAACGCTTGGATAAAACAAGTCAATATGCTATTTGAAAATCTGCCAAACGTTAGGTGATTCACCAGGGTCAGCCTGAAAAAAGAAAAAAACTTTCAGTATCACTGCAGGCCTTTTAGCCTCTAATCACTTGGTGATTCGTACTTGAGGGAGAAAACAACAGCAGCAGCAACAACATTTTATCCAGGCTGATACCAAGATATGATTCCTTCCAAGTGCCGCACACAACTCTACTGTTTCTGAAAATTACAATATAATGGAGGAGAGAACAAAATGTGCTACGTTTCAAGGTCACACATGTGAGATTAGCTTGTGCCTCATTATTTACTGGTTATTCTTGAAAACATTTGACCTATTTGCTTTGATACCAAGCAATTAAGAGGACATTTCACATGGCAGACTTGATCGCAATAAATGCACTACTGCAACAATGGAGGCATCTGCTTACAAAAGAGAAGGGGAGATTGTTTGTTTTCCAGTTTCCTCTCCCCCTTTGTGGCCACCGCTGACCCCTTGAGACCCCTTGAGGCGGTTGGAGGATGGATGGCGGCAAACAGATTGAGATTGAATCCTGACAAGACAGAAGTACTGTTTCTGGGGGACAGGAGGCGGGCAGGTGTGGAGGATTCCCTGGTCCTGAATGGGGTAACAGTGCCCCTGAAGGACCAGGTGCGCAGCCTGGGAGTCATTTTGGACTCACAGCTGTCCATGGAGGCACAGGTTAAATCCGTGTCCAGGGCAGCTGTGTACCAGCTCCATCTGGTACGTAGGCTGAGACCCTATCTGCCCGCGGACTGCCTCGCCAGAGTGGTGCATGCTCTGGTTATTTACCGCTTGGACTACTGCAATGCGCTCTATGTGGGGCTACCTTTCAAGGTGACCCGGAAACTACAACTAATCCAGAATGCAGCAGCCAGACTGGTGACTGGCAACGGCCGCCGAGACCATATAACACCGGTCTTGAAAGACCTACATTGGCTCCCAGTACGTTTCCGAGCACAATTCAAAGTGTTGGTGTTGACCTTTAAAGCCCTAAACGGCCTCGGTCCAGTATACCTGAAGGAGCGTCTCCACCTCCATCTTTCTACCCGGACACTGAGGTCCAGCACCGAGGGCCTTCTGGCAGTTCCCTCACTGCGAGAAGCCAAGTTACAGGGAACCAGGCAGAGGGCCTTCTCGGTAGTGGCGCCCTCCCTGTGGAACGCCCTCCCACCAGATGTCAAAGAGAACAACAACTACCAGACTTTTAGAAGACATCTGAAGGCAGCCCTGTTTAGGGAAGCTTTTAATGTTTGATGTATCACAGTATTTTAATATTCTTTTGGAAGCCGCCCAGAGTGGCTGGGGAAACCCAGCCAGATGGGCGGGGTATAAATAATAAATTATTATTATTATTATTATTATTATTATTATTATTATTATTATTATTTGTTCTAGATGGTCAGACCATGGGGGGGGTTCTATAAGATTGGACCCACAATACTGAATGTGTGGCTTCTGGTAAGCAACACGATCCAATTCTCACTTCCTGGAACAATTTTTTCCTCAGATGGAACTCACTGCAACTCAGTTCTGGCACCTCTCAAGTTGGCACCATTGCCATCATAAAAGAACAAGGGAGGTGTTCATGGTGAGTTTCAACACCTCTTTTTCTAGAAAAATAACACTGGCTGCAAGCCATACATTTGAATCCTGGGAGACGGCTAACAGAGACTTTACCAATTATCTTAGTAATTCATCAGGGATATAAGGGATAAGATATCCTGGACAAAAGTTCTTAAGGGCCTTGTAAATTGATGCAAGAACCTTGAACCTGTCTTGGTATTATATGGGAAGTCAGTGCAAGTTGTTGTTATCACTAGTGTTATGTGTTGGTCATAGTCTGTTCCCACCAGCAGTCTATCCATAGCATATTGCACCTGATGGAGCCTCTGGTTCAAGTGTAAGGTGGTCCCACATAGAGTGCATTGCAATAATCAAGCCTTGAGGTTACCAGTGCATGAATCACTGTGACCAGGCTATTTCAGTCCCAGAATAGCCATAGCTAGAGTACCAGCTGTAGCAGGCAAAACCTACTCCTAGTCACTGAAGCTACCTGCATCTCAAGTGAAAGAGATGGATCCAGGAGCACCAACAAACTACAAATCTACAAATATTTCAGGTGGAGAACAAACACATCCAGAAAAAGCAAATGGCCAATCTCCCAGACACAGGAATCATTCACCAACAGTATTCCTGTCTTCCCAAGATCAGTTTAGTAGCCCTCATTCATTCCACAACTGCATCCTGAAAATGATCCACATTATGCTCAACCTCTCCTGGCTCACATGCTATGGGAAAATAGAACTGCATATCATCAGTGCACTGATGACACTTTGCCCCCTACAGCAGATAGCGCAATGCCATTGTGATGCTTATGTGACCTCCATCTGGCTAAGCTTCTGCATCCTAGAATGGAGAAGAGGAGGGCTGCAGTGGTGGCAAGGCTGGACTACAACTTCCATCATCCCTTACTACTGGCCCTGCTAGCTAAGGATGTTAGGAATTGTAGTCAAACAACATCTAAGGGCCCAAGGCTGAGAAAGACTAGTCTAGCATCAAGCGAAGGAAGATTTTCTCATGCTCAGCTCATTCTCACGCAAATAGGCATTGATTGACAGCCTGAGGTCATTCGACAGCAGGCATTCTTCGGAGACTTCTAGTGTATTCATAACTTGCCTGCTAAGGTGTAAAGGTAAAAGGACCCCTGGATGGATAAGTCCAGTCAAAGACGATTATGGGGGTGTGGCACTCATCTCACTTTCAGGCCGAGGGAGCTGGCATTTGTCCATAGACAGGTTTTTAGTCATGTGGCCAGCATGACTGGTGCAACGGAACACCGTGACATAGGTCAGAGTACATGGAAACACTGTTTACCTTCCTGCCACAGCGGTACCTATTTATCTACTTTCGAACTGCTAGGTTGGCAGAAGCTGGGATGGAGCAATGCAGCTCACCCTGTCGTATGGATTTGAACTGCTGACCTTCCGATTGGCAAGCCCAAGAGGCTCAGTGGTTTAGACCACAGCACCACCCGCGTCCCTTTTCACTTTCCTATTATCTTATGTTAGGTATCTGGTTAGACATCATGACAACAAATGGCTTTGGTGCAATACAGCAGGGTTTCCTTCTGTCTGGGACAGGCTGGATGAGGAGGAGGACAGGGAAGATGAGGACTTAGACCCTGGGTCTTGGTGGTGCTGGAGGAAGCTGGGGAAGGGATGAGCTGGAAGGTGCTGGGACCAGGAGGTTGGAGCAATCAAGAGGATCAGACATAGAAGACCCTACCAGGACATGGCTGGAGGCTGATCATCTCAGTGTGAGCACAGATACAGACAGGGAGGAACCAGAGTGTACACTTGCCATCCCACAACAGGGCAGTCTGGGTCCTGCTGGCTCTCCTCCTCTCACACCCCGCTCTAGGACAACCCTGCATGTTGTCAAGCAAAGCGCCAGAAAGGCCCAGAGGAGGAGTTCACCCCATCACAGTCTCTGTTTGTTGGGGAGGGCTCAAGAAAGAGGAGCTAGATGGGAAAGGTGGGGCCAGAACTCAGTTTCCAGCAACATCTCAAGCTGAAGGAGTTGATCCAGGGAGACCCCACTGCTTTACTTTCTGTGAATAAAAGTCAATTGCATTCCAAGCATCCAGACTTTTCCTGACCTAACATCCCTATCAGCCTGGTGACATCTTCTCTGGGGAATCTGGGAGGTAAATGTGGCCCTCCAGTCCTCTCCATCTGGCTCTCAGGGTTCTTCCTAGACCACAGCTTATTTCTTCTTGCTACAGACCTCACTGGTCCAGCTTTGCACCCCAAGCATTGTTGCCTGGCGAGAGTGTGTCTTGTACTCAGATAATGCCTGTTGCTTATCCAACTGGAGGACAAAGAGAGGTGAATGAATGGGTGTAGAATATAGCCTATGGTGCCAAGGTAACATTTACATTCATTCCTCTGCTCAGTTTTGCTCCTGTCCCCACCTGCCTGACACACAGCCCTCAGAAGGTAGAAGGTTTTCCTAGGGCTGAAAAAGATTCCCCATCCCTGACATCGACTCCTTGCTTGACTGCTGCAAGTTCAGCTGAATAAATTAATGGATCCCTCGACACAAAGCGATACAGAAAAGAGTAAATTCAATCAAAACACCGGGGAGATTCTATGTTTCTTAAGTGTATGCGTTTGTGTGTTTTCAAATATGCACGCAGAGGGCATACTGCCTTGTATCATTTGCTTCTCAGTACCTTGACAACTTAATGCTTTTGTACCAGTGATAAAGTATTGATCTCTCCTGTTTAATATATTATTTCACATGGTATTGTTCTTCCTGAAAACAAATATTGTTTTGTAGTAATCATGTTTTAAGTGCACAGCAGGGTACAGGGGAGTGAATGGATATCGATTTTTTAATAATACCAATACGCACATTAGTCATTTGCAAGGGTATTCTGGTATTTAAGAGTTGGTCCCTGGATATGTTATTACTTAGGATGTGTGTAGTTATTTACACAGCGTTAACATAGGGAAATGAGGTGGAAGATTCTTAGCTTAGCATTTTAATTAAGGATGTGGTTAGATATACATTGTGTTATACTGTAGCTAGGGCCGGGACAGTGATGAGGTGGAGGGGCCAGATTAGATTATCTGCCCTCCTATGACATTTCCGTTTGCTAGAAGGGTCACTTTTTTGTTTAGAAGAGTTTAAACAGTGGTTCAAGCTTGCACTCAGCCTCGGTGAGAGAACGGATTCAAAAAGTAAATGCAAGGAGGCTGACATTGTGAACTATGTCCAGAGATGGGCAGTTTGAAGGTCAGAGGAAAAGAACAGGGACATAATTCAGAAAGCAATTTCTGCATGCCTACTCCTTTAGATATAGGTCTCCCCAAGGCCAAAGTTGTTATTTTTATCCAGATGCCCTCAGAGTCTGGAGCATTTTTGAACAAATCAGGTTTAAGCATTTTGTACTGTTCCTGGTATTGAAGACTCTTAGACATTTACAGTCTCATACAAAGCTCTGTGAATCATCTCTGGCTCTTAAATATCCGTATCATGTGGGAGAGAGATTCTGGTCCCATATCTGAGTGGGTCTTTTCAGTTCTAATGGAATACTAATGCCCCAAATTTTGATGTGCAGCTCCTGTACTGTACTGTACTGTACTGTACTGTACTGTACTGTTCTGTTCTTTGCCTTACAACAACAACAACAATTTTATTATTTGTACCCCACTCTTCTGACTGGGTTGCCCCAGCCACTCAGGGTTGCTTTCAACATATATAAAAATATAATTAAATTTAAAACTTTGTTTTTTAAAAAACTTCTCTATACAGGGCTGTCTTCAGATGTCTTCTAAAGCTTGTATAGTGACTTATCTCATTGACATCTGATGGGAGGGTGTTCCACAGGGAGGGCTTGGCAAATCCACACCATGTCCCCACTGTGGAAGGACGTGTGGATCCAGAATTGGCCTCCACAGTCACTTACGGACTCATTGTCAAAACTGTGTTTATGGAAGACAGTCTTACTCAGCTACGAATGATTGCCGAAGAAGAAGAAGAAGAAGAAGAAGAAGAAGAAGAAGAAGAAGAAGAACAACAACAACAACAACAACAACAACAACAACAACATAATATCTGCCCCCCCCCATCTGCCCATTCTCCTGTGCTCATCATGTAAAGCACTTACTAAAAGTTGAGACACTTGGCTCCTGTGTTTTTGAAAGCTCAAGACTTCACAGATTAATCATAAGGTGCCTGCATTCAATAATCTAGTAAACTTAGAACTGGCAGTTTCAGTGGTCATTTTTACAGGATGAAAACACCCCTGTATGTGTCATCACAAGATGGGAAATGATAGGAACACCCTATAAGTGTGAAGTTCTAGAAAGCTTATTGATGGATTCTTAGATCAATGGAAAGCCAGCCGTCTGCAATATTCATTCTTGTAAAAGACATCTTTGCACATTTTGAGATATGGAAGTGAGCATTCTGCATTTGCAAAATGCAATGTGGGAAGCAGCTTTCACTAAATCATCACTCATACTTATTTTGAGAAGTCAGAATCCACTGAAGGCTAGCCCATTTAGGTTAATGAAAGTTGTGTGGGAGGAAGACTTTAAAATCACCCCAGCTATGTCTGTATTGCATTTGCTTGATAAGGGAGAGTTTATATTGTATAGACAGGTGGTTTATTTATTTTTTTAAAAAGCAAATCATAATCAGAAATAGACTCCAACTTTTGGAGGTTATTTATTCTTATAAATGTCCCACCACGTGAAGGGAGCAGGTGGGCGATGTGGTCTAAACCACTGAGCATCTTGGGCTTGCTGATCAGAAGGTCAGCAATTCGAAGCCATGTGATGGGGTGAGCTTCCGTTGTTCTGTCCCAGCTCCTGCCAACCTAGCAGTATGAAAGCATACCACCACAAGTAGATAAATAGGTACCGTTGTGGCAGGAAGGTAAATGGCATTTCTGTGCACTCTGGCACTTGTCACGGTGTCCTGTTGTGCCAGAAGTGGTTTAGTCATGCTGGCCACATGACCCAGAAAGCTGTCTGTGGACAAATGCCAGCTCCCTCAGCCTGAAAGTGGAGATGAGTGCCGCACCCCATAGTTGAATTCGACTGGACTTACCTGTCTGTCCTACCATGTGGTGATGAAGATTAATTTCTTTTAAATGCACCATCTTTTGCTATGTACAGTCAGATGCATGAGTACAGGATTGTTGTAAGCCTATCCATTTACTTGGGAGTAAGCCCCACTGTACTCAAACGGACTTACATTTGAGTAAAAATGTATAGTAAAAACTAAGACTCTGTGCATTTACTTAAAAGGAAATTCTATTGTATTCAGTGCGGCTTGCTTCTGAGTAAGCATGCATAGTATCTACACACACACACACACACACACACACACACACACACACACCTGTTTCCTCTTGCTTGGCCTAAAAAGCCAAATGACAGAATCATTGTTTTTCACCTAGCCAGCCTGTTCCCATTTATTGTGAACACATCAGCTGAGGCATTGAAAAGGGGCTTTTGAGACCAAGCATTTTTAACAGTCAGTGTCATGTTGTCTTCCATCCAAAGAACAGGCATCATTCTGCCTAAAACTGAAAGCAACACCAAAAGTAGACGATAGTGAAAAGTATCAGTAGTGGCACAGCAATGTAAAAGCCATGGCAGTTAACCTAGGAATCATCTCAGTGCAGCGTGTCGTCTGTGTTTTTTTAGTCTCTGGCTGTTCTCACAGCTTGACTGTCTGGTGTTTTTAAGAAATGGAGTCAATGGGAAATGACACTGTCCTCAGGTAGGATATGACTCTGTGGGAGAAACATCACCAAGTTTTGCATTGAGCCTACTTTGACCTAGGCAACGAAAGTTTGAATTATAACTGATCTTCAGTGTAGCCTGTGAATGTCACAATAGATGGCAGATTCTGACTTGTAGACAGGTTAAGTTCCCAACACTGAGAACCTGAAGCAAAGTCTGGTTGGAAAATATGTCTCCCTCTGAAGTATACCATCAACCTTGATAGCCACTAAACTAGTTGCCTGGATTAGGACAACTTGGAGGATCAGATGCATGGTGCTATGGTGGGGTCTTGCCAAAGCCAAGGGGGTTCTTTTCCTGGGATTCGAAAGCAGTGCAAGAAACACAAGTGGTTGAGAAGTTTTAAGATTTATTAGACAGTAGGCAGATTGTGAGCCAAGGCACACGAGCCCCAAAGTTCCCAGCAGAACAATAAAGACCCAGATGCAAAGTATTTTGGTTTAGGGGTTGAAATAAAAAGGTAAAGATAAAGGACCCTGACAGTTAAGTCCAGATGTGAATGACTCGGGGGTTGCAGCGCTCATCTCGCTTTACGGGCCAAGGAAGCTGACGTTTGTTCGCAGACAGTTTTTCCAGGTCATGTAGCCAGAATGACTAAGCCGCATCTGGTGAAACCAGAGCAGTGCAGGGAAACACCGTTTACCTTCCCACCAGAGTGGTACCTATTTATCTTCTTGCACTTTGAAGAAGAAGAGTTTGGATTTGATATCCCGCCTTTCATTCCCTTTAAGGAGTCTCAAAGCGGCTAACATTCTCTTTTCCCTTCCTCCCCCACAACAAACACTCTGTGAGGTGAGTGGGGCTGAGAGACTTCAAAGAAGTGTGACTAGCCCAAGGTCACCCAGCAGCTGCATGTGGAGGAGCGGAGACGCGAACCTGGTTCCCCAGATTACGAGACTACCGCTCTTAACCACTGCACCACACTGGCTCTTTGATGTGCTTTCGAACTGCTAGGTTGGCAGGAGCTGGGACCAAACAACGGGATGTGCTTTCGAACTGCTAGGTTGGCAGGACGTGCTTTCGAACTGCTAGGTTGGCAGGAGCTGGGACCAAACAACGGGAGCTCACCCCATCACAAAGATTCGAACTGCCAACCTTCCGACCGGCAAGCCCAAGGCTCAGTGGTTTACACCACAGCGCCACCAGTGTATGGGTTGAAATAGGCCACAACTTTTATTGGTTACAGATGTGAGCAGTTTGGCTTAGGCATTGGGGTGAAGCCAGGCTGTATTTTGACTCCTGTACATCTATAGAGAGTCCACTTAAGGGTAAACCACCAATAGGGGGTATCCTATGACTTACATCAATTAGGGCCACCCCAATGGGTCCCTGTAGGAGCTGTGACACAGCCCTAGCCCATGTCCAGGCATCGGACAGCATTCACACCCCGGATCCCTTTAACAGGATACCTTTACTGAGGAGGGGCGCGCTCGCACTCGCAGCTCTCTGCCCCTAGGGCAGAGAGGGCGCAAATTACTTGCCTTGCCCCGGGTGCTGACAACCCACGCTACGCCACTGTGCCACTGCAAGTAGAGGCTGGTCCTTGGAGGGTTTGCTGGGAGAACAACAGAGGCAAAAAATCCACGTTTAAAAAGGGACAAAAGCAAATCACAGCAAACAAAGATCTAAACAGAGAAACAGAACTTTTGGATCCGGCGATGGGGTGAGTGAGATGGTGATGGCTGGTAGCACTGTGAGTTAAATCTCCTGCAGTCACTCCTGAAGCTGATTGGCTGGGGGCTGTCCTGTGGGGCACAGATCCCCCAGCAAGGATGACATGGCTGGCATGACATAGGAGGAAGACGGAACCCTCCATCCCTAAGCCGGGCCCTATTGTGACCTGGTTGCCCGGCTGCAACACCGCCCACTGGGAAAAGGTGAGTGGATAATGTGGAAGGTACTGGTTCATTAAAGCTCAAAAGGAAGGTTTGGACAATTAATGACTGGGAGTTGCTGCATCATTAAACTCTAGATCATGGACTTGGATAACATCCTGGATTGGAATGGAGTCAGAGGAAGCTGTGCTGGTAAAAAGGCAGTTGGAAAAATATATACATATTTTTATGTATACATAATGTATACATAAATATGTATACATATATATATATACACACACATACACACACACACACACACACACACACACACACATATATATATATATTTGTATACATATATACAAATATATACATATGCAAATAAAGCTGTATTCAATGGATTAAATGATATATAATGTCTGACATGATTGAGAATCGTGGAACTAGGGCCGGATAAATTTAAAGTGTTAAAATCGAGATGTGGAAATATGGAAACAAGGTGGAGAGGCAGGACTGAGATGTGGAGATATGCTTCAGAGGTCCAGACTGTGGGAAGCTCAGAAAAATCAATAATTATAATTTGGTCTTTTTTATTTTAGTTTTTTATATTAATTGGATTTTATGATTGGATATATTAATTGGATGTTTTTATTGGAAAATTAATTAAAATGATTATAAAAAAGAAAGAAAAAGTGAGTGGACTTATACATAAGAATATACCATACCGAGCAAGCAACATCTCCATACAGATGCCAGGAGCCCCAAAAATACAGCAGCGGAGTGGACCCCTCTGTAGCCACCAAGTGACACAGCACCCCAGGCCTGCAGGCCCATGCTGAAGCTCCCCTTGTGTCTGGACCCTGAGGTTTATAGGCTTAATTACCTATCTCATGATGACTTGGTGAAATTTTACTATATTGCCTACACCTGGGGTAGACTGCATAATTAGGGTTACAGCTGCCAACAATAAGCCTTCATCGCTATTAATCATGGGATCTTCCTCATGTACAGTAGCTGTTATCTCTCACAAGTATTTAGGCTATGTTCCCAAGATGGTACAGCCCGTATGCTATCTCTTGTAGATACATAGGTTGGCAAATGAACAAGACACATGATTAGCAAATTGAAGCTGTTTAGCAACAGCTGCTGCCCAAAAGAGCAGTGAAGGCCTTATATGTTGGTGGCATGGAGGATGAATTGTGACAGGCAACTACAGCTCCTCGATATACAATATGTCTTCAGGCGTGTTTCCCATACAGGTGGCACTGGTCCTTCCTGCAGGATCAAATCCAGATGATGGTGCTGGGTGAACTCTGTTTTCCTCCTTGGTCATTGACATTGTTGTTGTTGTTTAGTAGTTTAGCCATGTCCGACTCTTCGTGACCCCATGGACCAGAGCACGCCAGGCACTCCTATCTTCCACTGCCTCTCGCAGTTTGGTCAAACTCATGTCCGTAGCTTGGAGAACAATATCCAACCATCTCATCCTCTGTCGTCCCCTTCTCCTTGTGCCCTCAATCTTTCCCAGCATCAGGGTCTTTTCCAGGGAGTCTTCTCATGAGGTGGCCAAAGTATTGGAGCCTCAGCTTCAGGATCTGTCCTTCCAGTGAGCACTCAGGGCTGATTTCCTTAAGAATGGATCGGTTTGATCTTCTTGCAGTCCATGGGACTCTCAAGAGTTTCCTCCAGCACCATAATTCAAAAGCATCAATTCTTCAGCAATCAGCCTTCTTTATGGTCCTGCTCTCATTTCCATACATCACTACTTTTTTTGTCCATGGAGTTTTCTTGGCAGGGATACTGGAGTGGCTTGCCTGTTCCTGCTCCAGATGGTTCACATTTACTCCAAACTCTCCACTATGACCTGTCCGTCTTGGGTAGCCCTGCACGGCATAGCTCATAGCTTGTCTGAGTTATTCAAGCCCCTTCGCCACGACAAGACAGGGATCCATTAAGGACGGTCATTGACCTATTGCATGCCATAAGATTTTTCCCCCATGCTGTTTAACATCCTCATGAATCTGCTGGGAGAAGTCATCCAGAGGATTTGGCTGAAGTGTCCCCACTATGTCCATGACACTCAGCTCTGGTTGTCCCTGGGAGACTGTTGAGCTTTTGAACCAGTGCCTGGGATATTCTGGGCTGGAGGAGGGTAAGCAAGCTGGGACTTAATTCAAATAAGACAGAGGTGTTGTGAGCACTGAAAGTGACAGCTTCAGACAGCGGCATTTAGTGAATCCTTAATGGCTCAGATCCATACCTTGAGTGAGCATCTAATTTCTCCATCAAATAGGAAAGTCCAAGTTGCCATGATGGTAGTGATACCAACCAAAACTGGAGAAGGATTTTATTGCTGTATTAACCAATTTGGTGTTTTTCATTGATTATACTTTGTGAGACAATTGTTCCAAAAAGTGGTTTTAAAAGTCTCTTGCCTCAAAGAAACAATTACAGATATCATCATCATGATCATCATCATCATCATCACCATCATTATCCAGCCACTCTGTGCAGCTTCCAGCATATACAAAAACATGATAAAACATTACATATTATAAAGCTTCCCTAAAGGTTATATAGTTACTCATCTCCTTGGCAACTGATGGGAGGGTATTCCACAAGGCAGGCGCCACTACCAAGGAGGCCCTCTGCCTGGTTCCCGGGAGCTTCACATCTCACAGTGAGGGAACTGCAAGAAGGCCCTTGGAGCTGGACCTCAGTATCCTTGATTTTAAACTTAATTATTTCTCTGGCTTACACTAAACTCCAAGGTATATGGCATCAATGTAAAGCACTGTCAGGCAACTGCAAGCAATTCCCATGGCCGGTTGCAAGGAACGTACAAAGACAAGGGAAAGTTTCTTACCATCTACTTTTTATTCCATATTTAGAGAGAGACTTTGGAACACAGCCTCTTGGATAATGGCATTGCCCCGAGTGAATCTCCACCCCCTACCTCTCCCTATTCCTCATTTGTCATCATCATCGCCTCCTCTACGGGTGACGGTAAGTGCCCTCTGTCTTTGAGCTCTTTGCTTTCCTACTTTTAAGGCTTGCCAGGTTCTGGGAGATGGTGGGTCTGGAATACTTTCTGGTGACAATATGTCAGCCAGCTGCTGCTCCTGCCCTGCCTCCTCCTCCTGTCCCATTATTTCCCAACTTCCCCCCTCATCTTCTTCTGAGCTGTGTCCTCCCTCAAATCCCATTCGTAATTCTGAACTGTCTTCCTCTTCTCTGGAAGGGTCAGGCTAGAGAGGTGATCTTCACCATTCCTCCTCTGCCCAGACCCTGACAAGCACACTGCTCTCTGCAGCATCAATGCACTTCATTTCTTTATAATGCACAGGCCACTTTTCTAGATTGCTTGAAGTACGATTGTGTGCCATGCAAGCAAAGAAGAATTACTATTATCCACATGTAGGAGGGAAGCTGACCATTTCTACAGTATAAGTACTGACGGTGTTTTGTTTTAGAAAGAGGGGAGACAAGGGGTGAGTATTCCGTGGCATTCACTTCCTACACAGTGTACTGTATTGGTTTCATAACAGTAATTATACACTGTTAGATCATTAATACATTATTCCTAATTCAACCTGTCTGGCAGGCACACAAGGTATGTGCCATAATTTTTAATTAAGAAGCATAAAATCATTAATTGCTTTCAGCTGAGGTGTTTGAGCAGAATGAGGACCAAGGCCAGAACTTTTGCTTTGTCGGTTATATATCCCCACAATGGAAAGGGAGCGTGTGTACAAACTGTAGGCAGATGTTGGCTTTAATTCCTTTACACACAGGAGGACAACAGCTGGCCATGGTAGCTGATGGCACTTTTGACACTAATCCAAGTACCACTTGTCATTAAGGGGTTTGCAGGTAGCTGGGGAAAAGGGGTCTTTGTGCAAGTTAGAAAGTCCATTTTGGAATGTGCTGATGCACAAATTAGAAATGTTCTACGTTGGTTTTGAGCAAACTACAATTTTCACACTTTGCTGGCCATTTCTAGAATGTCCTCAAAACAGGCATTTCTCTTCTGTGTTTGCTCTCATTTTTGGATACCTTCATATGTGCCTGAGCATCTATTGGCCCGTAGTATACTTCTACTTTATGCACACACACATGGATGCTTGTTGAACGATAATGTTATAATTATTTTGGAATCTGCATACGTCTGATGTGAAGTTTGATATACCACCCCAGTCCACCCACTGGGAAAACCAGTGGGAGTTAACCAATGTAAAGGACTAAGAGTGGTGCAGAACACTGCAACTGAAATCTCACTGGCAACCTGAGGTGAGTTGGGCCAGGAGCTGGTGTGTCCCCTTAAGACCCCAATTTCTTGAGGGTGGAGGGTGCCCCTTATGATTAGATCCTGCCCAATGTCATTTCTTCCCCATTTGTTAAAATAAAATAAAAAATAATAACAGTAATAATAATAGTAATAACAGCAGCAACAACAACAACCAGTTAAACACCTAATAATAACCTGCTATCCACTGAGAGCAAGGTGAAAACCAAGAGCCAGTTGTGATTGGGAGTAAAATCTCTTTCTCGCCCTGTAAGCCAGCAGCCACATAATGCCTCAATAGAAAACTATAAAACTAAGAAAGGGAGGGCTAGGAAATCAAACCACAATTCCTATGCCCCTGTTCTGAAATCTTGCAGGGCTGTGTGAGATTGTGAGGCCCTTCAAGATCCTGAGGAGGACTGGCTCCTTCCTTGGCCATGATGACAGCTGCCCTACAAGTTGGGCCTATTATGGAGAGACACAATGAGTTTGTATGATTCCGTATCGGAGACAATTTTGTCCTTTATTAAGGCATGCAACAATTTCTAGTCTTGGGGAGAGGGCCTGGGATTTAATTCAGTATCCACCATCTTCAATTTATATCCTGCCTTTCTTTCTTAATGGAAACTCAGGGCAGCTGAGGCCATGACGTTAACACTCCACTTTAAAGCTCTCAAAACAACAAGACAATAGCAAGACAAATATTGTTAATCTTAAAAGTACTCCAACTCCAATTAGTTCAAGCAAGATGAAACAAAGATGCAACAGCTTCTGAAAGAATACAGGAAGTTTCTGGCATAAGAATGAACAATCACACTCTCTCCACCTGTGATTCTCAACAATGGAGATTCAGAGCATACTGGCCCAATTCATTTTGCTGCCTAAAATAGAGACCAAATGATGTCCTCATTCCAATTAGAGGCAGATCATGATAAAGTCATGTGACACCATTCAGATACAAATTCCTGCCTACATGTATGCCCCTTTCCATGTCACAATGGTGCCTGAGGAATATCGCTCCACTCTGCTGCATGAATGGGCCAGAATGGGGAAAATCACACTGAATATTCTTATTTCACTTTAATTCTCGGAGGGATGGTACTTAGATTGGGAACCCCTGGGGAATTTTAGTACACCAGTATCATGAGACTACCTGAGATAGGGTTACCCAATGTGGTGGCCTCCATATTTTTTGAATTGCAACTCCCATGAACCCCAGCTTGCATCTGCAGAGCACTGTGTTGGTAATTCCATACTTAAGGCTGATGAAATGAAGAGATCAAATGGTAGAGGATCATTTTCTTGGGATTGCTCAAGCTCAATATTTATTTCTACTCTGGATTTTCTCCAGAAAGACAGAGCAATCAATAGACTAGCTTTCAGGGATGTTTGTAGCAACATAGCCCACCAAAAAGATTTGTGTTTGGGTGAAACTCTTCCAACTCATCAAATCATATCCATTTTGTTTTGCTTTCAAGCAGACGTAAGCTCAGATATTGGGGCCAAAGTATTCTCAAAACCATATGCTACAGCAAGTTATTGGCAGATTCGAAAGGGCCTAGTTCATTGACTATTTTCATTGCATCTTTTGATGGAGAAGAAGTCCTTGGCATATCTTTTTCAGCTGAGATAATAATAAAAAATAATTTCTCAGGCTGTGACAGGCTTATGTTGTGTTCTCTCTCATGAAAATAATAAGATGACATGTGCCAAAGAAAAATAGCATCTGTGTCCACTTTGAACCTACATTTCTAGCAATCTGAAGCTGTAGTTTTGTGTGCCCTTTCATTATAGTAAATGCCATTGAACTCAATAGGGTTTACTTACAGGTAAACACGCATAAGATTTAACTGCATGACTCAATTTATATTGAGACAGATGCTAATGAATACCGTATTTTTTGCCCTATAGGACGCACTTTTCCCCCTCCAAAAATGGAGGGGAAATGTGTGTGCGTCCTATGGGGCAAATGCAGGCTTTCGCTGAAGCCTGGAGAGTGAGAGGGGTCGGTGCGCACCGACCCCTCTCACTCTCTAGGCTTCAGGCAGCTCTGCGCAACCCTCGGGAGACCGGCACGACTTTGCGCCGGTCTCCCGAGGGCTGTGCAGGGCTGCCTGCAGCCCCGGGCTTCGAGCAGCTCTGTGCAGCCCTAGGGAGCCCAGCGACAAGTTGCGCCGGGCTCCCAAGGGTTGTGCAGAGCTGCCTGCATTCCGAAGCCTGGGGCGCACTGAAGAGCGCGCCCGGGCTTCACGCAGCTCTCCACAAGCCTGGGGAGACTGGCGCGACTTCCCGCCGGGCTACCTAGGCTTGCGGATAGCAGGCTGCTCTCGGGGCTGGGGTTGGGGGAAGCTCGGGCTTCCCCCGCGCCAGCCCTGCGCCTGGGGGGGAAATAAATTTTTTTTTCTTTCTTTCCCCCCCCAAAAAAACTAGGTGCGCCCTATGGGGCAAAAAATACGGTATTTTAACTTAGTTAAAGCAACTAGAGCACTGTTTTCTGGGTAACTTCAGCAAATTTGAAAGAAACAACAAGTAGATGAGACTCACCAGAAGCTAACCAAATTCTGCAAAGTGTATTTGGGACCTGGGGTCTGATTAATGGTTTGTTGTCATGATTAGCATTCCTTTCACATGGTAAAAACATGATTCTGTATGGAAGTTGCATTTTGATTCCTAAAGCAGTTTGGAAATTTACACCCCTCTAGTACATATATACATGCATGCATGCAGTTAATCACACCTTCCTGTTTTTAAGGGACTGTAGACTAAATTCTAGATAAGAAAAATAATACTATATATTTAACGTAAAAGAAGGTTTTTCACATTAAGTGACTGAAATCAAAGTAGTTGCTAGAATGAAAAGGAATCCTTCCATCTTACGAATCTTCTGAGAGAACTATATATAACTTGACCAGACATGTTAAGGAGCATTTTTCAACTTACCTGGCTCTTTGTGTTTAACAGCATATTACTGGACTTTTATCTACGCCTTGTATCCAGTTAGACTTAAGAACTGCAGTTGATCAAAGGCTTTCATTTTATGTGACTCAAATTTCAAATGCTTTGTAGTTTTTAAAATAAAGTTTCTAGAGTTCTATTACGGCATGAAAAATGAAAGTTGGGTTTGAGTGTTGAGCTAGATCACTGATCTCAGCAAAGACACCAATAAGGATAAAACATTCAGGAGAGAGTTAAGGCTAGGATTTAAAGATGATCAGCTACAGGAGCAACATTAATTCAAAATTACATAAAAGGATAATGGGAACCTTTAATGGAGCAATGTTGTTCTTCCAGCAGAAGGTGGTGCTATGTTCAGAGCTAGATAGGCAGTTCTGGAGTTGCACGTTGCCTTCTTAGCACAGTTATGAAATATAAGAGAGCGGTGCATTCTGTGAACTCCTAGCAGTGAATAGAAAGTCACTACTGGCTAGGATGGCCCATGAATGCAAATTTGGCATCATCTACGCTTGCATCTCTGTAGTGTAAGCTTCTTTTGATTAGTGTTGGGTATTAGATCACTGCCTGTGTTCACATTGCTTTAGTACCAACAATGCCAGTCTAGAGTCCACTGACACTTAGGAGCTGCTAGATCCCATGTGATGAAAATCTGATCTCTTTCAGTGAACTGTCTCCAGCTCATGGACTGACTCTTCCACACAAACCAACCAGAGGATCCTCCAGGACAGGAGGAAGAGAAAAAAATAAATAAAGAGAGAGTGCTCGTTGTTCCATTTGAAACTTGCTCGAGCAACAAGGTCACCCTGAGCTCAGATGTGTTCCTGTAGTCTTGGTCCTGACTTCTGTCTTGCTCCTCAATCCCTCCCCTGATATGTCCTCCAGTCCTGTGTTCATGTTTGGTCCAAACTACTGGCTGGTCTCCTAGTTCCTGGCTCATCCTAGACCTGGGGTGGTGAGCCTTGAGATGCTTCACAGATCATACCTATCCACAGACTTCACCGTCCTTGAGTGCCTTTGCATGGCCGGAAAGTATCCTTGAATTGTGATGATGCCCTTTGCTTGCCTGGAAGTAGGGTGGAGAGGTGTGTGGTGTCTGTAGAAAATCTGACCTTTGCATGACTGCCACTGGTATTTGGGCCTCAGAAGATTGTCCATAAGGCTTCCCACCCCTGCACTACGCTGTTACCCACAGCACAGGCCTGACACTGAGATCCTTGGAGTCTTAGAAAGTTGTACTCTTCAGAATGTATTTTCCCCCAGACTCTTGATGGAATAACAATGCCCAGAGTCAGATCTACTGGTTGACCAATAGAGAGGTCAATGCTCTAAAGGGGGTATGAAACACAACCAATATTTTACCATAAGTTTATTTGAACAATGAACCATAGATATTGCACAGGTGTGCCTCAGTTCATATACTATATAAATTTACTGTATACTCTTTGCACAATAACTTGTAAGAATTTGTACCTAATTTCTGCCAGTTTTCTGTTGTGTACTTAAACATTATTATTCATATATATATATATATATGCACAATATTTATGCTTTTATGTGAAATTACAGTCCTGTATTGGGAAGTTTTTTTATATGATTTTTATTATGTTTTTATATGTGCTGGAAGCCACCCAGATGGGTGGGATATAAATAGCAAAATTGTTGTTGTTGTTGTTGTTAATAAAATGTTGGGGCTACTATGTTTTACATCCCATTTGGAAAATTGGCATCTCTGTTGGTTAACCAGCAGTTCTGACTCTCATAGAAATGTAGACATTGTAATTCAAACTGCAGTAAAATTTTCATTATCTAGATTCCACCCATCACTCTGTGGTGAGTGCATGGTGATGGGTCACATGAATGATCAAGTTTGTTGCAGATACGTAATGAGATGTGAGTTGAACAACGTTGGAGGGGAGCCACAATCTTGCCGTGTCAAATGTTTGTTTAATATTGAATGTTTGTTTGATATTTAATGAGCCAGCGCTTGTATCTGCACAGAGGCATTTATGGAGATCTTGCTGAGGTTTTATTCTTAAGGAATACCAAATCAGGACAGTGTTTTCCCTGTACAGTTCAGTCACTATTTTGCTAGTGTCAGAAAGAAAATAAACCTATGGGGGGGGGGCAAAGACTGCTTACTGCATGAGTCTATTATGCCACTACCCTGAGGAAATGTCTGTCCTCTCTGCTTTCTGCACTATTCTGGAACTTATGCCAAGTGGGAATGCATACTGTTAATTATTTAGATTCCTAGCCTGCTCCAACCTGACAGTCCAGGGGTATAAGCTACAAAAATATACAGTAAAAGCACACTAAAGTATGGGGGGGGGGGGAGATCAAATGGCAACCTTAAACAAAAGTCAGGACTTGGGCTTCAAAGTTCTCAAGTGAAGGGAGTTCCATATATGTTTGAGTAGCCAGAAAGAATACATTTTCAGAGTAAATTCTTCTACAAGTTTCTTTGCAACAACACCAAAAATCCCTGAACTTTGTTTGGGCCTAAAAGGGGTAAAGGTAAAGGACAGTTAAGTCCAGTCAACAGGCAACTCTGGGGTTGTGGCACTCATCTTGCTTTACAGGCCGAGGGTGCCGGCGTTTGTCTGCAGACAGTTTTTCTGGGTCATGTAGCCAGCATGACTAAGCCACTTCTGATGTAATGGAACACCAAAGCCAGAGCAGCTCACGGAAACGTCATTTACCTTCCCGCCGGAGCGGTACCTATTTATCTACTTGCACTGGTGTGCTTTTGAACTGCTAGGTTGGAAGGAGCTGGGACTGAGCAACGGGAGTTCACCCTGTTGCGGGGATTTGAACCGCCTACCTTCTGATTGGCAACCCCAAGAGGCTCAGTGGTTTAGAGCACAGTGCCACCCACGTCCCTTTGGCCCTACTATTACATAAAGTGGGGCTGATTTGGAGTGTTTTGAAAGGGCAGGAAGCGATAAGTTTCTCATTTATGATTATTGCATTTTTACTTCCCTGGCAGATGGACTTCTGGGTTTTCTCGGGAATCAAAATAACATGGCCACCTTTGGATACTATATACTGTACTTTGTTTTGTAGGAAGGGAGGGGGAAGGATTTTCTCTTCCCCTTCAGGCAATGCAGTGCCATTGCCCAGCCCTAAACTTAGGAATTGCACAAGACTGCAATACTATGGCCACTGGGAGCTCTGACATTGGAAGGGCCAACAAGGGTGTCAGGGTGGTCTGAGGGTGAGCCAGGGGCAGACCTGAAAACAGTGTGGATCTAAAGCACCCACAGTTTTCCCAGCCCCCTGACATATACCTAAACGCAGGAGAAATGTACAACAGCTCCGGAACTGGTGGAAATCAACCCCTTTTGTGGGAAAAAAAGCATTGCTGGATCATACCATCTAGCCCAGCACACTGTTCTCACAGAGGCCAAAGAGATGGAAATGGGGGAGGTGGACTACCCTGTCTTAATTTCCATCTGACCATAAAGAGAAGAAGAGTTTGAATTTGATATCCCGCTTTATCACTATCCTAAGGAGTCTCAAAGCGGCTAACATTCTCCTTTCCCTTCCTCCCCCACAACAAACGCTCTGTGAGGTGAGTGGGGCTGAGAGACTTCAGAGAAGTGTGACTGGCCCAAGGTCACCCAGCAGCTGCAGGTGGAGGAGAAGGGAAGCGAACCCAGTTCACCAGATTACGAGTCCACCGCTCTTGACCACTACATCACACTGGTGTAAAGCCCCACACCCTCATTTTTTGATTGCACAGTTCAGCTCTTTGAAGCATAAATCACCAGGAATGATTCCTCAAAGTCTACAGAAAACCAGGCGATTCCAGAGCACTGGTGTAACACAATATGTTCTGCTGTTTTAGTGCTCTTGAGGCACAGCCAGACAGCCTATGCTGAATGACATGAAACCGTGCTCAACGATAAGGCACTCCTGCAGATGCTGACCAGCCGGTTTGGCCATCCGGGTGAGCGGAGTGAGACAAGCTCTTCTTAATATTTGCTTCGTATTCCAAAAGCTGTTTGAAGTGCTAATGGACACCCTCTGGGTTTGACTTTCGTTAGCGAAGCTTGCTCTCCTCATATCTTGCTTTTTTTCAGAGCGTCTGACAAATTGCCCTAAAAGGCAAGGCCTGAATCACCAGTTTGTTTGATGATAGTTAATGAACATATGCCATTACAAAGAAAAGAGAGCAATAGCATACTGCACTAAAATCCCTTTGGACCTGTCTGCCACCCCCCGGTTTCTTATTAAAGACCCCTCATTTCCGCTCCCTCTCCAGCACACCTGCCTCTCATGCCCTGCACGTCACAGATGCTCTAAATGAGTTTTCCTTGGAGACAGGAGGGTCATTTTTCATGAAGCAAATATTTAAGATTTGAAAACCACTACATTAATAGCTCACTAGTAACAAAGTTATCAGTCCTTGCCACAGATGGACAGCTCTCATCTTAATAAAATGGGCAGATGGCTCTAATCGTATCACCAAACAACTCTTCATCCCTCTGTATGATCTTACTCCATCTTCTTCCAGAAGCCATCTGCCTTCCTCAAAGGAAACTGCTTCATCTTGTGTCTGGAGCTCAGCAGAGTTGATGGTGAGAAAAGGGAGTTTTCCCTCACCCAAAAATTCCCATCAGTGATGGCAAAGGGATGCAATTATTACATCTGGAACAGCAAGGATATTAGGATACTGACAGAAAGGACTACTCAGCTGCGCAGACTGGACCTTCCAAAGCTGAGGCCCATCAACTGTATAAAACTTATCTAACACACAATAAATTTCTGGAGCAATGCACCCTGGAGAAATATTAAGCCAGACAAATGAAAATGGTTAGTCACATCACATGATCCTGAAAGCATAGAAGCACTAAGGCTGAAGGCAGCCCTGTTTAGGGAGGTTTTTAATGTTTGATGGTTTTTCCTGTTTTTAATATTCTGTTGGGAGCCGCCCAGAGTGGCTGGGGAAAGCCAGCTAAATGGGCAGGGTATAAATAAATTATTATTATTATTATTATTATTATTATTATTATTATTATTATTACCACCACCACCACCACCATCATCATCATCATTATTATTATTATTATTATTTAGGTTGCCCTGAATAACAGAGAGATACTTCTTCTTCTCTGGCGATCGCTTGTAGCCGAGTAAGATTGTCTTCCATAAACATGGTTTTAACAATGAGTGCATAAGTGACCGTGGAGGACAATTCTGGATCCACACGTCCTTCCACAGTGGGGACATTGGTTTCTGGGCGGGATCACAGTGTGGATTTGCCAAGCACTCCTTCCTCTTAGCATATTTCTCCTATGGCGTTTATAAGTGGTAGTTGAGGTGTTCATGGCTTTGGGGCTGATCAGAGTTATAGCCCAAAACATCTCGAGGGCACCATGGCCTCTTGGGGAAATCCACTTCTGAAAGCAAATTCCTCAACTAGAAGCATATCTAGCAGAACTTTGTGTGGCAATCTCTAGGGATTGGTTGAGCATTCAGTGTATGTTTGTTCAACTACGCAAGCACCCCTGTTCAAATTGCTATGACTAGAATCCTTAGGTAGACTCAGTCTACTGCTACCAGGACCAATGTCTCAATTCTGTTTGCACCCACCCAATCTTACTCTGCCATCTACTCTACACTTCACTTCCTTAATAGTAGAGCCCAGGGTCATCCAATGAAGCTGAGAGGTAGAAGACTCAGGACAGAAAGTCTTCCATGGTGGATATTTAGACTATGGAATTTGCTGCCATAAGTTGTGACTGTTGCTCATCAATTTTAATTCTGGAGGCTGCATACAGCCATCATCCCTAGCAACCATTGGTGACCTTATCCTCCATGAATTTGAGGCATCTGAATGACATTTGATGGGGAGCAACAGCAGGATATGGCTATTGTGCTGATAGTCTGCTTCCGGGCTTCCCATAGACATCCATGGGAAACAGAATGCTAAACTAGATGGGTCTTTTCCCCATTTTTAAAAAATTGATTTTCCATAATCTTTTTACAAATTATGACCAAATTAGTACAAATTTAAAATCTGACACACACAGAGAGGGAGAGATGTTCCTTCTATTTTCTTCACTCCTTTGCTGCTTCCAGTGCAATAACATTTTCAACTTTCATTTCAAAATTTCATCCCTTCTTCCTACACATCACATGTTCAATTACTGATTTTTGCTAAGACTTTTCTACATTTCTTATAAAAGAGACTAGCTTTTGGTCTGATCCAACATGGCTTTTCTTCTCCCTCAAGGACAAAACAATACTCGCAGTAGAGAAGAGAAACAGACAATAGGTAGTCAAAAGCTCCATAAATAACAGGACAAGCCTGCTTCATCTTCACTATACCACAAACTGACATTTCCTAAATATATTTTCCTTCAGGGGGTGTCAGAGCTCCAAATGAAACTGCCTTGGCCACTCTGAATGATGTCCTTTAGTGAGAGGCAAGGAAAATGTACCCATGTTGATTTTGCTGGACATCTCAATAGCTTGTGATTTTGTCAATCTGTAGCACCTGCTTCAGAGTACATGGCATTGCTTTGTAATGGGTTTGTCCTTGTCAGGTAGATGTGACAAGGCGATGCTGAGGGATTTCTGTTCTGCCATATGGGAGCTTTTGGGTTCCATTCCGTCCCCTATGCTTTATATCATCTACATGAAACTACTGGAGTTGCCTATCAGGGGATTTGAAGTACGGTAACATCACCATGCTGTTGACAGTCGATTGCACATTTCCATCTGCTTAACTCCCAGTGAGTCAGAGGAATCCCCAAATTGGTGCTGGAAATCAGTAATGTGTTGGATGAGGGTGAATAAACAGAAGGGCAAGAGAATAACAATAGTAATAATAAATCTGATATTTAAGCAATTGTTTGCTGGCTAGGAAAAATACAAGGTGCAACAAAAACCTGTCATCTAACCCTCCCCTTGATGTCCTGACTGTAGCCAAAAGGATGATTTGTAGCCAAGAGGATGACTTGCCAGAGTGATGACTGCCTCTCGTGGTGTTTTCCAAATCTCTGTGCATCATTAAATTTGAGTACATCAAGAGGAAGTATTTGTGTTATCAATAGCTAACTCTCTTTGGCTGTTTTCTGAGTAAAGCAAAGTCAGATGGAAAAAATCTTGCACACATTTGTCACAAACACTTTGGCGTACAATCCATCAATATGCCATTTCCATACCATGCCAAACTTTTATAGACAAAATTGGCTATGACCTTACAAGCAAGCAAGTTTAAGTTGGTGCCTGGAGAAGCAATTAACAGTTCTATTTACATAGTAATAAAAGTTTAATGTTGTCTTGGGTCATGTCCTAGTTTACTGTGAAAAATATGCTCCAATGCGAGAAGTACACATGGAAAATATAATTACACAAAAATAAATTAATATAAATCTGTTACGAGAAACTAGATAAAGTGGAATTCTAACTCAGCTCTTCCAGCAGAGTTCACACAAAAGCTGATAAAGTTGCTCAGCAGCTATATTTGACAGAGACACTGGAAGAAAGCTGTAAAAGAAAAATGACAGTGGGAAGATAAATCTAGTTGTAGTTGAAGAATAAACCAGGCTGCGTAAACTTATGTATTCTTCATTCATGTTTACCATCATGCATCTTGTCTACATCTGTATTAAACTTAGCCAGTCTCTAATGAAATGAAAAGAGAATATTTATTTAAATCATTGGCACATTTTGATCTCCCATTTAAATTGATCCCTCAATATACTGTACTGTTTTGTTTTCCTGTCTAATTTGGCTTGCTGTCAGCATAAATTTGGAAAACATTGGTTTAGCCACATTGTCCGCCATTTTCAGATGCAAAAGAAATTAGATTCAGTTTGCATTTATATGTGACCCTATCTAATTCTATCTATCTAAAAGAATAAGGACCACCTCTTCCCATATCAACCTACCTGGACTCTGAGATCATCATCTGAGGCCTTTCTTTGTGCGCCTTCTCCACAAAAGGTCTGGAGGGCAGCAACACGAGAGTGGGCCTTTTCTGTGGTGGCTCCCTCTTTGTGGAATGTTCTCCCCAGGAAGGCTTGCCTTGCAACTTCATTACATATCTTTAGGTACCAAGCAAAAATGTTTGTTTACAACTGGACCTTTGGCTGATTAGCATTCTGTGGCCTTTTAAATTTGTTTGGGGGGTGTTAGTGGTTTGGGGTTTTTCATTATTTATTTTGTGTTCTCATTTTGTATTTTTATGTCGTGAACCATCTGATGATCTTTGGATGAAGGGTGGTATACAAATTTAATAAATAATAAGAATAATAAGAAAACCAACAGCCATCCAGCACTAGCATACTCTGAGTTCTGCAGTGCTATTCTCCAGCCAAGTAACATGTTTCAATAACGCCAATACTAGGGTATAGTATGTTAGGTATAGTATAGTATAAATATGCATGTTAGTGAAAATGTCGTGCAAAAATGTGTTATATTAAGGAAGATTGATTAGCAACAATGTGTGTATTAGGCAAAATTGCATACAGAGATTCATGCTAAAATGCTGCCGGATTTTATTGAGGGTTGGTTTTTTTTGTGAAGCAAACTGATGTGAAAATGTGTCAAACTGAACTTAAGATTGGGAAAATGAGAAACCGAGAAACCATAATTGACAGATTTGCATACCCTCCAACATTATTCCAATGAAAATAGGGACATCCTATTCCATCATCATCATCACCACCACCACCACCACCATCATTTTACTATTTATACCCTGCCCATCTGACTCCGTTGCCCCAGGTTCCAACATATATAAAAACATAATAAAACATTAAACTCTAATTTTAAAAAAAACTTCCCTATACAGGACTGCCTACAGATGTCTTCTGAAGGTTGTTTGGTTACTTATCTCCTTGGCTGAAACTTCCCGTAGAGGGAAGTTTTTTTTAAAAAAAAAGTTTAATGTTTTATTATGTTTTTATATACGTTGGGAGCTGTCCAGAGTAGCTGGGGCAACCCAGTAAGATGTGTGTGTGTGTGGGTATAAATAGTAAAATTATCCTTATGGAACGGGGCGTCCATACTTTCATCGGAGAAATGTTGGAGGGTATGCAAACTGTCTCTTGTCTAGACCTAGCTGTTCGATGAGCAAAAGAATTTGGTTAAAACAGACGAGGTTGCACTGGAGAGCCTGCGACCTTATCTGAATAATAATAAGCTGAAATTTCATGTTGCAAGTATTCTTGGTGGACACATTAGAAATATAGCCAAAGGGGGAGTGGAAAGATCATACGAAGCAGAGCTACAGGAAATTCTTCTCTACCAGCCAATACATGCACAATGTTTTCTTAGTGGAATGAAAGCTGTTCACAGGTGTGTAACAGTGATCAGAGATTATAACGTTTATTATTTAGATTTAAGAATTCAAATGCAAAAGGGCTCTCTTGTACCTAGTGAGCAAAGGGTGGTGGTATTAAAACAAATAGATGTTGCCTGGAAGTGGCTATGTGAGATTGCCTTCTTTTTATTTTTAGAATCAACTCAACTACCATAAAAGGAGAAAATTAATATCCATAGTGTTTTATTGAATCTCTTCTAGGCAAACAAAGGAGAGATAACTAGAAAAGTCAGCAGGGAAATCTAAATTATTTTTCAGAGCAAAACAGATAAAAGTCTAAAAAGGGTGGCGATATCGACATATGGGGAGATATGGGAAGCGTAAAAGAAAAGAAAACAAAAAAACCACATCCCACCACTCCCACCAAAACAGATTGATCAAAGTTTCTTTTTTGGCATAGCAAATGTACATTTTTATGTGCCAGTGTTTAAGGTTCATCTTTTGCCCAGACAGGCACATTTTGTGACCCATGAGATCAGCAAAATAACAAGTCTGTAGAACGGTGATGGGATAAAATCAAACCAAATCTCTATCGACAACACCAGATAAAGTAAGGGTTGGGATGGCATTGGGTCCCAGGATCAATTCACCATTCCACAAGCTCTGTGTTGATGGAATGGACCTGCCAGGTTTTGACTGCCCCAAATCTGTTCCGTGGGAGCCGGCCAATGTTGAACCTTGCCATGGTGCAAGCCGAGCAAGTAAAGTCCGACTGGGTGACCAGGGTTCAAATTCCTACCATGGCACTGAGCTTGAGGGTGCCATGGCCATGTTAGAATTCCTGCTCCATGATTGCAGTCATGGGATTTTTGTCTTTCACATGACAATATATGTTTTGACTACACAGAGTGGGAAGTGACGGAGACAGGATGTTTGTGTTACTGTGTTCCGTGAAGTGGGACTATTGTCCTTTGTTCTTTTTCTCTTTGCTGTCTGATGCTAGAGAGAGAGGGAGCCATGTTGCAGTGCTCCGTGTGTGTTTATATATAAATAAAGTAGATTAGCCAAAATGCTGAGTTGCTGAGGTCTGTTATGCAAGCTGCGAAGACTCTGCACATCCCTAAGTGTGCCGGTGTCAGTTGGCATTGGTCGCTGTGATTTTCGGGCTGAAGAAAGCTTCTGAAGCTCCAGAACGATCGACCAGGAGGGAGGGAACATGCCAGTTGGGTATGTGTCTCTGCCAGGGTCCTACTCGAGTGTAGGCTGAGCTCCTGACAGGTCAGTCCTCCGCTCAGGCCCCTTATGGGGATCCCCCTATACTATGTTGATCCTGCCCAATGCTCTTTCACAAACAAACACCACCCAGCGAAAGTGTCAATCAGGTTAAGAGGCTGAAGTGTGCGTGGGGGGGGGGGGTCATTTCCAACCCTGTCAACCAGCAACCTCAAATTGCTCAGTGAAGGCGCTAACCCGAAGGTTGGCAGGTGGAAAGCTCTCAAGACAAAATGCCCCTGAGCTTTAGGGGAAGCAGGCTTATATAGGCTTTCCCCTCCCCTTTGCAAGGGCTCATGGGACAGCTTTTCCCCATGAGCCCACCAGATTGAGGCCATCACATTCCAGTGCTTTACTGTGTTGTTCCCCAGTCTTCTGCAGACCTGATTTGTGTGCCCCCCCTCCCCACTAAAGATGTGCTTATTGCTTCACTCTGTCCAGTGTGAATAGGCAAATAACCACTTAACAAGGCTCCTGTGCCTTTACTTAGAAGCTTCCTGTTGGGCACAGATGAGTTTCTGCTGCTGCTGATTGCTACTTCTTAGCTGCATGGTTGTTAACTTAATGAAACATTTAAAGACAATTGCTGTTCTGAGAATGAAAAAAAACAGGGAGTCAGTGGGAAATTTTACATACTTTGAACTTTTTAGCATTCTGTTTTAATTGTTGTAGCCTGTTCTGGGTTCTTAGGGTGAAGGGCTAATAGTAATAGTAACAACAACAACAACAACAACAACAACAACAACAACAACAACAATAATAATGGATTTGGAACTGAGAACGAAAGCTGATTTCTCCTCTTCCACATTTGCTTTGGGATCAGAATAAAAAAAGGGAGAGTAAGAAAGATGTTTTCACCATATATGTTATTTAAAAGGTGAATTTGCATACCTGCACTAGTGTGCTTACATATTAATCATTGGTTTTGTTTGAGCTAAGCCAGGCAGAAAGTACACATGTAACTGATGTATAAAGAAAAATCATTGCCAGGAGCCACTAGACATTAGTAAATACATTACATGGCTCAATGCATAGTTCTAATGTTCTTCTTCCCTGGTGTTTATGATTTGCCAATCTGCAGGAAGTTATTGCTGACAATTAATCTTTTTTATATTACCAAACTGCAAAATGATCATTATGTTACAAAGATGCCTCAGCTAGCAAAGGTGCTGTGCTAGGGAATTAAACACTGGAGTTGCACATGTGCAAGTAATGTACATTAGCAGCAAACACAATCTAGTGGTTATTGTACCGTTACTATATTGGGTACCTTTTGAGTGGGACAGATGCCATTTAGCATCTGCTGGGAACCATTCAGACACTTTTATCTCAGCATTACCTTAGAGTGAGACAGGCTCATCCACCCGATGGATATCGGTTTTATTTGAATTGCAGTTCTCTTCAGGGCATACATGACAACATCTGATGCATTTTGCAATTTTCTGTGCAGCCTACAATTAGAGCAGCATAAGGTAGGAAGGTTACTTACTACAGCTCGGTGCTATAACAACCCCTTCTCCAGTCTGCATTTAAGACTTTAGGGAACAGGAAGCTGGTAGCTATTTTCTCCTGTCCTCTACAGTGCAAAGATGGTTCAAGGTCACTGTACACCATCAATGGTTTAGATGGGGAAGTGTTTAAAATATATTCTAAGCGGGATTGACTTCTTGAATTTATTACCCTGGAGGAATGCCTTTGAATTAGGATCACGTTGCTTTCAATGTATACAAAACCTAAGCAGAGGTACAGAAGGATGGACTCTCCTTGAACTGAGTTCTAGTTGTGGATAAAGGGTAAGGAAGCTGGGCTCAGGGCTCTAGATTAGGGGTGTAAGAAAACATCCTTTTCTTTCTGTCTGTAATTGTCACATGTGGCACTGCTTTTGTTCCATTGCAGTTCATCTTTTGCCATTAGCTACATCTTTCTGTCCACTATCCGTCTTCCGACCCACAGTGGTTAAATTACTTAACACATGCAATTCATTACGTACCAACATCCAAGTTATGTTGTCGTTACAGTATTCCATCCCTTTCATTTTGTTGCAAAGGAGATGCAATTCAAATGGGGAGAAAAACCATAATAAATTATGCATTGTTTGCATACTGAAAGCAACAACAACAGTGAATACCTATCATATCCACTGGGTTGATTTCCATTCTGGGCATTGGATGAATCAGTAAACATAGGCAATTCCCACGCCTGCTTCTGTTTTTGTAAGAAGTTGCCAACGTTCCTACTCTAGAAAAGGCAGCAGCTGGCCTTGTACTCTTCTATATTTAATAGCTCTATGGACAATAGAAAAGCATTGCAATAAGGGGGAAAGTGCATCTGCTATAATGATGAATATCTATCACCCAGATGGAATCCAGCTGAGGAAATTATTATTTTTCTGGTGGTTCTGCATAAGGGGATGAGAGGGAGGCTTTGGAAGCAGTCAGGGGGAGACAGGGAACAGGACTAAACAGAGATTTGCCTGTCTTCTGTGGCGGGTGTGTGGGAATGGAGAGAGGGGGTAAGTTCAACAGGAAATGGTGAGAACCCTGAGGCACTTTTCAGGCGATTGGTGGTTCCAGGGGCTTGCTCACAGGGCCTTGTGCCCTATGGGTAGGACATGGGTCACCACTGAGGGTAACCTGTGTTACTCACTCCATCATCAGTTGGCTTGGAGGGGACATGAATCAGGAAGACCTCCTTCCTCACCTTAAGAGTGTGGCAGGGGGAATAAGGGCTGGGAGAAGTACGAGCCTGGCTTCCTGCAGGATAGTCCCACTCAGTTCCAAGAGGCTTAGAAGCCTGGTGGAGCATTTTGATGGCTTCCCACACATGGCCTCATTCTCCTTATGCAGAAGCTAGAAATAGATGAGGTCCTAAGTTCTAATATTCTTAACGCTGGAGTTAATAAAGTGGCCCTAGCAATGAAGTGCCACAGCAAACTATGGCAATTTCTTAAAGAAATGGGAGTGCCTGATCACCTCATCTGTCTCATGAGAAATCTCTATGTGGGACAAGAAGCTACAGTTAGAACTGGATATGGAACAACTGATTGGTTCAAAATTGGGAAAGGAGTACGACAAGGCTGTATATTGTCTCCCTGCTTATTTAACTTATATGCAGAATTCATCATACAAAAGGCTGGGCTGGATGAATCCCAAGCCGGAATTAAGATTGCCGGAAGAAATATCAACAATCTCAGATATGCAGATGACACAACTTTGATGGCAGAAAGTGAGGAGGAATTAAAGAACCCCTTAATGAGGATGAAAGAGGAGAGCGCAAAATATGGTCTGAAGCTCAACATCAAAAAACTAAGATCATGGCCACTGGTCCCATCACCTCCTGGCAAATAGAAGGGGAAGAAATGGAGGCAGTGAGAGATTTTACTTTCTTGGGCTCCATTATCACTGCAGATGGTGACAGCAGTCACAAAATTAAAAGATGCCTGCTTCTTGGGAGAAAAGTGATGACAAACCTAGACAGCATCTTAAAAAGCAGAGACATCACCTTGCCGACAAAGGTCTTTATAGTTAAAGCTATGATTTTCCCAGTAGTGATGTATGGAAGTGAGAGCTGGACCATAAAGAAGGCTGATCGCCAAAGAATTGATGCTTTTGAATTATGGTGCTGGAGGAGACTATTGAGAGTCCCATGGACTGCAAGAAGATCAAACGTATCCATTCTTAAGGAAATCAGTCCTGAGTGCTCACTGGAAGGACAGATCATGAAGCTGAGGCTCCAATACTTTGGCCACCTCATGAGAAGAAAAGACTCCCTAGAAAAGACCCTGATGTTGGGAAAGATTTAGGGCACAAGGAGCAGGGGATGACAGAGGACGAGATGGTTGGACAGTGTTCTCAAAGCTACGAGCATGAGTTTGACCAAACTGCAGGAGGCAGTGAAAGACAGGAGTGCCTGGTGTGCTCTGGTCCATGGGGTCACGAAGAGTCGGACATGACTAATCGACTAAACAACAACAAGTTTACCCCCAGCATGTATCCTGCCTCTTTAGTTCTGTTCTCCTAACACAACTGGGCTGTGGACTCCCAGGTATGTAAGGGTGGTGGTTGTTTTGTGGGACCCACCTCTTTTGGTAAATTTATATTTGGTTTGCACTCTTTGGGATAGTTTTATGTGTTTTATAATTGTAATTGTTTTATCATATCCTATTGTTGTAAACCATTTTGAGGCAAACACTGGGTAAGAAATATTATTACTAAATAACTAAGAAAACACATATTCACAGGGGCACATATTTTCACTGCTAGTAAAATAGATCCACCCCTACTTTAACACAGACCATATTTTCCCTTACCTGGGTCAATGGTTTAACTAGATAATTTTTATAGAAATACTTGGTTTCAACAGCAGGACTTTTATCACTGGTCATCTTCCCAGTTTTTATTATCTCTCTGCCAATCTAAAAAATATATATTTCTTTTCCTGAACATGTTGAACAAGTCACAGAATTCTGAGCTTTGTGAAGCATCATTCAAGCAATCCCCAACTTTCTTGTTTAATTTGTAATTTAGTATGGATGTCTCCAAACATAAAATAAATGACAAAGAACTTGACTCTCCTAATTAACAAAGCTTCTGTGACTCCTAATCATTGAACTTAGTATTTTCCCAAGATTTGGGCCAATTTAATTATTTCTCACAGTTAACCTGGGCCCAGCAAAAAGTAATTTGACTTTCCAGCAGTCTTCTGAAGATGAAACAACCTTTATGGACAAATTCATAAATACTGTAACCCTTTCTTGTTAACTAACCTTGATCTAATATGACATCCTGATAAATAGTGAATATATATGAAGTTACTGAATATAGCTGACAATGATTGTTGTCGTAAAAAAAAACAAACCCAAAATCCCTTCCCTGCACACTAATGGCTTAAGCCTAATATACTTGTGAAAACTCTTAACTGATTGTAGGGATCTTGACAGAGCATTGAGAAGGAAGTGGGGTGTTTTTAACAGTGCTGTCCATATGCTAAAGTAATATTGTGATAGCATCTCTGTTAGTAAACAGAAGCTCATGCTGTTCTATGAGAAGCCTCAGGATTCTCTGAAAAACCAGAAGTTAGCGAGCGGGTAATATAGACTTATCATTTTAGTGGAATGCCCTTCTTGTTGAAATGTGAGAGGATCCATCAGTACTGGCCTTCCGCCAGCTTCTAAAAAAACACTTCTTTAGCAAAGGATTCCCTGAATTGAACTACTGATCTTATTGTTCTTTCAAATATTTTAAATGCTGTGCTTTATACAGTACCTGACTTGTTTTATTGTATATTTTAATTTAATACATTTTAATGCTCTGACGGAATAGTTCTTGGCTATTTTAATTATATTTGATTTTATAGTTGTAAAAACTTAGACGCCATTTTGTCATATAAGTGGTATATAATCACTGATATTTTCAAACAAGTGCACTCAACTCTTTGAGCATGAAACTGAGCAGGTCAGGTGAGACAGAGTTTTTGCTTTTCTTAAATCACAAGGCAAAATATTATTTACTTCAACTATTTTTTCAAAGCAGAAGTGCAGTGCATCCAAATGAAGCAGATAGCTATCCTATCAACCATGTTTCCTCCATGTCATTAAGGTGATATCAACCCTGTATTTTTACAGTGCATGGCTTTCCCCCAAAGAATCCTGGGAGCCACAATTTATTTCTTAAAGGGCTACAATTCCCAGTACCCTTAACAGAATACAGTTCCCAGGATTCTTAGGGGGAAGCCAATTCTTTAAATGCATGATGTGGATGTGATCCAAGAGGCAGCCTGTATAGCTCTAATGTGTAGTTCATTTTCACATTCTAGCCCTGATACTGAGGTTGTTGAAAACATGTCCACATAGTGGTGAGCCCATGTAAATATCTATGTTATTGCATTAGCCCAATCCCATAGAGCAGGGTTGACTAACTTGTGGTTCTTCAGATTTTGCTAGACCACAACTCCCACCAGCCTTGACCAGTGGCCATGCTGGGTGGGTCTGATGAGAGTTGGTGCACTGCTGGTGCCGAAATCCCAAGGGAGCAGAAAAGAGTATTTATGTATGTGACCACGGCTGCACGGATGTTATTGGCCTAGAGCTGGAAAGAAGATAAAGTTCCTACCAAAGAAGAATGGCAGATGAAGTTGATGGACTATACTGAAATAGCTAAAATGACTGGAAGAATCATAAAACAGGAAGACCAAAATTTTAATATGGAATTAGGAAAATTTATAACTTATCTTAAAGACCATTATAAACAGTTAAAATCATTAGTAGGACCGCTTGTAGTTTAATGGTGAATTCTGGACACAAATGAGATATAAAATATTTGGATCATCATAAAAGATGCAGGAAGAAATGATTATTGATAGGCCCCACAAAGGAGAGGATGGAAGTCCAGGAGATTCCTTGGAATCTTATTTTTATGATTTATGTTTGATATATCTCTGTAAAATTTTAATTTGAAAAACAAACAAAAAAAATAAAAAAATAGAAAGTTGGTGCGCTGCTACACCAGAAGGCGTAGTGTCATTAACCACCCTGACATGGATGATGAACATGACTGGTGACAAATGGTAATGGGGTGATAACATTAAAATGTTGTGTGAAGTCATTATATAAGTGCCCTCTCTTGACAGTGGCGCCTTATTGTTAAAAGTTCAAATGTTTACTCAAAGAAGCATTTGGAGAACAAATAAGTCCCAGAGCAGTGAGCAAAATGTAGGTTTCAGCATGAAGAACCAAGAGGCCAGAAGGATGCTAGTTCATGTTTCCTGAGTTATAGTCACTTTCTGGTTTGCCGGAGTGAAGAGCCAGGTTTAGACATTTCCACACTGAGACATGGAAGAATTCCTTCCACATCAGGTGAATGTACAATCCTTTTGATTCAGAAAGTTTTTGATTATAACAAAAACCAGTGTAGCTTTCCTACCTAACATCCCTGTCGACTTGTATAAACAAAGAACCATCAGGCAATACTTAAAAGAGTGAGAGAAAGAAGGAAACAGGAAAACAAATACGTTGGCACATAATTTCACAATGAGATCAACCAAAACTCAAAAGCTCACCTATTAAAAATGGTACAATGAATGGATACAATATAGGGATTTGTTACAGGGCATTTAATGTGTTTTTGGTTGGATAGAATTTTATTCTGCTGTAATGGGATTGTCTAGTCAGTTTTTATATGCTCTTTTTAATGCTTTGTTATATGCTCCAGATTGGGGAGTGAGAGATAAATGTAAAATAATCAAATAAATCCCATAATAAATAGCTTGCCATTTCATATGACAATATTATCATCTTCCAAAGCAACTACTCTATTCTGAACTTAAAAAATGGAAAGTGTAATGCAGGTGGTCAACAAAAGAGGTTTAAAGACTGCCCCAAGGCATTTTTTTAAAAAAAATGTAGTATAAACACCAACAATTAGGAAACTCCAATTGGAGAACAGCCTTTACCAAAGGTGTCATGGGCTTTGAAGACACTCGAACTCAGGACGCAAGGGAAAAATGTGCTAAGAGGAAGGCATGCTTGGCAAATCCACACCGTGATCAACTCCTGCTCGGAAACCAATGTCCCCACTGTGGAAGGATGTGTGGATCCAGAATTGGCCTCCACAGTCACTCACGGACTCACTGTTAAAACTGTGTTTATGGAAGACAATCTTACTCAACTACGAGTGATCGCCAAAGAAGAAGAATTATTGAAGCATATATTTTAAAATCTTATTATGGCTGCAGCCTGACAGACACATCCCCAACATAAACTCTATGCCAAGATATTATCCCTGCTCTTCTCTACATTCCAGGCAGGGTCATTTGCCTGGATCGAGCCATCCTTTTGAATTTCCCACAATGCTTCTGGCCTAATATTGCTCTGGGATATGGTGGGGATTATCTAGATCAAGCCTCTCAAAGTACTGACACCACAGCCACATAAGCTCACTAGGGATCATTGTCAGATAGGTCCATCACTTTGCTCACAGCATTCCCCAAGCCTTCTCTAACTAGAGAGGACAGACTCATTGACTTTTAAGACTTTGGGCTGTAAGTAAAGCCACGTTTGCTGAAGCTTCTCATTTTTTCTGCAAATGACAACTATTAAAGGTACAGGAGTCCTGCCTCATTTTCAAATGACCACTCTGTCTAGTTATTTAGCTTTCAAACAGCATCAGACTCTCTATTTTCCAGGGGCAGTCCCAGATTTACAGAAGCTGTCCCAGTTTCTGATTTGATCATAGAATGACCTGCTCTTAGGACATCCTTATTTTCAGCAGAGAAATGTTGAAGGATATGGTAGGATGTACCTATTTTGGTCAGACGGTATGGAGTTATGTGACCCGTGAACCAAGGAGATAAGTAACTATACAACCTTTAGAAGACATCCAAAGTCAGCCCTGTATAGGGAAATTTTGAAAAAACATTGAATGTTTTATTATATTTTTAAATGTGTTGGAAGCTGCCCAGGGTGGCTGGGGCAACCCAGTCAGATGAGCTGGGTATAAATAATAATAATCATCATCATCATCACTGAAATATTGGAGTGTATGCAGCAGGAAGCCCCCCTTCAAAACGCCATGCATAATTAGTCTTCAGTATTTGAATTGAATTTTTTGACTTTCCATGAATGAATGGTATGATTGTGACAATGGTTGTGTATCACTCTTTGTCTTCTTGAATACACATACTGATTGGGACAAAAGGAATATCAGTTCCTCACCACCACCTCTCTGTGTGACTGTGGTTACTGAAGAATGGGATACTTTTTCAGAATAACAGTTGCTTTTTCAGGAACACAGAAAACCAGGATTTCACTTGCAGTTTCTCAATGCACCCCCCTTTTTAAAGCTCATCCTGCTTTCACAAGTTTAGATTGCTGAATTGGGGAGGGTGTGATGGGGTTTAATGCACCTGCAACTTTGTCACCAGCAAAATCATATTATCATGAAAATATTGGCCACTATTGGAATAAAATAAAATGCTACTACATAAACATTCAATGAACTATGTTATAACCTTTTATTTTAGGTCATGAATTAGGATGTAAGACCACATTAAGATTTTACTGGCGAGGTTTTATCCTCATATTTCCTGAATAGCACATCTACCATTAAAGTCAGTGGAAAGATCTTTCTCAATTCAGAGCCCAAATGTCTTCAAATAAGTGATGCTAAATCTTATAACTCACAAGGGCCGAATTCAAAAGAAATGTTATTGGTTCACACTATCTTGTTAAATTATGATCGTATGTTTATGCCGGACAGCCAGAATTTCTCATACTCTCAATTAACTCCATTCTAATATTGTGTAAACATACATTTCCTTGATTCAGAAGCTCAAACAGAAAGATATTGCTATATGTACAATATGTGAGAGAAGCCGGGACGCAGGTGGTGATGTGGTCTAAACCACTGAGTCTCTTGGGCTTGCCGACCGGGAGGTCAGTGGTTCGAATCCCCACGATAGGGTGAGCTCCCGTTGCTCTGTCCCAGCTCCTGCCAGCCTAGCAGTTTGAAAGTACACCAGTTCAAGTAGATAAATAGGTTCTGCTTTGGCAGGAAGGTAAATGGTGTTTCCATGTGCTCTGGTTTCCGGCACGGTTTTCCGTTGCACCGGAAGTGGTTTAGTCATGCTGGCCACATGACCCGGAAAGCTGCCTGTGGACAAACACCGGCTCCCTAGGCCTGAAAGTGAGATGAGTGCTGCAATCCCATAGTCACCTTTGACTGGACGTAACCATCCAGGGGTCCTTTACCTTTTACCTATATGTGAGTGGATGACTTTGCCAATACTATGTTGTTGGTTTATATAGAGCTGGCTAACTGTTGACTTGGGATGTGGTAGGCGCTCCCTCGTAGGAGGTTTCTAAGCAGAAATTGGATGGCTAGCTGTCTTGGATGCTTTCCTTGAGATTTCTGCATTGCAGGGAGTTGGGCTATATGACCTTTCCAATTCTACAATTCTACAAAATAAACAAATAAATATTTGTTGTCCTGGCATGGTGAACCTCCAAAATGTTTATCAGAGTTATTATGGGTGAAATCGAGCCATCCCTGTTCATCACCAGAATGGATACCATTCATGAAATAGATTCGCCACTCTTCCTGTAGTCTCTCCACAGCCCCAAAATCTGCTCTGAAGGGTTGGGGAGAACACCAGAGCAGAACAGGGGGCTGCAAGGGGTGAGGGGAGGAAGTAGAGGTCTGCTTCTATGACACTGAATGTTTTCCTGTACAAAGTAAAAAGAACAGACCTGCTACTAAATGCATTTTGACCAGTATTCCATCACAGCCTTGATGAAGAAGACTGACCACCGCTGTAATATGCCATTGAACACAAGCAACAATCTTTTGGATATAATAAACAGCATCCCTGACATTTTACTCACATTCAACCCTATCATGATGCTTTTAACAAGTCTGTGTACTAGATTTATTATTGCTGTTTATAATGGGAAGCCTCATGAAAGGCACGGGATAATGCTAGCAATACGTAGCTTCCTCTTTCAGAGCAGGGACACATTTTTTAAAATCATTAAAATGCAGATTAGGGTTCAACTTGATGATGGATTTCATTATCTGATTATCTAAAGCAATTGCTGCTCTTTGAACAAGTCACCACTGAATATTTATATACGGTGCATGTCACATATGCAATCGACAAGAGGGGGAGAAGGATGAAATTTTATTTTATTATTAAATGGGGTAGTTATACATTTTTTTCTAATAGTTCTTTTTGCTATTCACATTTACAGCACATGTGTTTTTGGCTTCACACACTAGCCTTAGGCAGTGTCCTTCAGTGATACACTGAATGCCTGCTGAAGCAAAAAGCATTTGCCTCACAAATTTCAGATTCCCAGTGCATAGGTCACTTGTGTTGACTGATGTTATTTTCTTATTTTTTAAGTCAGTTGTGTGCCATTCCAAATCAGCAGTTAGCATTGCCTTGGGAAGAATCCTTTGCAATATTGAGGGTGTGCAATAACAAACATGACGTTAGCTAGCAACGTTGTTAAATCCTTGTGCTTAACCTTTCCTGTTAACTTGTACCGCAAAGCTTCTAGAACACAGTTGCCTCTTTTGATACTAAGAATCTGTTCTGGTAACAGCTGCCAGCCATATAAAGTTCAAAATCATTTAAGGAGAAATCCATAAATGAGGGGCAGCCAGTGAGGCTCCATCCAGCTGTTTTGGACTACAATTCCCATGATCCCTGGGTGGTAGCCATGTGGGCTGGGGTTGATGGGAGTTGTAGTACAAAAAAATACACAGAGGACACCTCTGCTGTAAATGATGGATAACCAGCTATCCATGAATGCTTTAGCTGAGATTCCAGCATTGCAGGGGGTTGGATTAGATGAGTCCCAGGGTCTCTTCCAACTCTAGGGCAGCGTCCCTTCTATAATCCTATGAACCTGCATTCAAGGAGGTTTCAAGGGACCTGAAAATGGCAGCATTTGGGCCACATAATGTGATTTATGGCTGTGGATGTGTCAAGGCTCTGGGAAAGCTATTACTCCCCCAGTTGCAGCAAGAGCAGATAAAACAAGGTAGAGTCCTTTTAATGAGTTTTATTCAACCCTAATAGCGAGAGACAAACGAAACCAACAGGCCTTAACAATGGCATTGCTCCAAACTGGGCTCCTCGTCCCTCATTCCTAGCAACAACATCTTCCCATATGGTGGCCACTCGTGGACAAATGTCTTAGAGTCCTTTGCTCCTGTACTCTTAATGAACACCACATTCTGGGAGAAGGGGAATCAGAAATACTTTCCAGTGACAATGTGTCACCTGGCTTCCCTGCCGCAGTCCCCCCCCCCTCTTCTAACACATCCCAACTTTTCTTTTCCTCTATCTCTGATCTGTGACCTTCCTCAAACCCCTCAAAGTCCTGCTGTAAATCAAGGCTGTCTCTTCTCTTGCAGCATCAGGAGCAGGAGCAGGAGATCTCCAGCATTCCTCCTCCTCCATCCCGCCATCTTAAGTCCGATTCCTGACAGGATGGTAAGATCCTGTGAGTTTCTCCACATGATTTTGACTAAAATCAAATAAATAAAAATAAATACATTTTGCTAGATTGGCAGGTGAGTTTCATCAACAACTTTTTTTAAAGAATATTTTTTTATTAACCGACCAATCACATCAAATCAAACCAAATTACATAAATTCCAAATTACACAGCCGAATTTTAAGTTTTTGTTGGGGGTACCCATATTTCATGTTTCGAAGGGGATCCAATCAACTTCTTGCTTCTTGCTGCTGTTTTAATGTCCACAAATCTAACCTTATGATGTTCACAGTACAGTGGTGCCCCACAAGACGAATGCCTCGCAAGATGAAAAACTCGCTAGATGAAAGGGTTTTTCGGTTTTGCGTTGCTTCGCTAGATGAATTTCCCTATGGGCTTGCTTTGCAAGACGAAAACGTCTTGCGCTTTTTTCTTAAAGTCGCTTGAAGAGGCGCAGTTGCGACGGACTGTGCTTCGCAAGACGGAACAAATTATTTTCATCTTGCGAGGCACCACTGTACTATCCAGTCCTTTCTTACTGTTTTTCCACATCTCTTGTTGTTATTTTCAGATATTTTTCCTTTCTCTTTGTGACCTCTGATAGTATCCACAAGCTGGTTAGAACAGTTTGTAATCCTGCGTGGATATTATTTTTTTATCCAGTAGCCATATCCAGACATTTTCCATATAACATCACTTCCATACATCAAAACAGTCTTAGCGTCATTAATCTTCACCAATCTGCCTCCGTTCTCAAAACCTTTGAGGAGATTCACCAGGAATGCAGTCTGAAAGCAAGTCCGTTCCTCCTCCCGGCTATAAATCCTTTGGCAAGATGGCGACTCCGAATTAATTGCTGCGCCATTCCAAAAGCTCTTATTGCTTCTCGATCTCCATAAAGCATACTTTTGGTTAAAGTTTATCTCCACACAGACCTTAATCATCCTGCTTGGGTCAGTTCAACTGACGATTCTAATGAGGAGGGGTTCTTGTAAATCACATAGAAGGAAAGTAAAAAAGGTCCGTCCCCCCCACATTCAGTCCCGTTGTCAACTTACCCAGCCTTTGGTGTATCTTCATCATAAAATATTCCTGTTCCTCCAACCCGTCACCTTCTTTCGCAGAGGTCACTTAAATTAGCAGACTTCACTCCCCTTCTTCACTTGAAATATGTGCATTTGCTTCTTTTGTAATTAATTATTCCAAATTGCTGCAGCTAGTGTGCGATCAGAGACAGCGTCCAGGAGAGCCGAGGTCCACACAGGGGCATTCTGCCTAGGGCCCTCACCCCCTTCTTTCGAATTAGGGGGGTGATTTATGGACACGGCAGGCAAGGGCAGTGTTCCCCATTTCCTTGGAGCAACAAGGGAGGCTGCCTACTCCCATAACAGCCTCTTAATTACCCCGTGTGGGTCGGAGAGATGGTATTGTCGGCCATCTTCCAATGCGCCCCTAGTGGCCCCCGAGTTTCATCAACAACTTGGTACTGTTTTGCGAATGAACATTACACTGCATTCAAGATAAACATGCTTACTGCTTTGACATTTTCTTGCATCTAAAGGCCAGTGTGCTTGATCACTTCATCTCCATCTCATGCCGAGTTTCTCCATAGCTTTGAATGTGATAGACTGGTCTTGTATATGCTCTGTTGCACACCCAGCTCATAACTCAACGTACCAGCTTTTGAAGATTTGTTAGGATATGTTGAGGCTAATCAGGACCTGGGCTAAGAAGAAGAAGAGTTTGGATTTGATATCCCACTTTATCACTACCCGAAGGAGTCTCAAAGCGGCTAACATTCTCCTTTCCCTTCCTCCCCCACAACAATCACTCTGTGAGGTGAGTGGGGCTGAGAGACTTCAGAGAAGTGTTACTGGCCCAAGGTCACCCAGCAGCTGCATGTGGAGGAGCGGAGACGCGAACCCGGTTCACCAGATTATGAGTCTATTGCTCTTAACCACTACATCACACTGGCTAACTCATGTATACTTTGATTCAACACATGCAAGTCAGTCCAGCAGTCCATCAACAGGTTAAACAAGCTCTGCTCTACAGAACTATTGTTTCTATTGACTGCCATTCCCCTCGGACCTGTGGCAGCTTCAGAGAGGTGAAACAGCAAAGCTCACCCCACTGGGTCAGCTGAGGAAAAAAATGCTATTTGATGACTCCTCTTCTTAAATTATTAGCAACCATTCATCCCGTTTCATGCCTCAGAGGGAGAGGTGAGCAGGCAAAACCCAGTCCATCATTTTGGTTGGACTGTAGTTTGGTTCCAACCACAAAAAACCTGAAAAAATTCCATCTTGAGGAGGCCATCCCACCTCACTATTGTAAGATTTATTCCTGCAGTGCAACAGAGTTGGGTTCCTTCCAACTCTACAATTCTATAATTCTGTGTAACGTTACGTACATTTAGAGTTGGTGCCTAAATCTTCGTGTTTTCCTTGTTCCTTCCTTTTATTTTTTTGTATTGCATTAAATAGAGAACAAATTTGTGCTGTTAACTTTCCCAGACAAAATAATAATTTACATAACATGCAAATGATAATTATTTCATTCAACAATATGGTGCACCTCACAGCTCCCCTAATTTTGCAGGGACTTGTTGAAGGTTACATTATTCTGCATAGAATACTACAATAGCGCATTCTTTTATTGCTCTTTTTTATATCCAGTCCGTTGGACTTGCCTCCTTCAGCTTCACTTTTCTCTTTTTCATGTAAATAAGCCCCAGGAAATTTCTCTTGCTGTTGAGCATCATTGAGAATGATCATTGTGGTCTTCACACTTTCAAGAAAGAAGACACTCGTTTTCTTCACTCGTTTTCTATAGAAAATCAACAAAAAAGGAGGCACGCAGTATATTTTAATGATTTTAACAGTCATCCCAGAGTATTTCAGGGCAGCTGTTTCCCCGCAGGACTTGATCTGAAATAGGTCAATACCTTCATTGACACACGTCCCCAAAAATGGCAAATAGCTGCACAAATATCCGAATTTATGCACCTCATGGGGTAGCGGCAACTTGCTACTTTGAACTTTGAATGTCTAAAAGCAAAGCCTGTGCTGATTACATAATCATTTTTGAGGGGGCTCATGGTCACCTTTTCTGTCAGGCACATCTTTGTCTCACATCTGTGTTTCTCTCTAACTTTTTTTTAACTGTTCTTTATATTCTTGAATGGCTTCCAGCCTCAACTCATCCATCCATTTGAAACCTGTGGGGTTATTTGTGATGGAAGCTGTGATTAGGGAGTGGGGATAGATTCACTTGTCTTTGCATTTAGAGACAATTAAATCTAATCTGCATTTCTGAGATTAAAAACAAAGGCTGAGGAATGGGAAATCACTGCTCCCACCCAACTCCAATGAATTCTGTTTTTTAAAAAGGGGTTTTCCTTCCCTGATAGACACGCCACCCCACGGGGCTGAGGCCTCTACAGCTCCCACAATGTCCGCTGGGATGGAGCTCAGCCCTCCCAATCTTGAGGGGGAAGAGGGGGCCTGGTGGAATGTTGCCCCAATGTGGCCTGGTCTAGCATGAAGTCACCCCGGGCCGACCAGTGTGGCCTGGTATGCAAATGTTACATTAAACGGCCTCGTTCCAGTATATCTGAAGGAGTGCCTCCACCCCCATCATTCTGCCCGGACACTGAGGTCCAGCACCGAGGGCCTTCTGGCAGTTCCCTCACTGCAAGAAGACAAGTCACAGGGTACCAGCCAGAGGGCCTTCTTGGTAGTGGCACCCGCCCTGTGGAATGCCCTCCCACCAGATGTCAAAGAGAACAACAACTACCAGACTTTTAGAAGACATCTGAAGGCAGCCCTGTTTAGGGAAGCTTTTAATGTTTGATGCATTACTGTATTTTAATATTTTGTTGGAAATCACCCAGAGTGGCTGGGGAAGCCCAGCCAAATGGGTGGGGTATAAATAAATTATGATGATGATGATGATGATGATGATGATGATGATGGCTGGGCAGCCTATCCCAATGTGACAGTCATCACACATGGTAACATTACATGCAGCCCCTATCCCCCAAGACTGGGTGCAACTCAATGCCTGTGCTCCCTGGAGACGGGGATGGGATCTGCTGCGAGTGATCTTTTGATTGGCTAAGCGGAGGAGATGGACAGAAGTATCTGGAAAGCGCCCCAGTCACTGGAAATGTATTAATGTGGTAGTGTGTGAAAGGAGAAAGACTGAACCATGGCTTTCAATGGTTGGTTGGTGTTTTTTTTTATGCATTTCTTTCTTTCTTTGCTTCCAGGAAGACATCAGAGTGATTAACAGTTCTGTCCTTGACTTTAGGGGTCCTTTATCCCAGTTCCACAACAGATTAGCGTTTTAATATATGTAATCCTTTTATTTTGCATGGTGACACCCTACAGTCCATTCCTCCCGTTATGCTGCTGTTAACTAATTTCTTCAAATTTCCCCTCTTCCCACATTAAACAATAATTTAACAGTCTACTCTCTCAGGAGAGAGGCTGGCATTTTGCCATTGCGCTTTTTCTGTCCCCCCTGTGGCTTCAGTAAATATATATTGATTTATATCTTTGATGCTTACTTATGTGGAGCCATCAGCCTCTGCTAGTTCTATAAAAATCCCCCAACCAAATAAAATGGTTCCCTGCCTACCATGCTGCGTAAACTTAGCATATTAGGGTCACCTGCACTGTGAATACTTGGTGTGTTACAGACCAATCTTAACACGGGAACCAGCGTAAAGTATCCAGAGCCAATTCAGAGGCCCTGGACAGAGCAAATGCTTGCTTAGCCAACCCTAGCTTGTTGGAGTGGAAATAAGTCACTGAAACACAAACCCATCACCTCAAGGTCTGACACCATGCTTATGCATTTTAACCTATGACCTCTGTCCAAGATTTCTGAATCATGAGCCATTTCATTAACAAGCATATTTAGAAGCACCAATGGTTACGTTTCCCCCCAGCAGTTCCTTGTTATAAAATCTTTTGGAGGTAATGTGCCCTGTGTGATTGTATTCATCACAGTAGCAATGTCTAGCTTGCATGGTACACAACCATGTCAACTGTCCGAATTACATGAGTGAAAATGTCAGGCATACAGGGGCAACGCAATAACCATACTTCAGAAGAATGTACAGTAGTACCTCGGGTTACATACACTTCAGGTTACAGACTTCGCTAACCCAGAAATAGTACCTCGGGTTAAGAACTTTGCTTCAGGATGAAAACAGAAATCGTGCTCCGGCGGCACGGCAGCAGCAGGAGGCCCCATTAGCTAAAGTGGTGCTTCATGTTAAGAACAGTTTTAGGTTAAGAACGGACCTCTGGAATGAATTAAGCACTTAACCCGTGGTACCACTGTATAGGTGAGGTATAAGGTGCTGTCTTACTGAAATGCTCCACCTGCCATTGTTAATATGCAGGCCTTAGCCTACCTCTGAGATGGGCTGTAGCTGGGATCCAGGTTGTATGTTTCCAAGCACAATTCAAAGTGTTGGCACTGACCATTAAAGCCCTAAACAACCCAGTATACCAGAAGAAGCGTCTCCACCCGCATTGTTCAGCCCAGACACTGAGCTCCAAGGGCCTTTTGGCAGTTCTCTCACTGCAAGAAGTGAAGTTACAGTGAACCAGATAGAGGGTCTTCTTGGCAGTTGCTCCCTCCCTGTGGAATGCCCTCCCAACAGATGTCAAGGAGATAAAGAACTACACAATTTTTAGAAGACATCCGAAGGCAGCCCTGTATTGGGAAGTTTTTAATGTTTGACATTTTTTATATGTGCTAGAAGCCTCCCAAAGTGGCTGGAGAAATCTAGCCAGATGGATGGGGTATGAATAATAAAATTGTTGTTGTTGTTGTTTTCTATGACAGCATTAGAGAGCTGAAGAAAACAGAAGCAGCTATGAGGCTGCAACCCAAGACAGAAGTCAGGGGGAAATAAGCAATAGGCAGAATCATCCCACTCAAGACAAGTTTTGCAGACTGATAAGCTACTGAAAACCTCAGATCAATAAAGCTGTTTGACTGCAAGGACATTTACAGGGCCTGATGTGTCCCAGTTGACTTGGAGAGACAGCTGACAGTATTCAGGGAAGGAGGACGATTGGCTCTCTTCAAGCTAGGATTGCAAGGTAGAGGACAACCCTTTCTCCACCGTGCAGCTGGTAAAGCACTGGATGAATGTGATCATCCCATGGCAAGGACCCTGTAAGGAGCCTCACTGCAGCATTCTGCACCCGCTGAAGTTCCTGGGTCAGCTTCAAGGGCAGCCCCACGTAGAGAGAGTTACAATAATCAAGCCTGGAGGTGACCGTTGCATGGATCACTGTGACCAGATCAGGGCGAGAATGGTAAGGGACCAACTGCTTGATACGGCAGAGATGGAAAAATGCCACCTTTGCTGTGGCTGTAACCTGCACCTCTAAGGAAAGGGAGGTGTCAAAGGTGCCAACTCTACCTTCTCTAAGCAGAATTGTCAACACCAGCCATCCAAAATCCAGGTCCTAATAAATAGAAGTGCACAGGATGATGTGGATTTCCACTATTATTAATAGCCCACTCTTCACCTGCTGCCTCCGATTATGGATAGCTCCGCACACCGCTTCTTTCTCATTGTGCTACTTGCCTTTGTGTGCATTTGAATCTATGAGTCAGCTGTAGAGGTGAATAACCCACATTCCATTGTGCTGGATCCCTACAGCGTTATCGCTCTAACTTAGAAAAATGTCCCGTACCAAATTTAGGATTCTTAGGGTGACAAATTTTGCAACTAGTAGAGATATTTTTATCCCCCCACTATTCTCCTCATGCACACATGGTGTCACCCATCTCACTGACTATGATTAAAAAGTAATAGTTGCTTCTTGCTTTTGCTTTGCATTCCTTTTCACACACCCTCTTCCTTTTCTTAAAACTTACTCATTTTTGCGATGAGTTTATACTATTGGAGATAGTACAGGATTCCAGCCTAAACCAATCTGTCCCAGCCCTGGAATATAGGGGTTGTAGAAGCAGCTGTTTCTGAAACTCAACATTATCTTCTGTCACCCCCTGAATTTGTTATTATCTGTTACAGATGGGTAGCCGTGTTGGTCTGCCATAGTCCAAATAAAAAAAATCCTTCCTGTAGCACCTTAAAGACCAACTAAGTTAGTTCTTGGTATAAGCTTTCGTGTGCATGCACACTTCTTCAGATACATATCTTCAGATATCTGAAGAAGTGTGCATGCACACGAAAGCTTATACCAAGAACTAACTTAGTTGGTCTTTAAGGTGCTACAGGAAGGATTTTTTTTATTTGTTATTATCTGTACAGTGATAATAACTTTGGACTTCAATGGCCAATGGTGGTAAAAGCCAGTCTTTCACAGCTAAAAATATAGTAGGATTCTCAATAGCCTTTGAACTAAGGCATCTGGAGCTTTCTATTAACTAAATAAAATAAAATCTTTTTTTAAATCTACACATGTAATACTTAAATAGGAAAGAGGGGGATATGTCACTTAAAGGACTTAAAGCTGGAAAGTGCAAGTGTTGCAAACTGTGCATGTTGTTTCCAAAATTAATTATAGAAATTCTCCGCTTCAGTTTGACAGGCAAAGGAGAACAGAAGACTGGGCAAAACCCTAAATTAGTAAATGGAGCAGAGGAAATCAGTCCGCCCTTAGGTAAGTTCAACTTTCTTCCCTTCTGGCAGTGAGAAATTGGGAGAATAATCGGAGATAATGTAACATACTTTCAAATTAGGGCCACTTCACAGGGGACGATTATACGCCAATATCCCGCACAGTAGGCTACATTCCAGCCGTGCAGATATAGATACACTCACCTCCATCAAGACAAGTAAGAGACATTTGCACAGTTCAAAGCACTCGCGGAGGTTGGTGAGGACTGTTTCCTGTAGAAAGACACAGTGGACTGTTGGAGGGGGCTTAGAGTACAGGAAATGGCACAGAGTCAGACCAATGGCCCATTTATCTCAGTTTTGAAAAACGCTGATGAAAGCAGCTTTCCAGAGTTTCAGGCAGATGAAAATAGGGACATTTCTTATTTCCCCTCCAACCAACCTTGCCCATTTTTGTACCCTCCTTGCAGAGCATTTCCTATCAGATAGGGTTGCTATATTTCAAAGTGGTTGAGCTTTCTACAAAAGCGCTGAAAAGAAACACTGTTTTTGAGCTATTTTAAGGGGAAATGGCAAAAAATGGCACTGTTGACATGGGCTGTCATACGTCTGGATTTTCCCAGATGTTTCCATGATTTCCGCCTGGACACTGCTGCCAACTGCAGTATTATGGATATGTCCAAGATGTATTGTGACCCCATGTCAGAAGTGGAACAAAATGTCACCACCACTACACAAACGGGACACAGCACACACACCCTCCACCGGAGAGCCAGTGTGGTGTAGTGGTTAAGAGCAGTAGACTCGTAATCTGGTGAACCAGGTTCACTTCCCTGCTCCTCCACATGCAGCTGCTGGGTGACCTTGGGCTAGTCACACTTCTTTGAAGTCTCTCAGCCCCACTCACCTCACAGAGTGTTTGTTGTGGGGGAGGAAGGGTAAGGAGAATGTTAGCCGCTTTGAGACTCCTTCAGGTATGAAATCCAAAATCCTCCTCCTCCTCCTCCTCCTCTTCTTCTTCTCCACCGTCCTCAGAAAACCCTTTCATCCCCTTTTTTAATTTTTTATTTTTTGGTAGATTTACAAAAAGAAAAACACACACCATTAAATAATTTTTTAGAAAGGTGCCAGATTGGATGTGGATGCACAAAGCATGTGTTTATTGTTTATTGTTTAAAAACTAGACACCTTGAGCTCCACTCTGCTCCCTCTTTCATCCTGCCCAGGGTGGCTCTGCCCTCTGCCTCAGAGCCAGTGCATCAAAAGGGGCTGGACCTCAGTGACAGCAGCCTCTCCTCCTCGCCCACTCTCCAGCAGCTGCTATGAGTGGCCCAAGAGAGGAGGCCAGCAGTGTCAGCCCTGGAGAGACAATGGGATGGTCTTTTGCAGCCGCAACCACTGTTGTCACTTGAGACAAGCACCACCTCCTCCTCCTCCCCGAGCTTGGCAGCAGCAGCACTGGTGGGATAACAGGGACATTCCAGGATCAAATCAGAAGCTGGGATGGCTTTCATAATTCTGGGACTGTCCCTGGACACTTGGAGGGTATGCCAGCCCTACTTGGAATTGCTGGGGGTTGACCCTGAGACCTTCTGTGTGCAAATAAAATGCTTTACCATACAGCTATGTGCCCCTTCCCTGAAGTATAGATGGATTGACTTGACTCATGGATAGTCATAGAGGTTGGGCAGAGAGGCCTTCAGTCCCCCCGGCCTATGCTTCTAAAACAGATTGTGTGTAAAGTGGTACCTCAGGTTACAGATGCTTCAGGTTACAGACTCCGCTAACCCAGAAACAATACCTCGGGTTAAGAAGGGATCATTGTCAGATAGGTCTAACACTTTGCTCACAGCATTCCCCAAACCTTCTCTAACTAGGGAGGACAGACTCATTGACTTTTAAGACTTTGGGCTGTGAGTAAAGCAACGTTTGCTGAAGCTTCTCATTTTTTCTGCAAATCACAAGTATTAAAGGTACAGGAGTCCTGCCTCATTTTCAAATGACCACTCTGTCTAGTTATTCAGCATTAAACAGCAGCAGACCCTCTATTTTCCACGGGCAGTCCCAGATTTGCAGAACCTGTCCCAGTTTCTGATTTGATAATAGAATGACCTGCTCTTAGGACATCCTTATTTTCAGCAGAGAAATGTTGAAGGGTATGGTAGGATGTCTCTATTTTGGTCAGACAGTATGGAGTTATGTGACCCGTGAGTCAAGGAGATAAGTAACTATACAACCTTTAGAAGACATCCAAAGTCAGACCTCTACAGTGGTACCTCAGGTTACAGACGTTTCAGGTTACAGACGCTTCAGGTTACAGGCTAACCCAGAAATAGTACCTCGGGTTAAGAACTTTGCTTCAGAACATTGGAAGGCACAGGAGTTACCCACACTGGAAGAGTGGCATACGCAACTGATGGACTACATGGAATTGGCCGAAATGACTGGCAGAATCCGTGACCTGGGAGAAGAGGCAGTGGAAGAGGATTGGAAAAAATTTAAGGACTATTTACAAAAGCATTATAAGATATATGAATGTTGAGAATTTGCTAAGTTTTGGGAAAAACATGCTTCAGTATTGAGATTTGAAAATGACGGAAATTAAGTTATGACTGTGAAAAGTTTAAATTTTAGAGTATATAATTAGATGAAAGTACAAAAACACATGAAACAAGGTATCAATTTGCTGTTTATTTTTTATTGTAAAGAATGCAGGGGATGGAAGATGTGGGGAAGTCCAGTTGATTATGAAAAAAGATCTGAAAAAGTGAATTTTCTTTTATTTAACTTCTTTTTTCTTTTTGTAAAATCGCTTTTGATGTATTATGGATGATGTATTCTGACCTTGGAAAAAAAGCAATAAAAAATATTATTAAAAAAAAAAGAACTTTGCTTCAGGATGAGAACAGAAATCATGCTCTGGCAGTGCGGCGGCAGCAGGAGGCCCCATTAGCTAAAGTGGTACCTCAGGTTAAGAACATTTTCAGATTAAGAACGGACCTCTGGAACGAATTATATTCTTAACCCGAGGTGCCACTGTATGTTGCAATGTGTGATTTGTGCAAATGATACATTTTTTTTTTACACTACAATTTTGCATATAGTGAAACAGTCACGAATGTGGTGTTGAGGGGAATGATATTCACACAGGAAATTGTGACATTAGCAGTGCAATTCTATACCTGCTTACTCATAACAAAGCCTCTAGGCCTTCAGAATGTCTTCATGCTTTTCATTTTAGACAGTAGGAACATAAACTTTTTTTAAAGAAAGCTGTGATTATAATGCATCTATTTTGTTAAGGAACTGTGTCTTTTCTTTACCAGGCTAGTTATAATGCTTCTGTAAAAATAAATATAAATAAAAATAAATAAATAGAAGCTCCTGAATTCTAGAATACCTGAACTGCCAAGTTGTGCTCATGTTCAAAGAGCTTTCATTATTCTTATTTTAATCTCCAAAGATAGATTGTAAGGCTAGCCTGGGAACATGAAAAGCAATTATCAAAATCCACTAAATGAAACTTAAGGCTACCCAACACATACCAGTTCTTGCTGTGAGAAAATTCAAGATATCGTGTATGGTTTGTTTCCCCCCCAAACAAAAATGAGATTATGCATTAATAAGCTTTAGAGAATTGTTTACCTCTAGGAAAAAATAGAATGAATTGTCTTTCTAGGTGAAAGCTGCTAGTATAGTTTAAATACAGATTTATTAAAGACAGAGAAGTCAATTCTGAAGAGAAACTTTTTTATTCAACTTGTGTGTATACCTGGATCTAAGGACATAGGCCTAGCATAGAAAGGGTAGACAACCCTGACCCAGACATGCTACTCCTGTAGAAAGCTAAAAGGAGCTGAAACCCCAATCCCCCCTGCCCTTACACACAGTTAGAGGAGACATATAGCGGACTGAAGATCAGGCCTGTTGGAAGATTTGTGGGGTCCTTTGTAGGTGTGGGACAGAAATTCAACTGAGTTTGTATCCAAATCTGCCAAATTCACACTTTCCGAAACAAGAAGCAAATGAAAATGTGGCCATTCTTGGAAATTTGCCCTTTTCCGAATTTTGCAATGAAGTTCTCCAAGCAGGTAATATGGAAGAAGAAGAAGAAGAAGAAGAAGAAGAAGAAGAAGAAGAAGAAGAAGAAGAAGAAGAAGAAGAAGAAGAAGAAGATACTGGTGTAAAGTGTACATAAAAATGCATTATGCTCAGCGTAATTGCTTTGCAGAATATGTATTATTAGGCAAAATTTCACACACACAAAATGTGTTGATTGGGAGAAATTTGCACCAAAATGCTGATGAATTCTCACGATGACTTAAAAAAAAATTGTGTACTCATAAGGAGATTTGGAGAGCTGAATGCAGGATGGGGCAGGGGAGTGAATGAGAAACTGAGAGACACAGAAATTGACAGATCCACCCATCCCTAGGACTTGGGGCTGGTTCCCAGTCATCTTGGGTAGAGCAGCAGAGACTTTCCCACCATCAATGCTCCTCTCAACTGATGGAGGCAAGCAGGGAAGTGGCTGTACAGCTTCCTAGTGCTCGCTATCAGCATTGGGGGGTTAGGATTGCTCTGTTAATACTGAAGTGAATTAAGAAGAATGCATATATGCACGAAACAACCATTGGCTCTTAAGGATCCACTCCACTTTTCGTCTTTTGGGTCTGATGAATGGTTCCTGCAGGGAAATTGACTTGAGTTTGATACATGACATCATTAGCAGCCAGACCCTGCTATAGTGACATTCATTTATCTGACTCCATGAGTATTATTAATCAGGATAATTGGCCTTGCAGGCAATATTTCCTTATTTCATTTATTTTCATAAGAGAACTCTGAGGTAGGTAGGACACTTTGATTCCCATTTTACAGAAGGGAACGGTGTTTATTGTTATTTTGAAGATCTTTTAATGGCTATGCCTGAGGCTCAATGAAAGCCCTGATACGAGCACACTTTTGTATCAAAAAAGAATAGAGGTGGGTTTTAAAATGGCTTCTTCAGTTTGGTCTTGCCCCTGTTTTTGTACCAAAATAGCTAATGGGATGTGCATTATATTGAGAAAGAGGAGCCTGCCCTCACTCTCTCTACCCTTGAGCGCCACAAACTTTAGGATATGAATTAAGGACACTGGGTCCATTAAATTAAATGAGAAAAAATGCCAGGAAGAGTGTAAGCCACCATTCATTTTTACGACAGTGTTATATTTGTTAAGGAAATGTTATATTAGGCATTCCATAAGGCTGAATGATGAATAGGTTTGTGGAGACTATGTTCCAAAGTCATTTGAACATTCATCTAGCCTGTTTTATAGAGCTGACAGTGAAATTTAGGAGGTGAACTTTTGTGCCTCAGCCCTGTACCCAACATGAGAGGGAGTAGGGCAGTCTTGCATAAGGAATTCTGATGAAACACCCCCACCACATCAGTTCAGGGCCCTTACTTGATTATTTTTTTGTTTTAAAGTACTTTTCCATGTATAAGACGCCCCCATGTATAAGACATATTTTTTGAGCCCAAAACTAATGAATACATTTATTTATATATTTAATTGCAACATTCCGTGTATAAGACGACCCCCAATTTTAAACTTTAAAAATTTGGGGGGAAATATAGTCTTATACACTGGAAAATACAGTATTTTAAATTTGCACTTCATCCCAAAGTGATCCCAAGGTGGGGAATGACTAAAATTAAATATAGTACAAATCATAATTTAAAAATGAGCAGGTAAAACTCAACAGCAAACCAGTAGCAGAGTAACAGTCACATCAGTCTTGTCGGGTAAAGGGTAAAGGTAAAGGATCCCTGGACGGTTAAGTCCAGTTAAGTTAGACTAGGGGTGCAACACTCATTTCTGCTTTCAGTCTGAGGGAGCTGGTGTTTTGTCTGCATACAGCTTTTCCAGGTCATGTGGCCATCATGATTAAACCACTTGTGGTGCACGGAACACTGTGACGAGTGCCAGCGTGCACAAAAATGCCATTTACGTTCCTGCCAAAGCAATACCTATTGATCTACTCATGCTGGTGCGCTTTGAAACTGCTAGGTTAGCAAGAGCTGTGACAAAACAATGGGAGCTCACCTCATTGCATGGATTCGAACTGCTGATGTTGCAATCGGCAAGCCCAAGAGGCTTGGTGGTTTAGACCACAGCGCCACCTGTGTCCCTTTTGTAACCATATCAACAATTGTTATCAATTGTACAACTTGGGAAGTTGTTCCACTGCCTTGCTTCCCCCTTCACCTGCTGAGTAAGGGCCCAACCACACTTAGGTTTATCCAGAGATATTCCAGTCATGGGTCTGAGAGGGTTGTTGTTGTTGCGCCACAACTTTGACACTTGTTCCAATTCAGCAGTAAACAGGAGGTTTTCCAGGGGAAAGCAGCAGGACAAAAAGCTAAAACCAAAAAAGAAAAGCCAAATGGAACAAATTCAATCATAACTGCCAGACTATCCAATAGTGCAGAATAGAAGGACCCTGTACTTGGTTACAACATATTATTGTTTGGTATGCTGTTTCTCAAATCAGCTGCACACCGACCGGAGTCCTTAAGCAATTCCTAATTCATCTCTAGCCAAGATGTGGACACCATCTCAGAGGGGAGTGACTTCATCTTCCCAGTGTCTTCCTTAGAGCAAGTGTCTGCACAACCAGAAACAAATTTGACACTATTGAAATCATGCTGATGTGAACAGTTAGGGTGGAAAGAGCTGTTAAATGCACCAAAACAACAACTTCAGTGCACAGCAAAGGGGTTGCATAAACATATCCTCAGACACTTCCACTTGAAATAACTCCTTTTCAATAAGGCTGATTCTTGAACTGCATATTTTCATAGTTATATTTCCCCCCTCAATAAAGAAGAAAAGCAGGATCTAGCTGTAACTTTGGCTCTTGATACCGCTACTACTGAAAACATAAAAGCATTAGTCTTTTGGAATTCACATCAATAAGAAAAGGCTGGTTCTCATTTGCCTGTTGTCCATGTAAGCGCCTTTGACAGATCCTTCACCTCATTTATATTCCACATACAAGTGTTACCGTGATAGCAAGAAACGTGGCCTTGTTTCTTTGCAAAAGTCAGACAAATTCAATCACAGGGTGACTGAATACTGAATCAGATTGAAAAGACATTCCTTTTTAAAAAAGAAAGAAAGAAAAAGAAAATACATACAGCAAGAAAGAAAGGCGGGGAAAAGATGGATTTCTATCAGGATTCATATGATAGGGACTCTGTTAAGCATCTACAGCAATATCCAATTATAAGAATGTTCTAAGCTAGGATATGAAAGGGAAATAAAAATAAATAAATATTTCACAACTGTAGGCTGTTTCCAAGAATGATCTATGAACCTGGCGCTGTCAGAAGGAACCCAGAGCATTTTCATTATATTTGTAATACTAGCAATATTTCTGAGCCACCTGGCGCATAAGTAGAAAAATCCACTATTAAAAAAAATGCTCAAACCATATTGCCATTCACCTCTGACAACCTTTGTGAGGCTTCCTTGTGTACTAAAACTGGTGGCAGTGAATGTGCTGGGGTTCCCCGTGAGGAGGTAGTACATGACATGTTCCAAAAAAACCAGCAAAGAATTCAATAGAGCAAAGTTACATTTTCAGCAGCGTGAACACCACCCTAGAATGTTTCCATGAATGTGAACATGAGCAGAAGCCCAGCAGGAACACCGGCCTGGTGTTTTATGCCATACCTGAAGTCTATTTGTAGTGCATACAAAGCATGCCCAGACTTCTCTATATTCATTTAATGTGAGACGTAAAGCATATAAATAGATACCAAGGCAGGTGCGGCGGTATCAATAAACAACCAGAAAGGTGCACAGTGAACAGTTCCCAGCAAAGCATGAATAAACCTATGTAGCATTTAAATACTGTAGACCATTTATGTCAGTGGATAGAGAAAGCACAGTGATTTTTGCTTTCCATCAACATTAGCCGTTAGAGAAGGAAATGGTCTGTCACTAATTGGCAGAGCTGGCTTAGCTAAAGCTGAAATGGCTATAAAAAGACCTGGTGGGGGAAATTAAACAGAAACAATTTTTTAATATAACTTAATGACAGGACTTCTGGCAGAACCATATACAGCAATGTAGGAAAGGTTTCAATGTGGGCGAGTCTAACTTTGGGCATTCAAGTCCTGGTTCCCAATCTCCAAGATAAGAGAAGAGATTTCCTGAACAGTTTGCTAGTGATCTTTCAGTACTTTCAGACAAATGACTTCAGAGCCTGTTATGTTACATTAACAATGTGGGAGCCACTCCCTATAGTTACTTCCTACTTTTATCTATCCAGAATAAAGGTAAAGGTAAAGGTACCCCTGCCCGTACGGGCCAGTCTTGACAGACTCTAGGGTTGTGCGCTCATCTCACTCTAGAGGCCGGGAGCCAGCGCTGTCCTCAGACACTTCCGGGTCACGTGGCCAGCGTGACGAAGCTGCTCCGGCGAACCGGCACCAGAGCAGCACACGCTATAAAGCGGTACCTATTTATCTACTTGCACTTAAGGGTGCTTTCGAACTGCTAGGTGGGCAGGAGCTGGGACTGAATGACGGGAACTCACCCCGCCGCGGGGATTCGAACCGCTGACCATGCGATCGGCAAGTCCTAGGCGCTGAGGTTTTACCCACAGCGCCACCCGCGTCCCTATCCAGAATATGGCAGTTCAAATGAAATAAGCAGACAAAACCAATGCAATGGAACAAACTGACATAGGAAATAGCCAGCAGAAATGGCCCCCACAACTGTGCCAGGATATCGTGTTCAGTCCAGACACAGGTGTTTTAATAGGCTCTACTGAGAGTTAAGTGACAGTCAAGGACAAGAGATGACCCATTTTGGGAGGCAGCTACCTATGCCCAGGGGCGGAGAAAGGGGGGCAGTGGGGGCGGTCCTGTTAGAATTCCTGCTTCATGGTTGCAGTCATGGGATTGTTGTCTATCACATGATGGTACATGTTTTGACTCCACAGGGTGGGAAGTGAAGGGAAACAGGATGTTTGTGTTACTCTGTTCCATGAAGTGGGACTATTGTCCTTTGTTCTTTCTCTTTGCTGTCTGATGCTTGAGAGAGAGGGAGCCATGTTGCAGTGCTCCGTGTGTGTGTGTTTATATATAAATAAAGTAGATTAGCCAAAATGCTGAGTTGCTGAGGTCTGTTACACAAACTTTACACAAACTGCGCAAACTTTATGGATCCCTAAGTGTGGCGGTGTCTGTTGGCATTGGTCACTGTGATGTTCGGACAGAAGAAAGCTTTTGAAGCTCCCGAACGATCGACCAGGAGGGAGAGAACATGCCAGTTGGGCATGTGTCTCTGTCAGGGTCCTACTCGAGTGTAGGCCGAGCTCCTGACAGGTCCACCCCGGGTGTCACTACTGAGGGGGGTGACAAAATGCCGGGCGGCACTCACCTCAGGGCCTGCAACACGCCCAAGCCACGTGTCTCTCCTGGGAATGATGCTGTGGCTTGGGTGCCCGCAGGCTCCGTGCTGCCCTAAACGGTCCGCCCTCCGCCTGCCCCTCAGGAGGAGGAGGAGGCAGGCAGACTCCTTGGAGGCCCCACGGAACTTCCTGTCCCGGCTCGCCTCAACCCGTGGGTGGCTAGCTGTGCCCCTGGGCTCAGAGCACAGACACAAACCCAGGCACCCGATTGGCTTGCTCCACAGCTGCCTGTGCCTCCTGGTCCATCTTGAATACCTTCAAATTTATATTGCATCAAAACAGGGGGGTTGTGTGGGGGCGCCATGGGGGCAATGACCCTGTGCACACAATTTTTTGTGGGGGTGGGTGTGAACCAGACACCCCCATGCAGGTCTCCTGGCACAGCGCAGCCTGGTGCTCCTCTCAGCCCACCAAGGGCTGTGTCAGCCTGCCGGTATGGGTGGGGTCACCCTGGCAGCATCGACTGTGTCCCCCCCCCAAGCTGGCACACACACACCACATACCACCTGTCCTGGGAGCTGACAACCGACACGACACTGCTGCACCAAAAGCATTAGCAAAGACTCCTAGATGTGGAGGAGGGGAAGCCATTTTCTTTAAGATGATGTTTTTTAAATGGCTTGACATTTTATGTGACTATTCAGAATTGCCCTATATACTTCTCATGTGAGGAGGAAGGTGAGAGGAAGGGTCTAGATGGGGAATACATGATAAAAACGGATACCCGCTTGATTCAAATAGACTCTGTGAGTCGAAGGGGAGGGTAGAGTTTTGCACAGAAGAGAAAGTGTGGAAATCTATGCTTCTTCCGCTCCTGTAGGACAGTGTTAGCTTGTGCAAGGGACTGTGGGAACTGCCTCTTCTGAGGTGGAGTAAGAGATTTAATGATACATCAAAATGGGGAAGAAACAGACCATTTAACTCTGTCACATTTCCCTCAAGAAATATACATAGGTTTGTGCTTTAAAGACAGGCTGTGGAGGGGTGGTGTGTTGCTGACAGTAGATGAAATATAATCTAGCATTACTGAGCCTTCCCACACATGAATATCGCCTGTAGAGGTGTTCCTTTCAGTTAAAAACATGCAGGGAATGTGGGTGATGGCCTTTCATGTTGTTGCGCCCAGACTTCAGATGTTCTTTCCCAGAGGGATCTGCTTCCCATCCTATTTACTGGTCATTAACCAGAGTAAGAGCTTCCCCCCCCCAGCAGGAACTCACCAGAACTCAGTTCCTGGCATCTCTCAGGTGGGTGCCACTGCCATTCTAAGAGAACAAGGTTCCCAAACAACAGTTCATGGCGAGTTCTGGGACCCCTTTTTCTAAGAAAAGAAAAGAACTGACCCTGGTGTTTAAAAGATGTTGTTTAGAAAAGCCTTTGGCCTTTAAGACTCTCGTGGTGGGGAAGTGATGGGTTTTGTAGTATTTGATTGCTTCTGTTTTTAAAAAAGTTTGTTTCCCCAACTAAAGAATCATGGCAAGAAAAATTGATGGACTATGCAGAACTGGCAGAACTGACATATAAGCTATGGGACAAGGATAACTGTGTCTTTAAGGATGAATGGAAACCCTTTACAAAGTATCTGAAGACGCAACAAAGCGAACTGGACTCCTTGGCAGGTTTTGAATAAACATTCACAAACCTTTTATTGATAATAATCAGCTAAATAGTTTGAGGATGTATACAACTTTGTAACATGCAGAAAACAGCACTCTTAGAGAAACCAAAGACTGGAACTGAGGGAAGTCGGGGGGTGGGGTGGGGGTGGGTGGATTTTGTGTGGGAGGGGGGAGGGAGGGAAAATGGGGGGGAAACAAGGGTGATATGTTTTTGGATAATATATCTTGTTATAATTTTGAATAAAAAAAGTTTGTTTCTCAATCTGTTGTTCCCAGATGTGGCTTGCCCAGTGGTGTGGAGCCACAATGCTAGCTCCATGGCATGAAATTCATTTGCACTTGTGAACTGGAAGGGGTGCAGGTACAACAGCAAAACCGCCAGATTGGCTCTGCCAACGTACCTGCCCTGCCCTGCCCTCTCCCTCACTTCATCTCTCTCATTAGGCAGCAGCAGTGTGCCTACCAGGAGGTTAGTTTCGCTCTGAGCTGCTTCTGACTGTTCTTTTAGGTCACTCTGATCTTTTGTATTAGATTTCTGAATCGTCTTTATATTGTATTTAATAGTAGGTTGTTTGTGAGCCACCTTAAACTTTCATAGGGAAGGTGGGGCATAAATATTTAAATTGTTTATTTACATGTATAAATCACCCCACCCCCAGCAATATCCCAGGGCAGGGAACACACATAATAAAAACATAAAATGAAGGAATATATTTTATTCATACTGCAGCTGGGAGACAGGTGAAGCTGAGAAGAGAGATGGGGAGAGGCTTAAAATAACATCCAGCACTCTCCCCATTATACTTAACTAACTATAGAATGATGGTACCATGGATTGCCATGTAAAAATGGAAAACAGATAATGAACTACATCTCCCACCATCCCTAACCATTGGTAATGCTGGCTGGGGACATTATATTAGCTACCCTTGATTTAGTTTAATAGATTCAAGGTTGTATCCAAAATTAGTCATACTCAGAACACACCCACTGAAATCAGAGGAGACAGTTCTGCTCTATAAGTTAGTTGGATATCAGCCTCAGGCTGTAAACCAATATTCACTTACCCTTGAGGAAGCCTCACTGAATTCAATGGGATTTTCTTCTGAGTAGGCATGTAGAAGACAGCTCCATCCAGCAATTTTATTAGTTTCCCAGCAGCCACTGAGGCAAATATTCTCACAGAAATTGTTTAAAATCTTAGCATCTATTGAAAGTTTTATACACCTGGTGACAGCATATGTTCCCTCTGTCAAGAAATCATTTACTCCTCAAATCCAAATGTAAGATCACCAAGATCATAAGACAGTACAGTGGTACCTCGGGTTACATACACTTCTGGTTACATACGCTTCAGGTTACAGACTCCGCTAACCCAGAAGTAGTACCTCGGGTTAAGAACTTTGCTTCATGATGAGAACAGAAATCTTGCGGCGGCAGCTGGAGGCCCTATTAGCTAAAGTGGTGTTTCAGGTTAAGAACAGTTTCAGTTTAAGAACTGACCTCCGGAACGAATTAAGTACTTAACCCGAGGTACCACTGTAAAGCCATGTGGATTTCAGTGTCTATGCCTGCTGCTGATGGTAATTCAAATTGCTGCTCTTACAGCTAAGTCAACTTTTGTGATATGTCCACCCTGCTTCTAAACTTACTTTCCAAAGGATCCATTGTGATTGTATTCACAACAGAGTTTGCAAAGGCACAAGAGGTTAGAAAAGATCAGTTGTTGTTGTTTTTACAAAAGAAGTGGAATCAATTTGGTTTGAGGGGAAAAGTAAAAAAGTTGTTCGAGTTGTATTACTTCTGCTTCATTTTTTAACCATAGAATTAAAGAGGAGATACGCCTGTCGAATTATAGAGGAGATACGTCCCTCAAGTGTAGCCTAACCCTTTGTACAGAGAGAGGCATCATTACGCCAAGATTGCTGCCTTAATTACACAATAGCAGAAATCCACACACCAAAGTAATTGTTTATAGTCAGGTTCCGAGAAGGTCTGCTGTGGGCACGATGCGATTGTTAATTATTCACACAAAGGAGAGGAAAGCACATTTTAACAATTTTCAGAATACAGATACCTTTGCATGCAGAAAGCTTTATGATACTCTTGATATGTTAGAGATCTGAGTTGAAATCGTTTAAAAAATAGTGAAGAGAATTTGAGCAGAATGTTATTCTCCACTCCTGCTTGTTGGGCAAGGGGTACATTTGCTCCAGACCCAATCTTCAGTGTAGGGAAAGAGGAGCAGGCAATGGATGTGCTGCCCATTTTGAGCAGGAATGCAGCCAATGAGGGCTTGCTTGTCAAAGGCCCACCCCTTCAATGAACCAAACCTTTGTCCATGTGCCAACCCACCCAATCTGCCCAGAGATGATGATGATAATTTGTTATTTATACCCCGCCCATCTGGCTGGATTTCCCCAGCCACTCTGGGTGGCTACCAACAGAATATTGTTGTTGTTGTTCTTAAAGCTATAAAACATCAAACATTAAAAACTTCCCTAAACAGGGCTGCCTTCAGATGTCTTCTAAAAGTCAGATAGTTGTTTATTTCCTTGACATCTGATAGAAGGGCATTTCACAGGGCAGGCACCACTACCAAGAAGGCCCTGTAACCTCACTTCTCGCAGTGAGGGAACCGCCAAAAGGTCCTCGGAGCTGGACCTCAGTGTCAGGGCTGAACGATGGGGGTGGAGATGTTCCTTCAGAGATATTCCACAGGATTAGCCAGGAATTGTCTGCTGTGTAAGGCAGGCAAAACCAGCCCAATCTTGGAAAAGCCTCCAAACCTTTGACTCAGTGCCTAACATCGACCGGCTAAAGTCACATTGCAAGACTTTGAGGGTTTCTGGGTACAGCTGCTGCCAGTCAAATGGTGAAATAGAAGAAGCCCTTGCCTTTCAAGGCTGGTTACTCATCCCCTTTCCAGTTGGCTAGATGGCATATCAAGGCTCCATGCTTCTTCTTCATGCTTCTTCCCCTAAGGGATAGGGTAATCATACTTCTGAATACCAGCAGTGGAACAGTATCACTGCATTATGGCATGCTGATCATCTGATAAGCATGCCATCCATCTCATCTAGCCGAGGATCACAATTGCTGCTGGGGGAAATGACATCTGAATTCGGTCCAGCTCTCATCAGTACTGTGACAGCACCACCTGTAGGCAATCTAGCATGGCAATGCTTGTCAGTTAGGCTGGGACAGGGAAATTCCAGTCTTTTTTCTTTCCCAGTTGAACAGATGAACATATCAGCTGTTGCGGTAGAAAACACCGCAACACCCCTCCTCTCCAAAGCTCCACTCTCAGCAGATTAGCCTTGTGATAATACTGCCCTAAAGCCATCTGTCTTTGAAGCGTGGGTGGTTGACACTTGGAAACAATTAATTTGACAAACCAGAGCAATGTACATACAAGAAAAGCCACTCTTGTGTGCGCTGGGAAATTATGGATATACAAAACCGGCTTCTTGATTAGCATGGGATTTTCCATCTCCCTGCACACTGCCAGCCCCTGTTCAGGACACTCATCTTCAAGAACGGATGTGTGTGATTTCTGCAAAGCAGATCCACATCATTTGATCATTATTATTTGCAATCTGTTTCTCATGCTAAGGCACAAGTAGCAGTGTACATTGATCCAGTTCCGAAGCACTGCTGCGCGTCACCTTTGCAATCGGCTACATTGCATAATTAAGCTGCTTCTTTCTTTGCAATGGCACTGTTAACATTGGCAGACATGCTACCTATTTGAGACACTTACCCGCAAGTTGAAAGATGTGCGTGCACACAGAAACAGATAGCGTAGAAAATAATGGATATGCATAGCATCCCAGAGGAGAACTTAGGAGATATTGTTCTTTTGTCTACAATATTAGTTTATGCTGCATTTATCATGCACACAAAGATGAATAGACGGAACATTTCCATCTCATTTCTGAACCTCTGTATATGGAGCAGTGATATTTCTTCCTTTGTTTGCTGTTTCTCCTACACCCGATTTCATTAACTACAGGTCAGTTGTTATCACTTTGCTTTATCCTCAACAGTATTTCTTGTTGTTAGGCTTCTGCTTCCGACTGATTTGGATTCCCTTTTCACTTTGACAGATAGTGTTCATTCCAGATACAGGCAAAACCCTCTATTCTATTCAGAAAATAAAATCTTCAGGGTTTTTTATAGCCTCAATTCTTTTTACATTTACTACTCTGCATCCATAATAATGAAACGGAGAACATAGATACAATACAGTATTGTTGATTTAGGGCTGGAAAGGCTGAATTAAAAATGAAGATATATCCATACACAGCAAAATGTAAATTTTCACTATGACACACATATTTCTATCCTTTGCTTTCAGCGTAGCAGGTGCTTTAAAAATAAGTTGTTCAACATTTTCCACATTCGAATGGCTATGTAGTTTTTGGTTTTTTTGCAACTTACATGCTGAAAAAATATTGTTAGTCTTTGTGCTTCAAAATATTTTTCGGTGTTGGTTTTGGGGGGGCTTTCCTCAAACTTTCTTACAGTAGATGTTTCGCTTTAGGGACCAAGGGAACCCAAATTATGTTAAAGAAGAGCCATTAATTTTTTGTTGGCATTTCACCTACCCCTATTTTTTTAAAAATGGTAAAGGACCCCTGTATGGTTAAGTCCAGTCAAATGTGACTATGGGGTTGTGGCACTCATCTCACTTTCAGAGCCAGCATTTGTCCACAGACAGCTTTCTGGGTCATGTGACCTGCATGACTAAACCACTTCTGGTACAACGGGACACCGTAACAGAAACCAGGGCGCATGGAAGCATCATTTACTTTCCCACTGCAGTGGTACCTATTTATCTACTTGCACTGGCATGTTTTTGAACTGCTAGGTTGGCAGGAGCTGGGACAGAGCAATGAGAGATCACCCCATTGCAGGGATTCGAACCGCCAACCTTCGGATCGGTAAGCCCAAGCGGCTCAGTGGTTTAGACCACAGTGCCACCCACATCCCTTATTTCTGTGTAGCACACTATAAATATGTATTAAACATTACATAGATGAATCTGTTAGAAAAGCTTGGACTTGAAGGTGTCTGTCTGAGGGCTGATCTACAGATATATACAGTGGTGCCTCGCAAGAAGAAATTAATTCGTTCCACGAGTTTTGTCGTCTTGCGATTTTTTTCGTCTTGCGAAGCACGGTGTCGGAAAAGTTTTGTAAAAGCTTCAAAAATCACCAAAGTCTTCAAAAACCTCAAAAAGGCTACCACACCGCGTTCTATGAGTTGCTCCTCGAAGTCAAGTCGCAACTGTATTAACGGTTTTAAGAAAAAGGAAACAAACTTGCAAGACATTTCCGTCTTGTGAAGCAAGCCCATAGGGAAAATCGTCTTGTGAAGCAACTCAAAAAACCAAAAACCCTTTCGTCTAGCGAGTTTTCCGTCTTGCGAGGCATTCGTCTTGCGAGGTACCACTGTATTATCCCTCAGTGATGACATATGGGTGTCAGCAGGTTTGCATACTAAAATTAAATCCCAAAGTGATCTTATTGAGAATCTAGGTGTGCATATAGATAGATGGATGGATAATTTCTGTATGTATAGGAGATTCCTACACTGGCAGTCTCTAGAAAATTTACAGAAGAAGAAGAAGAAGAAGAAGAAGAAGAAGAAGAAGAAGAAGAAGAAGAGGAGGAGGAGGAGGAGGAAGAGGAGGAGAATTTGCTTTCACTTTTTCAAATGGCTGAAAGCTGAAAATCATATTTGGGCCAATTTGCAACTTGCTTCACAAGTGAAATTTATGGTTGGCATTTAACATGGTCCACGTGCAGGAATACAACATGGCTTTACTGTGTACAAAATGAAACCACTGTATCTAGATGCAGACAGCTATATCACAAAACTTTAAAATGGAGTAAGACCTTAACTGCTCTGTAGCAGAAACGTTGGCAAGATCCATTTCCTCAGAAATTCAAATCTCAATCCTCTGTTCTGCATAATTCTTCAGACTCCTGACATATTAGTGAAATGATATTGCCTGTTTCCTTGGAATTTGAGTGTGCTAACATGCTGACATATCACCCTTAATTCAGAATCAAAAAAAGTCTGGCATATATGAGGACACCAGTAAAAATAGTTCTGTGGGCATGGGATGCTAGTAGCAACTTCTTTTTGCCCTCTGCAAAATGGCAGAAATGTGTGGTGTACAGCATTTGAAAAATTGAAATTAAACAGATTGAATATTTGCAGAGTTAGAGGGACACTTCTCAAATTACCATTGAAAAATATGCTCCCTCCAAATTCAAACCCATCTCCTTGAAAAAACAGCAGTATCCTCAATTTTGAGATCACCAGTTCCACATCATTCATTAAAGATAACAAGGATGCACTTCATTAGCCATCTGCTAGCTTTATGTGCCTAGCAAATCCAGTGCTAAAGGCAAAATCCTGGTAGATAAGTACCCATGCTAATAGCTCCAGTCTATAAATATTAAATGCTGGAAATGAATGAGCTCAGCGAGGGCCACTATAAAATGACCACAACTGTTATCAACAGCAACCATAGGACTAAAGGGGTTGCTTTCTCTATATTCACAGCAATATCTCTACATCAGAATGTAACTAGTAACAACAGCTGCTTTTGTATTTGTGGGGACAAAATAGTTACACATGGTTTATCTGAGATGTAAATGTGCTTATCATAGTCCAGCAATGTATTGCTGCTCTCTTCTCTCTTAGCAATATGGTCGGTAAAATGTGGGAAATCAGGGAATACCATTCTGCTTTATAATTTTTATTAAAATTTCTGCTTACCATGTCAAATACATGTTTTACATCCTTCAGATATCAATGACTTCTCTTCTTCTCTTTCCATATCTTAAATCCCTGCATATTTTACAAAAACTAAACCGATCGGTTTTCCATTATTACATCCATCAAAAGTTACTTACACTGTTGAATTTATCAATGCTGCCATTGTTTTCAGCTGTACACAGTTATTTTCCATATATTCAATAAACGTTTTCCAATCTTCTTTAAACGTATGTTCTTCTTGTTCTCTTATTCTATATGTTAAGTCTGCAACTTGCGCATATTCTGTCAACTTACGTTGCCATTCTTCTTTGGTTGGGACCTCACTCATTTTCCATTTGGGGGCTAACAAAATATGGGGCGCAGTTGTTGCATACATAAATAACCTTTTCTGACACCTGCGGATTTCCATCTGAATTATCCCCAACAGAAAGGCCTCTGTTGTTGTTGGGTTGTTGTTGTTTTTTTTGGGGGGGGGAGTACTTTGAAACATTTTTTCAATTCATTATGGATCATTTCCCAATACTCTTTTTCCCCTTTACATCTCAAAGAAATCAGGGAATATCATTCAGTCACAAGTTCAGTAGCACTTCCTGAGGTAGAAGGACATTGCTATCTCTCCCTGTCATGTTCCACCATTGGTGTGGAGAGGCCCTTTCCTATGGAGAGGTTCTGACAATTAAACCAGTTTAAGTCTAGATATGCCCTTAAAAAGTAATTTGTTCATAAACCCAGAGTACCCACAATTTGGCCTGCCTCAGGTGGTTTGCATGCATCCTTCTGTGGGGACTAAAACCATTTCCAACAGAAAGGGAATTTGCGGTTCGAGGACCCGATCTCCGCATAGTGGAATGAAAACACAGGACATGTGATATAACGTTAATGGGCAAGGAAAGGCCACAACTTTATTGATTACAGCAAGTGAAAAGGTATTGGCTTAGGCATTGGATTACGTCAGCTGACTCCACCCCCTCATAGGGGGGTGAGTCTAAAACGGGGGGTTATTCAACAGTAGGTGGAGACTGTTGATACTAATCCAACTATAAGCTCTCCCCTGATGTCACCGAGGGTCGTGCCATGGCCTCCCGCCACACAGGCATCGGACAGAATACACGACCGCCAGATTCCTTTAACGGAATACCCAAAAATTGAAGGTGTAGGCGATGGCCACACCTAGCCCTTCGACACACCACACCACATTATTCCAATGCCTAACCGCCACCCGAGCCCAAAAGGCTCGCCGCCAATACCCTCACAGCTGTAACCAATCCCTAATGCCGCTGATGATGCTATCTAACCAAATGTCATTCCCTTGGTCTGAGAGATAAACCCCATCATTTCGGTACAAGGCCTGGTCGCCAATCCGGATACGGTCATGAGAAATGACTCGGCCATTTATAAAGCGCACCCAACGGGCTATTGCCCAATTTAAGAGTTTCCTGGACGACGAAGAGTGAGGCCGGGAAGATGGCGACGCAGCAATTTAAGCTGCTAAACACGCCCCCTTGCAGGCACCTGGTTGGGTGCCTGCCCGTGGGCGTGGGCGCCAGCCAGGTGAGGGGAGGCAGGGGGCTAATGCCCCCTGCTTGAGGCGTGGTCCGGATCACGACCGCAACCACTCCTCTCTCTTGCAGGAGGAGAGTCTTTTTTGAATCATGCATTCGCCAGACAGCCTTTGGGGTTATTTCAGTGCATTTCCCCTCTGAATTGAAGGAAATTCTATAGAACATTTGTGGATTGCATTAGTAATGCCATATCAAGTTGTTCTCAGTGTGTTGCTGCTTTCTTTGATTGTACCATCACGCTTAAGAGTACAGTTGTGGGCACTTCATACTTTTCTATTACCTCAAGAGATCTTCCTTCCACTTCTGCTATTCTAGGATCATCCATATAGCCTGACACACTGAGGGTAGTGTAGGGAATAGCAACAATATGACAAAGGAGAAATTTAGTATTGATTAAAATGGGGAGGAGGGGCAAATAAAAGCCTGAAACATATTTCTGACAGATTTCCATGGATAATAATTCTTATGAGTGATGGCAGGTTAACCTTGACCTTGGTTATGAAAAACCCAACAGTTTTATATATATTTAGACTATCTTACTGTGAGGGCTCTGGGGGGAATTATATTAACAATATGGCAGATATAGGAATTTGCTGATAAGCTAACAACCAAATGTTTATTCACAAGTCTCAAACGTCCTCCCCGGTTAATCATATTTTATTACCTTTATGCATAGTGTGCTATGTGTGTGTGCTTTAGACATTGTTTGGTATATTACTTCCACTAATATGTGCATTTCTATGCACACTTTGTCCCAGTGCATGCATTTTTACACACATTATTTGACTGAAATTGCACTGCAAAATTCAGTGCACTGCAAAATTCAGAGAGCTGCAAATTTTGAAGGACAGCTGTGCCTCACTTCATGCATTGTTTCAGAAAGTGCAAATTAGTTAGGTTTGCTTTTAAATGTGAACTGGATTGAATTTCTCCCTCAACCGTACAGCCAGAGGCATGACTTGGACCTGTTTGTCCTGCTCTAACTGTGACACTGTAGGTCACCACGATAGTTGCTTGTAAAATTGATGATGCTGGTCGCAAGCTGGTCCAAAGGGAGACTTGTAGACTCTGTATTCTGCTGGATATGACAGAAATTTCTTTACAGACCTTTCCCAGCAAAATTGGACTTTTAACTTGGGTAATCTGCAGCAGTGGTATTATTTATGGATCAGCAGTGCTTCGTATACGCTCGCTATGGTGGTGTGACAGATGTGAGGACCCCGTTGAGTCATCCCAGTGTGAGGTGCTTTAACGCTGCATAAAGTTATAGGTCAGTTATTGTGGAATCATACAACTGTGAATTCAATTATCTCTTGTATCAGGATGGAAGTGGGTTGAAGTCTCTTTCTCTCTCCAGGGTAAAATGGAACTAGAGTTTGAGGGGGGAAAGAAGTTGTGCCGAGAAAAGCCAAATGGTATCTGGGTCTGCAGAGAAAGTTAAGACTGTAGCTGCTATTCTAAGTACAGTCATACCTCGGGTTACATATGCTTCATGTTGAGTGCATTCGAGTTGCGCTCCGTGGCAACCCGGAAGCAATGGAGCGCGTTACTTCTGGGTTTCGCTGCTCGCGCAGGCGCTCAAAATGACATCACGCGCATGCACAGAAGCGGCGAAAAGTGACGTGTGCATGTGCAGATGTGCCGTCGCTAGTTACGTTTGCTTCTGGATGTGAACGGGGCTCCGGAACAGATCCCGTTCGCATCCCGAGATACCACTGTAATCAACAATGCATCATCTCATAAAAAGAGGCCCATGCTTAAGTTCTGCATAAGGTTTTACAATTTAGAATATTCATTTAAACAACCTTAATATCAGTGACTTCCCTTCTTCTCTTTCCATGCATAGCATAAATCCCTGCATATTTTATATAAACTATACCATTCAGTATTCCATTATTGCATACATCAAAACTTATTTACACTGTTGAATTTATCTTAATGATGCCAGTGTTTACAGCTGTACGCAGTTATTTCCCATATATTCAATAAACGTTTTCCAATCTTCTCTAAATGTATGCTCTTCTTGTTCTCTTATTCTATATGTTAAGTCTGCAAGCTGCATATTCTATCAACTTAAGTTGCCATTCTTCTTTGGTTGGGACCTTGCTCATTTTCCATTTTGGGGCTAACGAAACACGGGCCACCATAGTGGCATACATAAATAACCCTTTTTTGACACCTGGGAATTTCCATCTGAATTATCCATAACAAAAAGGACTCTGGTTTTTCTTTTGGAAAAGTGCTTTTAAACATAATTATAAATTATTTCCCGATACTCTTTTACCCTGTTACAGGTCCACCACATATTAAAAGTTTAGCTATGTAAGAGAATACTAATAGCCCTGCTAGACCAAGTCAAAGGCCCATCTAGTCCAAAATTGTCTTCACAGTGGCCAGCCTATGGGAAGCCTGCAAGCTGAACATGAGTGCAACAGAACTCACCCACCTGCAAATCACACCAGCTGGTATTCAGAGGCATATGACCTGCAACAGTCAAGGCAAAACTTAATCATCATGGTTAGTAGCCTTTGACAGCCCTTATCCTAGTAGTCACTGATAGATACTTGGTGACCAGATAGCCTTACAGCCAAATCCTATGTGCCCTTCACTTATGTTGAATCTATACTGTTCTATTCCATTTTGAACAGTTTTACCTGCTTCTTGTAACCCACCTAGGGACCTTACTGTGAAGTTAGGTAAGCAATGTTAATACACAAATAAATATGGTTAATTTGGATGTTGGTTACAGCGGGTTACACTCCAAGTAAGTGAATATAAAGCTTTAGTTATAATTATGGCTATGTTTATGTTAGCTTGCAGGGCAGCAGTTTGGTAAGGATTACTGATGTAATATCTGTGAAACACTTAGAATGTGATCAAATGCTAAAGAATTTCACATGCGGAGTATTATGTGTATATCTCAAAAACAACAAGAACCCAGAAAAGCATTAACTGATTTCTGTTGCTTTCCTGGAACGTGGTAAATTGGCTTATCTGCTGTATGTGTGGTACTATCACACATTTGATCTGGATTGTAGGCAATTTCAAAATCCTCCAGGGTGTCTGAATTATTAAGCTGCTGTTTTCCTTGTCTAATGCATTCCATTTTCTTAATTTTGCACTGGTCCACATTGAAAAGACATCAAGTGCTGCGTAACCTGAAAACAATCTTTCCCTTCATGTAATGAATGCGTCAAAGGGTCTAATGTTTGCAAACCAAAAGCGCAGGCTCATTAATATGAGGGTTGTCACATCTACCTTCCTCCAGAGCAGCTGTGCTGATTACAAGAGCTTCTCTTTATTTACAGAGTCTCTGTCAGTGAATCTGCTAATTGCTGACACACAGGAAATGAGACAGAACGGGCGGGGGGAGGGGGGAGGGAAGTGTCCCAGAGGTAATGGTCCTGTGGGTAGCTTATTAATGGATAGTTTGGATATGTAATGAAGAGTAAGTCATCATTTCAGCAGATGATCCTGCTGGTAAGGTCAGACACCTGCCAGAATTCTTACTGACTCGTTCCTTCAGTTTTGCAGAGTTGATGTAGCTCTCCCATCTTTGGAAATCCAAACAATGTTTGCCGTTTTGCTTAACCAATTATGATTCATTGAGCAATCACAACTCAAGAACTGTAGCAATCATTTCATGATATGCCATTTGTTTTTATAACTGCTTTTAATCAGCTACCACCATAGGATTCAGTTGTGGTTAGGAGCACCCCAGAGCAGCACTTTTCAAGAGCTATGTGGATAGTTCAGAATATTTTCTTTGTTTTCACCATAGCTTGCTGAGTACAGTCATCGTTTCAAATGTATTGCTTTTCTCTGTTCCAGACTTATTGTTGGGGAAGATGGGATGGCCACCTGGGATGCAGCCGGGAAAATAGATGGAGACAGAAATTAGTTCCTGAATGATGCAGTAAGACCTTTCCAAGTACTACAGACAATGCAAAGGATGGGAACACTTGGGCTCTGACTCAGACAGCAGAACATTTTGAACCAGCACTGAAAACAATTTTTCCCTCCACTATCACTTGCATCTCAACAAAACATCTGTATTCAGATGACGCACTGCTAAAGTAGTGAGTAACTTATAAAACTGAAGTTACCAGAAGTGTGCAATCGAATGTAGAATTAGAACTGTGGCCTGTGAGACTGCAAATGGTATAGGTTAGGGTTAAACAAACCAGGGTTGTTGTTTTTTCTTTTTCAAAACAAACCAGGTTAAACAAACCAGGGTTGTTGTTTTTTCTTTTTCAAAATATGGGCAAATACCAAATTGCTATTCCAGGTTGTGATAAAGTCTGACAAAATTGTACCTCCAGAATACCCCAGATACTCATGGTTCATTTCTTTATCTGCTGTTTTTCCCCCTTCTTCCAACTAGGCAAATGTTGAGTTCTGAATGCTGTCGATGGAGGATAGACCAAAAAGTAAAAAATGGGATAAGGAATGGGGGAGAAGCAAACCCAATTATTTTATCAATGCATTTCATGTGTGCTGACAGCTCTATGAACTGATATCCAGCTGGGCTTGTAACCACAGACATAGACCAAGGCCAGTTATGGATTTAATAAAGCCAACCAAAGGGAATTCAATATGTAGTATCTTCTATGTGCTTCTATGTTGTTTTACAATTAAGTGTTTAAAATTTGTTGTTAGCTGCCCTGAGCCCAGTTTTCTGAACTGGGAAGGGTGGGGTATAAATAAAAAAAAATTATTATTTATTATTAGTAATAGCTAGCATTTTGGACAGCTTTATAACAGATTTAGATAAATTCAGAGAGAAATAGGCTATCAGTGGCTACCAGTCATGATGGCTATGTTATACCTCAGCCTCTGAATACTGGTTGCTGAGAATCACAACAGGGAGAGTGATGTTGTGCTCTTTTCCTACTTTTGGGCTGGCCATGAACAGAGTGCTGGTAGGTCTTTGGTCTGATCCCACAAGACTCATCCTCTGCTTCTGTGAAAAATAATGCAACTCTGTTATTCAATAGTACAATCACGGCAAGTAAATTCTAGCACAATGCCTGCATCCACAGTCAGATTTAAGGTGCTGGTTTTGACATTTAAAGCCCTTCACAGCCTAGGACCCTCGTACCTACAGGGCCATCTCTCCCGGTATGCCCCATGGAGGACCTTAAGGTCCATAAATAGCAACACCCTAGAGGTCCCGGGCCCTAAGGAAGTCAGATTAGCTTCAACCAGAGCCAGGGCCTTTTCAACACTGGCTCCAGCCTGGTGGAATGCTCTGTCTCATGAGACCAGGGCCCTGCAGGATCTGATTTCTTTCCGCAGGGCCTGTAAGACAGAGCCTGGCCCTTGGCTTGGAATCAACTTGATCCCCTTCCCCTCTTTCCTTTTTCCTTCCTCCTTCTGTGATGGAACTCCTATTTGGGGACTTCCCTGGCTTTCTTCTGGCCCACGTAGGACCAGTCTGGATAGTTGGCCTTAGTGAAGATTTGACGTTTACATCCCCAAAAAGTTTTTGATTTGAGTTTCCACTGAAATGATGCTGCATTTTAATGTTGTATTTTAATCTTGTTTTCAAGTTGTATTTTAATCAATTGTTTTTATACCTGGTGTTAGCCGCCCTGAGCCCAGTCTTGGCTGGGGAAGGTGGGGTATAAATAAATTATTTTATTATTATTATTATTATTAATGCTTCACTACAACAAATTCATGCACTAGATTACAGGCACAGCAGGGGATAAACATTGCAGAATGGCAATCGTTCGCTTCACTGCACCTTCTTGAAATCTTCACTAAAGCAGGAGAGTCAGTTCCTCTGATCTTCAGGCAAAAGTTGAACCCTGACATTTTCTGGTCAGTCCAATGGAACAGGCAGGCCTTTCTGGAATTAACCAACCAAGAAGTCCTTTCTGAAAGTCTAAGTATCATTTTGTCTTAAATCAGTGTAGCTGGAGTTAATTGTGATAGATTGTTTTCTGTTAGAGATGTCTCTCTGCTACTTGCTCCTTAGTATACAGTGGTACCTTGGGTTACATACGCTTCAGGTTACATATGTTTCAGGTTACAGACTCCGCTAACCCAGAAATATTACCTCGGGTTAAGAACTTTGCTTCAGGATGAGAACAGAAATTGTGCTCCGGCGGTGCAGCGGCAGCGGAGGCCCCATTAGCTAAAGTGGTACCTCAGGTTAAGAACAGTTTCAGGTTAAGAACGGACCTCCGGAACCAATTAAGTACTTAACCCGAGGTACCACTGTACTGGCTTTCCTGTATAGGAGGTACAGCTTGTCCTGCTGGTCTGAAAAACTGAGGTCATCCAAACATTTTAGTGATGTCAGTAAACCAACCTATTGGTGTCAGCTATGTAGCAAGATCAGCAGAACAATGTGTGAATTCTAATTAATGGGTTCACCAAAGTTAAACAATATAGCCAATGATTGTATTTAAATATTTAGCAATGTCTTAAGCCACCTCTTCATAGATTATGTTGTTCAGGGTATTTTCTCAACGCTCATGTCCATGGCCTCCTATACTAATGTCCTCAACGGTTAAGTGTTTGTATATATACTTATTTGTTCCATAACACCAGCAGGTATCCTCATGCCAGCCCCGAACCACTGACCATTTGCTAGATTAAGGTTTCCCAAACTTGGGTCTCCAGCTGTTGTTGGACTACAACTCCCATCATCCCTAGCTAGCAGGACCAGTGGTCAGGGATGATGGGAATTGTAGTCCAACAACAGCTGGAGACCCAAGTTTGGGAAACCCTGTGCTACACTGTGGCCTTCCAGATGTTGTCGGACTCCAGTCAACTAGCATGGCCAAAGATCAGGAAATATGAGAGGTGAATTCAACATCTGGAGGGCCACAGGTTCCCTGCCTAGACCTTTGTCATCCCGACTCATTTATTCAGTGGTGTCCTAATCCTTCAGACCTGAGGAAAGTATTTATTATTATTTTAATATTTATTGAATTTGGATACTGCCCTTCATCCAAAGATCCCAGCATGGTTCACAACTGAAAATACAAAATGAGAACACAAGATAACTACTTAAACCTAACTGAAACGAAGTCAATAAACCCTTCTCCCACAAACACATTTTTTGAGCCATGGAATGTTAATCAGCTGAGCGCCTGGTTGAAGAGAAACATTTTCGCCTGGCACCTAAAAATATGTAAAGAAGATGCCAGGCATGTCTCCCTAGGAGACACAAATGAGGAGAATGGCTGGAATTTCTATTGCAGTTCAAGGAACAAGCATTGAAAATGCCAAGAATGGCCAGATGAAGCTGAAATTTTGGCCGGTCGAAAATTGCATCTATTATTTGTGGGTGCAACTGAATTGAATAGTGAAGCATTTATTAAGGAGCTCCAGGCAACAAGGACATGGTTTAAATATTGTTTTTATTATGTTACCCTTGCCCAGGCAGTTCCAACTAGTTTCCCTGGTGTATTCCAATAATTTCATTTTCATTTCCCTCTGTCTAATAAGATTACATAATTTTTCTTTCAGATTTTAGATTGATTCTCACAGTGTATTTAAGACATAAGCAAGCTAGTTCTTTATTTGTATTTTCAGAACTTAAATTGAATTGGGGAGGGGTCATTCTAATACTTGAGCAACTGTTTGTTGCTAAAGGGAATTTTTCTTATTACAGTGTTGAGCTCTTCACTAAGTCTAGATTTAGATATGTTAATGCAATTTCCAACAGATATGCATTTTAATGAGGTCTGGTGGTAGAGAGTGGCCAGTCTTATATATTTGTTTAATACTAAACTAGTGGTCTAGAAATGCACGCTCTAACAATTGTGTCACAAAGCGCAAGTCTTAAATTCAATACAGGATTGTGGGATGCAGATTTCCTAGAATTGCACTAGTCACCTGCATACTGGCAATAAATGATTTTTAATCCCAGACTCGAATGTCTTGTTCCAATCTGGAATGGATCCAGGCGTGGGCTGAGTCTGAAGTTCTTGGGTTTGAAAACAAATGAACCCAACTTGCTTTGTCACTAGGCCAAACTCTTCATGACCCCATGGACCAGAGCACGCCAGGCACTCCTATCTTCCACTGCCTCCTGCAGTTTGGTCAAACTCATGCTGGTAGCTTCGAGAACACTGTCCAACCATCTCATCCTCTGCCGTCCCCTTCTCCTTGTGCCCTCCATCTTTCCCAACATCAGGGTCTTTTCCAGGGAGTCTTTTCTTCTCATGAGGGGGCCAAAGTATTGGAGCTTCAGCTTCAGGATCTGTCCTTCCTGTGAGCATTCAGGGCTGATTTCCTTCAGAATGGATCGGTTTGATCTTCTTGCAGTCCATGGGACTCTCAAGAGTCTCCTCCAGCACCATAATTCAAAAGAAGATACTTGCTGTTAAAAGCAAAAGAGGACTCCAATTTTCACTGAATTTCTATAAGCTGAATTATCAGTCAATGTAATTCTTAGAATTTAAATCTCACAGAATTTTAATTTCTCATCCAAATCACCTTCCAGATTTCTTTAATTGGCAGCTTGCCCCAGATCACCCAGATCAGCTTCTATTTATTTAATTTCACCTTCCTAGTGATCCACATCCTGCCCCCAAATCAATTTCCTTTTAATTAACTACCCCTATTCAATTCAATCATTAACCACTCCCTCCTAATAAAATCAAATTAGAATCAAAATAATTAGAATGTGCTTGCTCCCATTAGGTGGTGGTAAAGAGGTGAGGATTCTTTCAATGAAATGCCTGATAAGGATTATCATTTCATCATATTTTATTTTATTTTGTTTATTATTGAAGACTAGATGTTCTGCCACACAATTTGAACCTCAATCCATTGGCATGATCAAGAATGTGGGGGCACTGCATGTGGTAGGGCATAGATCCACTTCTGTATGCACCATAAAATCAGAAAAGTCTCACACAGGTATTCAATATCCATGGAAATATTGTGGATGTGTAGCTGGATCTACAGATGTATTCATGAGTGTCTGAAGAGAGCGCTCTTATGTACAGCTATGTATTTTGGATTTCATAGGAATGCAGATGTACAGGGGGGGAGCTTGCTGTCTCCAATATTTTCATGCAATTTTGGATAAGACAAGAGTGGGGGATTCCTTTTCCAGAGGATGGATATGGCCCACAACCAGATTTTATCCAGCCTTCTGGGTCCCAATTTAGATTATCAACTGTTCAGCAGGGGTGGCTGAGGGCTTGATGTTGTGCAAAGTGTGCAACTCCAGCTCCTTCCTCTGCAAGACTACCTGTTGCAAGAAAATAAAATAAAAAAGTCTCAGCAGAGTTGTGTCCATCGTAAAAATGAAAAGTAGTCCTTGCATTTTACAATTGCATGCTATTTTTTGCTCCTCAAACTTTGAGGCTCTAAATAGCTGAAAGGCAGTCCTTGCAGTTCAGCCTTGCATTGGCCACATTTATGGTGTTCTTCTGGAATTGCTGTTGGGGCTGGGAATATGACTCCCCGGGACTCTCATCATGCAGTTTATTTTCTGTTTCTTTGAATTTGACCCATCCCTACTTCTTCAACTAGGGATGTCTGCTTACTCTCATAATAGTCATGGCCCAAGTCTTCTTTGTGATTCAGAAGACAATGCAGTAGAAATCACTTCAGAAGGGAAATGGATATAGCTTATTGCTTCTGTGAATATGGCCCATCTTCCGTTCTTTGACTTGATTTCCTACATATGGCTGTGCATGCTTTGCTATTAATACAAATAGCCACATACAAGAGATTCCTCAAAAAGCAAGTTTTGCATCTCTGCATACAAAGATGAACACACTCTTCTCAATTCCCCCAAGCCTAAACTGTTTGTGCAAAGTTCTTTTAACTTCTTAATGAGCGATGTCAAAGAGGTGGGATGATGTTAAAGTTTCACCCCAGCAATATGGGAGCCAGAAGGAATGTTTTTTCTTAGAATAAAGCAGATAATCACGCATATGCACAAAATCACCATCACCAACAACAAATTCAGTCTCTAAGATAACAAATAAGGGCATAGATGAAAAGTCAAACGTAAGTGGAAAATTGGGCTTTGATTACACTGGCCATGTTGCATATATTTGTTCAAGATGAAAGGAAATGAGTGGAGAAGATGTTAATTGCAATCTTTTTTGGTGTCTTGCATAAACAAACAGTCAAAAGAAGTCGGTAGGTGCACATTTGATAATGAAAAGAGTGCACTGCCAGGGAAGCAGTAAAATCTCCAGAATATATGGTTTTCATTAATAGTGGTAATTAATAGTTAATTAGTTTCCATTATAATTAACTGAAAGAAAAGGAAAAGAAGCAAAAGAGGCATGTTGGTACAAAAGTTGCCAAAACACCTGAGTTCGTGCTTCACGTCCAGAAATGTAGTATGTATACTTTTCTACTGATTCCCACAGAAGATGTGCAGTACACAGAGATCCATTTAACCAGATCTGTGTGATGACTGCTGAAATTCAATACTTTCAAAAGGGACTTCTGACACAACATGCAGTAGTATTGTGAAATGGATGATAGCACAGACATTTGCACAGCTGGTTTTAAACTTTAAAGCCCTGAACAGCTTAGAGCTGCATTATATGTTGGGCAGGCTGTACCATCCTTCCTGGGCACTGAGATCTCTGCTGAATTCTCTCTGCTCGTTTCACCTCTGAGCAGTGGTGGAGATTGGGCGTCTCAAATTTCAGAGCCCCACCCCCCTTGTCTCTCTCGCTCCATTGTAAATCATAGTTGTGGTGCCTCCAGGGCCAAACCAGTCATCCTTCCCTAAATCTGCTTCTGCTTTGAGGTCTGTGAGGTTGGTGCCCACAAAGACAAAATGTCTCCCATGTTGGGCCCACAACTTTAGAACTCCCTTCTAAAAGGGAGCTCAGCAACTATGTGGTGTAACATCTGATTTGTATGCAAAAGGCCCCAGGCAGGACTGGGTGGGATCCCTGTCTGAAATCCTGCAGCTCTGCTACTAGTCAATACAGTGGTACCTCAGTTTTCAAATGTAATCTGTTCCGGAAGACGGTTCGACTTCCGAAACATTCAAAAACTGAGGTGCAAAGGGCGGTCTCCAAATTTAATTGAGAAAAATGAGAATCTATCAGTGAAGCCGTTCGACTTCTGAGGCGTATTCAAAAATGGAAGCATTAACTTCCTCGTTTTCGGCGTTTGAAAACTGAAACATTCAATTTCCGAGATGTTTGAAAACTGAGACACCACTGTACTTAGTTTAACAGACTGTCCTGGTCCCGGGGGGGGGGTGTTTACCGTGGTCCATGGTCCGTGTCCGGTCCGAGGCTGAAGCGGGGTCCAAGGCAGGGAGTCGGGCGTAGTCAGGAACTCTGGCAGAAAGCAGGACAGGGTGCTGGCAGGAACAGGTAACCAGCGATGTTGCTCCCACAACCTGGGACTGGGCGGGCTGGCTTTTATCTCCTCTGAGGCATAGGGCAGCCCCAGTCCACAGGTGACTCGCCTCTCCTGGCCTGGAGGCAAGCACTCCTCCTGCAAGAACTTATTTCCCTCCGCCTCTCTGCCCTGAGCCTCTGCAGCTCAGGAGAGGCTGGAGGGTTACTGGACCCAGAGGCAACCTCACCTTCCCCTGACAGGGCTGGAAGAGGAGCACCTGCAGGCAATGGGTCCTCGATCACCTCCGGAGCCAGAGTGGATTCAGCTGGTGTCTGCTCCTGAGGATCTGGCACAGGTGAGGGCCCTTCAGGCTCAGGCCCCTGCCCCAGCTCAGCCGGCCCTGGAGGTGGGGACTCCTGTGCAGGCTGGGCTTCCTCAGGTTCAGCCTCTGAATCAGATTCCCAGGCCATCACACAGACCCATGGCCTGATTTGGTATTCTCCAGCTTCCTTTGTTCCAGTAGATACACTTCAGGGAATTCAAAAGGCCTTAAGGACCTATCTGTTTCAATGGCCTTCCACTGAGTAATTCTCTCCCTCTCTCCCTCATTGATTGTGCTATGTTTTACTGGCCTACAATTTTTTTTGTAAATCAGGAAAAATGAAATAAAGCAGATGCTTTGCCGGCTAAGATATAATGCTGCCTGAACCAGAGCCCCCGTGTTACTATCACCACTGCTGGATCAATACTTAGAACAAACGTTGCTGCACCATTCAGGCGCCAGTTTCTGACTTCACCTACCCTTCCCACATGCTGCCATATGAAGGAAGTTGACTCACTCTGCTCTATGGCAAGACTGGCCCTAGGTGGGTGTGAATACACAATGGCATGAGCAACTGATGCTGCACCTTCGTTTTTATTATATGGTGGTGATAGAGCCTCATTGCAGAAATACCACTGGCAATTCTTAGACTAGCAGAGCCAGTGTCCAGATCAGTAGTCATCATCATGGTAAGCAGATCTTTGAATCTCTCTCTCTCCCCTGTCCCGACAGCAGAATTGGGGTATAATGGTTATTAGTTGTTGCCTTGCTAGTATTTTCCTCAGCTTTGCAAGATGCAAGAGCTCTAAAATAAGGAATATGGCAACAGGGGTGAAGCACCTTACTCCCTTGCACCACCATAGAAGCTTGTGAAGAGTTGAAGCCATTAGCCTGATCTCAGTTGTATTGCTGGCTGCTGTTGTAGATGGCTGGGAAAGCTAGTATTATAGCTTCCAGACAGCAGAAATCAGGTGAGATAAAGAGCCAGTAAGGTCCCATCTGGCCTGTTCCTCAATCTAAGCAGTCTGTCACTCAAATTCCGGCGGAAATACTTCTTCACCCACTTAGCTGCCTTCTTTCTTCCTTGCTTGGTAATCCAAGGACTCATCCCTGGCCTCTGGTCACTAACCCTGATATGCTTTTCCAAATCAATCTTTCAAATATTTTAGAAAAATTCCTGAGTTATTGACAGGGCAAATAACAAAATGTGTGTGTGTGTGTGTGTGGCTGTTGGTTTTTACTTGCAATGCAAAACTGCTGGAGAAAATGTATTTCGTTGACCTGCAGAAACTGAAATAGATGGAGTACACCAAAAGATCAAGACAATCCAACTGAATAAATGTTATTCTTCACAATCAACACTTGAAAACTCAAGCGATCTTCCAGCAAATGATTTTGTGACAAAACACTTCCAAAATAACAGAGAGAAGCTAAACAAATGCCATCTCCTGGCTCCCAAGGGGAGCATCAAACTCTGATTGTATGGCTCATTTTTCAGTATATTGGTCCATATGTCATTGCCTTATATTCAACATGAGCTCTATAAACTCAGCCAATCTATTCTGATAAATGGTCATCCGGCAGAAGAAGCTGGTTATCTACAGAAGTCCTTAAATGATCCATCTGTGTCATCTTACTTGATATCTTCAAATAGTTTCATTTCCTGCCTTTTCTACTGTTATGTTTTCTTCTGGGTGAAGTGTGATGCATGGGCCTTTTCTTCCTTTTGCATCATAGGCCTTGAGATCCCTCTGCCCTTTCAAAGCTGAACCGTTGCTCAAATGGAGTACTTTTGAAATAACTTAGAGCTTCAAGCAGCTCAATGGTTTTCAGTCACGGGAAGCGACTCCTGTGTAAAATAAAGCCAGAGACATTTATTATACATATTTGCCTACTTATGCTAAAAGGGATGCAGGTGGTGAAGAATGTGGTGGTATCTCATCATAGCCACAAAACAAATGAAGAAGAAAAGGACAGAATGAGTGCTAGGCTCACCACTAGGCATGCAGACCAGGGGTAAAATTCACCATATCTGTACATTTTAAAAGAAATTCCAATCTGTGAGCAACAATCCCTCTCCTCAGCAACCCACCCTAAACAATGCCCCAACAGTGGCGCCCACCCTGTGGAACGCCCTCCCATCAGATGTCAAAGAAATAAACAACTACCGTATTTTTCGCTCTATAGGGTGCACTTTTTCCCCTCCAAAAATTAAGGGGAAATGTGTGTGCGTCCTATGGAGCAAATGCAGGCTCCCTGGCTTCAGCGATAGCAACGCGAAGCCTCTGAAGACTGCGCTCCGGAGGCTTCGTGTTGCTTTCGCTGAAGCCAGGAGAGTCTGGTCTTTGAGGCTGGCGGTGGGGGAAAGCAGCGCTTCCCCCCACCGCCAGCCCCACAGGCTCGGGGGGCAGCAGGAAGGTGTGTGACACCTTTGCGCTACTCCCCGACATGGTTTTGAAGCTGGCGGTGGGGGAAAGCAGCACTTCCCCCCACCGCCAGCCCCACAGGCTCAGGGGGCAGCCTTTGCGCTACTCCCCGACCTGGTTTTGAGGCTGGCGGTGGGGGAAAGCAGCACTTCCCCCCACCGCCAGCCCCACAGGCTCGGTCGAAAAGCCTGCAGGAGCCGCGTGCTCTTTAAAGGGGGCTTTTGCAGGAGATGGGGGGGGAATACGGTATCTGATTTTTAGACGACATCTGAAGGCAGCCCTCTATAGGAAAGTTTTTAATGTCTGATGTTTTATCGTGTTTTTAATATTCTGTGGCTGGGGAATGACTGGGGAGTGGCTGGGGAAACCCAGCCAGATGGGCAGGGTATAAATAAATAAATTGTTGTTATTGTTATTGTTGTTGTTACCTCAGCTTTTTTAGCTGGTGTCAGTCAGGGCCCTGCCCACCCTGGCCAGGTAGAAAAAGGCCTGCAAGACTGGGAGCAGGTCTTCTGGGACTCACAGCCTAAATAACAGAAGCAATGCAGAAAGTTTTCTTTTTTTAAAGTCACGGTAATGAATTTTCATATGCTTGATTTTGCTATATGCACATTTTTAAAAGTATGGAAATGAAGCATCCTTTCCAAGTGTGATAACTCTCCACATACTTATATTATTGCTTTTGGAGGTACCAAAATATAGAGGGGCACAAAAATAATATGTACCGCTTACTAATGCAGAATAACACTTGTGCATTTACATCATCAGCTCAGTCCTGGCTAAATATAATTAGTCAGTTTAATCTATGGACTTAGGCTTGCTCAACTTTGCAAAGGATTGCAGTGTGTTGATATGACTTTATACCCAACAGCTTATAAGGATTAATGTTTGTTTTGGAATGACTGTATTTCATTTTAAAGCAATTATTTATTAATGATTTGTGTAAGCAATAATAAAAATGATACATTTCAAATGGCTGAGTGGTAATACCTCAGGAAAACTGTGTCAGGCAGATATATTTGTACAGTGGCTCATTTGGAAATCAAGACGAGCTCTGTAACAATATAGTTTTTAGGACAGGTTATTTGATCATTCATGCGTACCTGATGAATGCCTAACCATGTTGCATATTTCATTAACTAAATTCAATGTTTATTCTGCAATTAATGAGAGCTTTCACTAGAAGGGGCAATGAAGAGGATATGAACCTAGCCATCAAGTTAACTGCCTCATAACTGAAGGGGAAATTAAGAAAAACTAATTGTTTTTAGCTCAAACTGCATCCTATTTTGATTACAGCAATCTGGAACTGTAATACTTGAGCACCATTGTTACATACATTTCCTCTAAAGCAATGTGGGATGAAATCAGTGCTAAAAATTAATAGAATTCAATCCTCCCGTTCACAATAATCACTTTATCCTACTGAATGTAATTTATACTGGAGCAAATTTTCCGTATGATCTGATTCTAGAACAGACATATATACATATGGTGTAATGTACTCTGTCACAGTGCCATAGTTCTTCTAGAACAGGCATGGCCAAACTTGGCCCTCTAGATGTCTTGGGACTACAACTCCCATCATCCCTAGCTAACAAGACCAGTGGTCAGGGATGATGGGAATTGTAGTCCCAAAACATCTGGAGGGCCAAGTTTGGCCATGCCTGTTCTAGAAGAACCACAGCACTGTGACAGAGTACATTATACCATTAACACATCAACTCTTATTTGTGTGCATCAAGGTTCAATCCCTGCTACTAAAGAAAAGGTAGATAGTGGGTGATTGTAAAGATGACTGACAGATTGGAATTTAGTTATCCATTGGCTTTCACACTTCCTGTATTATTTTATGTAGTCCTTGGTTTGCTCTCTCTCTATATTTATTTCAAGGTATGTTTAGGATTTTAAATGCAGATTTTGATGCATTTTTTGTGGGATGTAATCCAATGGGAGCAGTCAAGTACAACATTCCTTGTAATGCTAGAGAAGACATGCGGGGAAATGTTTGGTCCAGCCAGTCAAAAGTTCCTGTTCCTCCTGGCTGGAGCATCCTTCCTTTGCATGTGACTAAAGGTGGGTGTGACCTTACCTGTCCAGGTAACAAAAGGACGAGTCACGCAGCACACCTTCCTCTTTTTCACTTCCTTCTTCATTTGACCATCTTATAGCTAGGACTGCTCTGTTAGGATCTTAGCTAGCAGAAGCACTGGGATCACACACACACACACACACACACACACACACACAAACACAAACACACACACACAACACACACACACACACACACACACACACACACACCCCTTATAGGGTAGATCCACATGTACATATTTGTAACTAAGTCTGCCTTCAGGGTGAACTGATGTTAAGTAAACTTCTTTTATTGACTTTGAATAAGATTGTGGCGTCTTTATTCTTTTAAGAGGGATTCAAGGGAACTTACCAGGAACGTACAATTCAATCTAAGACAGATTGAATTGTATAATAGTGAGAGGCTTACATAAGCCTGCAACCAGCTAGCTGCTGTGCATGTAAAAAGGGGAATGTAACTCTGCTAAATAAAGGAACTTGCTAGCGCAAGTTAGGAAGGATATTAATAAACAATATATCATCTCCTGCCACCCTGAACATTCCCACTTTTTTTAAAAAAAGAAATGATAATTACAGACTCATGTGAAAATTATCACATGGAATTATAGGCAAAACATGTGTGAAAGTGACTTGAATTGGAGAGAGACTGATTTGCCCATTGCTTCACCTGCTCTTTCCATATACATATTGAAAAGCTCTCTCTCATTGCAATAGCCATTGGGCTGGATGGTGTCATTCCAGTCATCCTTAGAATGAGCTGCTGTTTTTTTTCTTTGTCCTGCTTCCCCATTTCATTCTTCTAAAATTCTTAGATACCTTTGTGAGGCAAAGCTGTGCAAAACAATATTGTTTGTTCCTCTCTGAATATGCCATTGCATTAGTGCCAAGTCAAGACCTGCCCTTATGGGTACAGGGACCCTTAGAGATCAGGGGCAAAATATTTGCACCTTAATCACAAAGATATGTGTTTGTGAAACGGGACACGGGTGGCGCTGTGGGTAAAACCTCAGTGCCTAGGACTTGCCGATCGTATGGTCGGCATTTCGAATCCCCGCGGCGGGTTGAGCTCCCATCTTTCGGTCCCAGCTCCTGCCCACCTAGCAGTTCGAAAGCACCCCTAAGTGCAAGTAGATAAATAGGTATCGCTTTATAGCAGGAAGGTAAACGGCGTTTCCGTGTGCTGCGCTGGTGCTGGCTCACCAGAGCAGCTTCGTCATGCTGGCCACGTGACCCGGAAGTGTCTTTGGACAGCGCCAGCTCCCGGCCTCTTGAGCGAGATGGGCGCACAACCCTAGAATCGGACACGACTGGCCCGTACGGGCAGGGGTACCTTTACCTTTATGTGTTTGTGAAAGGAATTAATGTGAACAGTCAAACATAACTGAACAATCACTTATTAATGCAGTTAAATATCAGTGAATGTAAAGTTCATTCATAAGTTGTGCACGTGCTGAGAATGATCCAATTGTAGCTTTCTGAAAATCCATTTTTCTTGGGTAAAGTCTTGGGCCTCTTAATAGCTTGAAAGAGTTTTCCCTCAATGTGTTCTCTTTGCAGAAGTACAAAGAGACAGGAAGTAGTACACCCGGCGCCCAAAATAAATCAGATGTGACTCAGGAGTTGGTCTGATAAAAAAGAACGATGTATGTATCGTCCCTATTAAGTCTATGAGAAGATTGAATTCTATTATCAGGTATAATTGTTGTGTGACTAGGCATAGCTGGATGAATCAGCCACTGCAGATTGTCAAGGAGGAGGCTGATAAATTTAGATGATTAGAAGAACGTAGGAGAAAGTTCCAAAGATGCTTCTGAATGCATGAGAAAATACGACACCAAGGATTAGAGAGAGAGCAGAATCCTGCTTTATTTGTTAATGTGCAGATGTCATTCCTATTCCCTAAATAAGTACTACTGTACCAAATGGTTCAGATACCCAGTTTACACATCAACTCCAGAAGAAGTAACATTGAATTGAGCTTGCTCAAATATATAGAGAATGGAGGCATCAATGTCTACCATCTGTTGATTAGACGGTCACTACTTGCCAAGGGAAGTTATTAAGATGTACATAAATATGGAAAGCCAAGACAAACCTTATATCTCCATCAACATGAAATGAAAATATGTTGATGCAAACAAAAGATATTTCATACGTACAATGAAATGACATTTAGCTGAACTTTCAGAGAAATGCTCATCAGGGCATACAGAAAGTTGCACCTTAATCAAGGAGCTAGAAGAACGCAGTGTGTTTCATCCCGAAAGCCCAGAATTGTATGGAATTATCTTCTAGCAAATAAACTTTAAGAGAAAAGAGCCGTAGTAGATCAGGCCAAAGGCCTATCGAGTCTAGGACTTCCGGGGTGGTGCCATCGGCAATGGCGGACTCCCTCTGAAACAGAGCGACCAGCTCCGCGTGAAACGGGTCCTTTCCGCTGCGGCGAAGCGGGGACCCTTTCAGAAATCACAGGCAGATGAAGCCTGCGACCGTGGGACTCAGCGGGCACCCTTAGCGCCCCCCCAACCCGCAAAGGAACCCACTAACGGGCTCCGAAGCGAAGAGGGGGAAGTGGCACGGTGCTGTGAGTCAATTGCTTTTTCCGTGGAGCGAAGCCGCATAGCCATTGCCGGAGAGCGCTGCCTTTTTCCTGGGACAATTTGGCATCTAAAATAATCACCCGTGAGTACTTAAACATTGAACAATTGGACTTCAAATAAGAACTGGCGATTAGAAAGGAATTGGACTTAAAATTCACCTTAATTTGGTACTGAAACGGGAAGGTCTAAACAGGAAGTCAGCCTTCCGTTTCCTTGTAGTCAGAAGAAAGCAAAGACAACGTAAACTAGAGCTTAGAAAATCACTTTTAAAGGATCGGTTTTCACCATTTAAAATCGTTGAACCCCCCTTTGGTAGCAGGAGAAGAAGGGGGATCTTTCTTGGACTGTTTAAACCTGCAGGAGTGAGTTTAAAGTAAAGTAACTTTCCACCGTCCTGACCCTGAAGCGGGGTGTCAGAATTGACGTTTTGAAGCTCATTGACCAGAGACAAAGGTTTTTGACAGATAGTTAAAAGAAGAGTAACATTGTGATTCCACTGTTTCCTTTCACATTTTAAAGGAACAAATATTGACAAAATATCTTTTAAAATAAACTTTGTTGCTATTGTCCTTAAAAGAAAGAACAACCAGAAGTTTTCCCCCTAGAGGGGGACCGTGAAACTGTAACCAGTTCTAGGGAGCTTGCAGCTGCTACTGATTACAACCGTGGGAAAGGACTTGTGACCTTGCAGGACAATGTTTTCAGAAGCACTGTTGGGTGCTTTCTGTAAAATAAATGCCCTATTGGATCAGTTAAGTCAGAAGATGGATTTGATGACTAATGCGGCCAGAACATTTGAACAGGTAGTGGGAAACTATATGGAGCCCACCCAGGAACTTAAACAGGAGTGTGTCCTGACAGAGCAGATGAGAGAAGAGGATGTTGCAGAATCTTGGGCGCCAGAGATGGAGGGACTTTTGGCCCAGCAGGAAAATGAGCCTTTGGATTTGACAAATGAACTTGGAAAAAACCAGATTTGGAAAGACAAAGTTTGGACTGATTTGGAAATGGGGGGTTGGATTGACCCCCCTATGCAGGGATGTTTGGACTTTCCGAGTCTGGCAATGGGCCGTCAGAGGTTTGGAGCTGTTGGGACTTCCAAATTTGGAGGGAATTTGAAACATGTCTTAAAATACCACATGGAGTCTAGTCTGGACTATGGGAAAGGGGCTGATTTGTTGAAAAGGGTCAAAAACACTACTAAGCTGGAGTTCCCACGAGTGAAAGGAAAATATGAAGAAGAGCTGTGGAAGGGACATGGAAGAGATTTGAAGGCTTCGGATATAAGATCACCTGGTTAATGTGCCAGACTAATGGGATAAAAAGGACTGACAATCCTGGGACCGGGGGGAGGGGACGCTGGAAGAAGATTGGGTTGTTTTTATTTTCTTTTTTTTATCATTAGAAATGTTTTATAAAATTGATGAACGTTGGAAAAATGTTGAAATGAAATTACTTGGCTCTTGTAAAAATGTTTTAAGAATTAGGCAAAAAGGTAATGGTTATGAGAAGTTGGTAAAAATTAAGATTTAAGTCTTAAGCTTTAAGGTATTTTATAAGATAAGATGAAAATAGAGTAAGGTAATGTAATGACAGAATATTATGAATTATGGAAAGGATTTGCTGCGACAATTATTAATCAAGATACAAGAGATGGGAGGAGGAGGAGGTCATGGAAAGAAGGCAATGAAAGTGGAGAATTTGAAAATGATGGTTTTCTTTTTTCTTTTTCTGTTTTTGTCTTTTTTCTTTGTAATTTAAAAAATAATAATTCTTTTTTCAATAAATATCATTTAAAAAACAACAACAAAGGCCTATCGAGTCTAGCATTTTTTTTCTCAGATTGACCAACCAAATAACTTTGGGTTGCCTGCAAGCAGGACAGTGCTCTCCACACTTGAGGGACAAGTTGCATATTATAGGCTCCTGACAGGAGCAACTTGTGGTCTCCTTACTGGTCTCTTGTTGGAAATGATGGCTGGTGTGATGTGTGCAGTAGAGAGTCAGCTGGAAGAGGGCAAGAAGGATTCAATGAGCTCTGTGTCCATCCTATGGAATGCATGTGTATTATTGCATCATGTGTGATGCTTTTCCTTTCTCTGCAACAAAAATGAGCCTGCAACATATTCCTTTTAACACACCAATTTTAACAGTGCCCTGATTGGTCAGCATACAGGTTTGTTCCCATCATCCAGGTTGGACTTTTAAAGTTGGGCATGCTACAGACTCTGCTGGCTTTTATATCCTCCCTCAATTTCCTGACCTATTTTGCAAATCTTAATATTGGTCATCAGGGGAGATTTTTGCTGTAGCTCCCCCTGTTGGAAGGAAGTCTATCTGCTCTTAACAGACCTTGCCCCTCATTCGGCATGTCTGCATTTGCAGCTCTCTAATCCACTTGTAATTTACATAAAGGCGAAATAACCTTGCCCTTCTTACTTCAGTTATGCAGCTTTAGCAAATAATTATTCCAAGTATGTCACATTAAAACCCAAATGATAGTAATTACTACTATTGCTTCGTTCAACATGCTACAATCATCTTTTGGTTCTTCATGGCTTTATGTAATTAAAGAAGAAGAAAACAATCAGGAAGGTAATCTGGCATTCATAATCAACTGATGTAAAGCATGTGTTACTTATCAGTCACAGACTTTAGCCCTGAGTCTGAAGGTCTGCATAGATTATATCACTCACATGATATAATGGAGGGACTTTGAAGACTCTTTCATTAGGTGGATGGCTGATGAAACACTATTAACTGTGACCTGAATGCATTAAGAATTTGATAAGCCTTAAATAAAAATATCAGTCTTCTTCTAGGGTAATACTTCAAATTGATTTATGTACAGAAAGACAATTGCTAAAACAACAGCAACAACAAACTAAAACCAGAGAGAATTTAAACATATTGTTGGATAATCGGTATAATTAGAGTTTGATCTGATCAAAGGGAAACTTGTTCCCTCTCTAGGGCTAGACAGTTTGCTAAATATTTGCGGCAGGAGGATTTTTAAACAGAATTTCTATTTTTTTTAAAAAAAAAAAACCTCTTACCATCTGAGAAATTTTGGCTCATTTAACATGGAATTGAAACTTGTTTAGTTTGTAGTGGTGGATGAAGGAAAGGAGATTTGAAATGAGTTGAGGTCAAGCTCACGGCTACATTCAACATTATTGAAACAATATGAAACAATGTAAGCACTGGATTCATGGGGGGCAAAATTGCAGAGAACATTTAATGGAATATTCTCCACTGTGGATTTCTCCAACTGTTCTGGAGGAACTCAAAAAAGAAAATGTTCAAAAATGTGTCAGAAAATTATTCTCCGAGAAATTTCAACACATCCCAAGCTTATTTTGCAATTGAATTGATTTCTCTTCCCACCTCCTGCATGACTCCAGATCTTCTCCAAAGTGTTGGAGGACCCTTTGGAATAGCATGTGAAGTGCTGTGGAGAGCTAAAGAGGGGATGAGGAATCACCAGATGCCATCCCTATTCCTCTTCTACTGACCAAAGGTTCTACTGGATCAAAGTCTCTTTCATCAAGGGATACCAAATGGATACAACACATCACTACCAACACACTTTCTTTCATTCTTGAACAGGATGGAAATTTGCTGTGACCTTAATTCGCAGGTGGTGCTGTGGTCTAAACCACCAAGCCTAGGGCTTGCCACAATCGGAAGGTCAGAGGTTCGAATCCCCGCGACAGGGTGAGCTCCCTTTACTCAGTCCCAGCTCCTGCCAACCTAGCAGTTCGAAAGCACGTCAAAGTGCAAGTAGATAAATAGGTACCACTCCGGCGGGAAGGTAAATGACATTTCTGTGTGCTGCTCTGGTTTTGCCAGAAGCGGTTTAGTCATGACCTGGAAAAACTGTCTGGACAAACGCCGGCTCCCTCGGCCAGTAAAGCGAGATGAGCACCGCAACCCCAGAGTTGTTCACGACTGGACTTAACTGTCAGGGGTCCTTTACCTTTACCTTAATCCTAAGCCATGAAACATAAATTTAAAAGTTGGCAAGTGAAGACTTTTCCTTCCTCCATCCCTTTTGTACAAACTGCAAATGAATTGTTCACTTTTGTTTGAAACTCAACCCTCTCTATTTCAAGCTGATCCACACATTGGCTGCTTTTCCTTCACTCTTCTGAGAGACAATGCTTGAATTCATAAGAATAAGAAGTCTCAACCAAAGTCAATGTAGCAAAAAGAAGCAACAAGTCAAGATATGGTATCTTTGCACCTTGGCCAACTTTGGACAGTGTGCTTCCAAATTAAAATTCTAGTGGAAAAAAACTTGAGCTGAAAAGCAGGGCCAAATGAGTAGAATTTCTTAAGTCTTCCATGAAGAAAATATTCATGTGAGAACCTGATAAAAGATGCCTTTCAACTGAGCATTCAGGTATTTCGGTGATGCATATCCCACCATATGCCAGCTGACAATTCAAGAAGGATGAACACTTAACACCTGATGAGAATGAGCTATTTCGGAGTGGCTCAGCTGGAACAGAATTTAGAATATGCTATTAGTAGTGAAATTAATTGTTCCTTCACTTTGTCAGCGGGAAAAATCCTTCACTGCACAATAAAATAGAATTCTTTCCCAATACTGCTGTTATACATCTATAGGATGAGGCTTTTAAAAATGTAAAGGCCACATATTGTTTCAGAGCGGCAAAATATCCAATTCAATTTCTGAAATAATCAAAGGTGTCTTTTCTTTTTCTTTTTCCTTTGTGCTCAAATATGGGGGGAAAATGTGAATGAAGAGGAGGATTTAACATATTTTTTAAAAGTTATGCTATTTCATTACTTACAGAGCTTACACATGAGACTGACAGTGAAGGAGCATTTTACTCTGGGCATTTATCTACCCACATCCTGATACAACCCAGGATGCAGCAATGAGAGTATCAAATGGAAGCTTTCCAGAAAGAACAGTTAGCACCTCAAGGAGCAGCATAGCATTCCCAACAACTTGCAGACTCAAGTCCATCTGTTGCAATGATAGGAGACAACACCTAGGGACCAAGGTCCCTTTGCCCCCTCTAAAATATTTGAGGGGGCCAGCCCGTTCCCCAGTTTGTGGACCTTGCCATTCAAATGGTCTGCCTGTGCCATGTCATATGATCAATTCTGCGGAGCATAGTTTACCTTGGCCCCTGTAATATTTTATTCAAGTTGGCACCCCTTTTTGCAACTGAACCCATCACCTTACCAACAAAGGCCCGTATAGTTAAAGCTATGGTTTTCCCAGTAGTGATGTATGGAAGTGAGAGCTGGACCATAAAGAGGGCTGATCGCCGAAGAATAGAAGCTTTTTAATTATGGTGCTGGAGGAGATTCTTGAGAGTCCCATGGACTGCAAGAAGATCAAATCTATCCATTCTGAAGGAAATCAGCCCTGAGTGCTCACTGAGCTGAGGCTCCAATACTTCATGAGAAGAGAAGAGTCCCTGGAAAAGACTCTGATGTTGGGAAAGACTGAGGGCACAAGGAGGAGGGGATGACAGAGGACAAGATGGTTGGACAGTGTTCTTGAAGCTACCAGCATGAGTTTGACCAAACTGCGGGAGGCAGTGGATGGCAGGGGTGCCTGGCATGCTCTGGTCCATGGGGTCACGAAGAGACGGACACAACTAAACAACAAAACAACAATTCTCTGATTCCTGACTATTCTGCACTGTTGACAAAACTCCAAGTAGAATGCCTGCTTATGATATAACCGTGTGGTTCAAAGCAAACAGAATATGTTCTTTCAAACAGCTGAATCTGCAGAGCCAAATCATTTGGAACACACTGCAGGCCCATTTCCCAAACTGAAAGAAACACACACAGGTTAATTTTCTGCAGTTATCTGGAGAAATTATAGGCTTGCAAGTAGATGGTAGCCTCCCAGTTGGGCTATGTGGGAGTTTATAATCTAGGCTTGATGCTATTTGCATGTAACAATTCTTCCAATATCGATGAAAGCACAGCACCTGCAGAGAAATATTTTTTTAAAGATTGGATGAGATGACTTTATACAAATTTCCACAGTATATAAAAAAGTTGTCTTTCAGCTGCCAAGTTTTTCAGAATGTGTGTCTTAGAACAAAATGATTGATGCTTGCAGAAATGGACCTTAGCTAGAGGTTTGATGAATGCTCCCTGAATCATAAGCTCTTCTTACTTTCTTTTTAGCACTATCAAAACTGCAAAATGTATTCCCTAGAGGCAGAAGAAATGCACTGGTGTCAGGGGGCATCCAAAATAAGCCAGAAGCTATGCTAGTGCATTATTTAAAGACAATGAGCACTCACACTTTACATTGTGGGTTGCCTTTGCGGGATCGCATGCGGTGCCACAGTTCCCAGGGAACTTGCTGGCAGACAGGGACTGGCCTGCCTCTCAGTGTTATTATTTGGAGGTTCATGCCCACCCTCAGTAGTCAAGTTTCATTGCTAGGAGGTGGGGCCAGTCCCATTTATATATAGGGGGTGGAGCTGACAGTAGCCAGGCAGTTGGCTCAGGAGATTCATCCTCCCTCCCCTCCCTTAGTTTAATGTTTTCTTGTTTGCAGGTTAACTTTTTCTTCCTGTTCAGAGGGCGCTGCTGCAGTCTTTGACTGGTTACTGTTGAAGGACCTGGAAGAAATTTTCCTGCATTGGCAGGTTTTGTTTTCCCATAGCAATTCATCACAACTTTGGTGGTTTATGGCCTTGGGTGGAATTCTTTAGTCTTTTCTTCCCTATAATGGGGGGAGGGGTTTGAAGAGGTGACTCACCCCCCTGCGGCGTCGCTTCCAGGGTCCCCTCTTAAAAGGGGTTATATAATGGGTGTTACTGGCCATACACCGAAAGGCTGTCAGTGAACTACCCTGCATGTGGGGATATGGGCTGGGCTGCCTGTGTACACTTACATCTCTCAGAGCACCCCCATATCCCATTTACTCTGATGTGCCCCAGTTCCCCTGGCTGGGGGGCTGGGAGGGATACACGCCCAAGGCCTAAGCCAAGGTCTTCCTACATTTGGATGTTTAATAAAATTGTGGCCTAATTTAATTCCATAACATGTTGTCAGAGTCTTTATTCCTTTCTTGCGGTCCTGGGGGCTGGGGCTGTCGCGGCCTGGTCACACAATTTATAATAAGAAAAAAAGATTTGCATGTTAAAACAATAATTTTAGTAGTTGTTTGCCCTACATTAATGTTACCTAGTGATTATGCTAGTGCAATGCATTCTGCAAGGGCATTCTGAAAAGCATTCAGAAAGTTGCCAGGATCCTGACTGGAGCAAGTCAATTTGACCATATTCCATCTAATGACAGGTCATGAGAAAACACCTCTCTGATGCCAATACCAGATCATTCACTTTGAGGTCAATCTCATTAGAGGTGTTTACACATCACATTTAACAAGGATTGCAGGCTAAATCTAATCTTTCTTTCCTCCCCATGCAAGTTATTGCTATTACAAGGCAATGAGAATGGAAATAACCAGTGAACAAATTCATGGAATCTGAATAAAAGGATCTGCCTCTTTTGCATGAGAAGAGAGACACGTAAGCATCGACAGTCCAAAACTCTGCTGTGTTCCTCTGATCAATTGCCATGAGAACACAAAATGGAGCAACATGACCTATTGTCATCCTAATAATGAGTACAAGGAAAAAAGGAAATAATTCAAATGTGACCATGGAGCACTGCATTCATAATTTATAATTTCTCATTAAGCAAGCATGAGAAATCTCCAAGAAACAAAACCTAACAACAGTACCAGTTTCCAAAACATTTTAATGCATGGATAGATTGGCATGATTTATTTATTTTTAACTCAGCCTAATTATCTCAATTTAGACTTTGTAGTGATCAGAATGGCTATGAATGCAACATATAATGGAAAGAGGGTGTGTAAAAGGGCTTTCATTGGATCTGGCCAGATCTTTGATCCCAAGCCAGATTGCAAAGATTTGGGCTGATCTGGCACTCGACAAGATTAGGTTTGAGGCAGCCCAGGATTGCCACCTGAAGCCTTATTGCATTGTCAAAAGGGGGCGGAGAACAGTTTGCCAGTGAGGAGGAGGAGGAGGAGGAGGAGGGGATGCCCAAGTAGCCTGTGTGTGTCTCATTCTCTCCCCTCAAAAAACCACATATTTATTCTAGGTTTAAATTCCTGATCAAATATATTACCGGGAGCGGATTAGAAGGAGAGGCAAGTTTCCTGCCTTCCCCTTCCAACTGCATGACTCTGCAAGGTCCTCAAATTGGTTTGGAGGTCTGTGTTCAGTTGAGTTTGCTGCAAATTATCCACCGTTTGATCAGGGCCACTTTGTAGTGCTAGATTGTGGAGTTTGTGTACAGCCCTTGTGTGTAAGTAGCTTGATTTGACCCATCTGTCTATTCTCTCAAATAGCTTAGAGTGGCTCACAAAATATACAAGCATGTAAATGTCAGCCACACACACAAAACAGGACGATATACAGCAATCCAGTTCCCTAAATATTGAGATCTGGGTTTCATTTCTTCCTTCTTGCTATCTCTCGCTCATATGCACACACCGCCCTTAGTTAACCCTCCCCGCACATCATGGGGGCTTGGAAAGTATGTGTCACCTTCCTTGAACCTCTGGCTCTTGAAAAAAGACCTCTGTTTAATAGTCACACACTGTCAAGCTCGGAGAGTCCTCCCCTCACGTTGGTAACTTCACAGATAAGAATTAACGAGCAGTTGATAGGTTTATAGTCTTTTTATGACAGCTTCATGTTGCAAGCACAAAATACACAGCTCTCCACAAGGAGGGCGGTTTCCTACTCTAAACCGTCCATCCAACTTCTGCAGCAAGAAAAGCACCAACGGGAAGTTCCTCCCACCCTCTGGCTCCTTTGTTCTCTGATACTTTCAGACCACCGAGTCTGTTCAGAGGGGGGGTCCCCCACACGCTCGACTGACGTATCTCCTAGCTGTCCCCTCCCTTCTGGTTGTCTTGTCCTTATCTCGTAGCTGGGTAACTCCCCTCCAAGCTGTTCATCTTCTGTGTCTCTGTCTCTCTCTCTGCTTCTGAAAATGATGAAGGTGGGTGGGGGGATGTGTTATCATTCCTGCTCCATGATTGCAGTCATGGGATTTTTGTCTTTCACATGATGGTATATGTTTTGACTCCACAGAGTAGGATGTGACGGAGACAGGATGTTTGTGTTACTGTGTTCCATGAAGTGATGCTAGAGAGAGAGGGGGAGCCATGTTGCAGTGCTCTGTGTGTGTTTATATGTAAATAAAGTAGATTAGCCAAAATGCTGAGTTGCTGAGGTGTGTTACGCAAGTTGCCCAAACTCTGTGGATCCCTAAGTGTGCCAGTGTCTGTTGGCATCGGTAGCTGTGATGTTCGGGCTGGAGAAAGATTTGAAGCTCCCGAACGATCGACCAGGAAGGAGGGAACATGCCAGCCGGGCATGTGTCTCTACCCGGGTCCTACTTGAGTGTAGGCTGAACTCCTGACAGGATATCCCCCCTCCTCTTCTGAAAGAAGCTGATCTGCCTGCGACTGCATTCCCCAATCTTCAGATCCAGATCATTCCCTGACACACACACTTCATTTGGAAGCCATCATGCACCCATTATGATGTGATCTAGCCTTGCATCACAACCACATTCACAAATTGCTGCAAAATGTGGAGAAATTATTTTAAGACTAGGAGGAAAAGTGAAATGGGAGAACTGAAATGGACAGAGCCTTCCATTCCTACCTCTGATGGCTACCAAAGATATAAATTGTCTCCTGCCTCTTCTGTGCCACGTGCTGGGAATGAGAGTACTTGTCAGGGACTGGAAGGGCTCTGAAGAAGGGACCAGGGAAGGGACTCTGGAGAGGGGAGCAGCGATTTATAGGGTTTGGTGCCTCCCACAAGGCAAGCGTTGGGGCAGGAGGAGGAGGAAGAGTGTCTGAGATGGAGGAAGGCATGCAGGATGTGGTAGAAGAAGAGGCTTTTCTGGTGATAGACTCCTCACCTTCCCCTGCTCTGCTTTCTCCTGCAACCAGTAGGGGCCTGAAGTGGGAAGAGAAGAGGCTACCTCTATGCAGGAGAAGTGTCAAGTTGCAGGCAAACAGAGGAGGGAATATAAGCCAGCAGAGGGATGGGTTCTCACTGTCGCTGCAATGGCTCCCCAGAGCACAGATCTGAGGGGCAGCTGCTTAGTGGTAGAACCATGTATCTTCATGTGCATCCAAAGCATTGCAGGAGTTGCTATCAATAGAGACTTAACTATCAGATGTGTGCCTTCCTGAGCTGGGATGGGCCAGGACTGTGTCCTATTATACCTGTAATGGTTCTAGGGGTTGCTCGTGCGTAAGCCGGTGCTGATCTCCCCGGCTGGGTGCAAACACCTGGCTGGGTTGCCAAAGTGAACCTTTTCTGTCCGGTTACAGATAGGTAGCCGTGTTGGTCTGCCATAGTCAAAATAAAAACAGCACTGAAACAGAAGTTGTATTATATAGAAGGATCTGGCAACTTCTGTTTCAGTGTATCTGAAGAAGTGTGCATGCACACGAAAGCTCATACCAAGAACTAACTTAGTTGGTCTTTAAGGTGCGACTGGAAGGAATTTTTTTAATCTTTTCTGTCCGGACAGCCACTCACCCGTGGCTGACTCAATCGCTGGCAGAATCCATCAGTGGGCGTTTCTTAAATTTCTTCCAGCAAAGAAGCTCTTTGACGCCTAGTCTCCTCCTACTCTCTCTGCGCAAAAGCCTTCTGCACAAGGAGGGCGTGGGCAATGGAGGACCCCTACTCTCCCCACTGGTCCCAAGCAAGGAGTCATGGGACCGCCTCGCCGCTTCCCCCATCTGCCCCCCTTCTCCACTGGTGCTACACTGATTCTCTTCCCCAGAAGATGGGCTGCTTCTCCCAATCCCTGGACGCTCTCTGGAATCCCTCTGGCTTTTACTCTCTCCCTCCGGCACTGATGGCAGTTCCCTGACAATACCCCTTCTCAAAATCACCACAGTTCATTAATGTCAGGGACTGGACTGGGAATCGCCCCCTCCTCCCCCTCTACTTCTTTCAGAGGAGGAGGGGGAGTGGGAAGAATCCCCCCCTTCCCCAGTGGTTCCAAGAGAAGAGAGAGACCAGCCTGAATTATAGCAGAAAGCAGAGTTGCCAAGTTACGAGCTATTGGGAGAATATAATAACAATAATTTATTATTTATACCCCGCCCATCTGGCTGGGTATCCCCAGCCACTCTGGGCGGCTCCCAATCAGATATTAAAAACACAATACAGCATTAAACATTAAACATTTCTGTAAGCAGGGCGGCCCTCAGATGTCTCTTAAAAATAGGACAGTTACTTATTTCCTTGACATCCAATGGGAGGGTGTTCCACAGGGCAGGCGCCACTACTGAGAAGGCCCTCTGCCTGGTTCCCTGTAGCCTCACTTCTCGCAGTGAGAGAACTGCCACAAGGCCCTCAGCACTGGATCTTAGAGAAGATGGGGGGTTGGAGAACTTCCAATAGAAACATCTTTAGAAAGCATAAAGCCACCACCCTCCCCACGTACACGCAAGTCACTTAGAATTTGAGCAAAGGACTCAAAGACATTTGACTGCTGAGGCTTTCTGTAGAGCCACAGGCTGTTGCTGGGAAAGGAAGGTGAGGGGCTCAGAGCGAGCAATGTCACCATGGATTGAAAGGCTGGATTCTTTGCCTTGCTCTAGTATTACTGAATAAAACCATAATTACAAACTTTCTTGTTTCTGTTTTGATCCTTGATACTCGAGAATATCCCTCGAGCCTATTAAGGATATATGTGCTATGATCCTTATGTTGATCATAGTGCTGATTATTATACTTCATTCACTCCTTTTATTTCACTCTCAGAAATGTGGCAATGGTCACTTAGAAGGCTTTAACAAGGGATTGGACAAAGTAGTGGAGAGAAGTCCAGAAAAAGCCATTAGTCCGAGTAGCTAGCTGGAGTCCCCGTAATCAACAGAACTAAAAAACAGGGAAAGCTGTGGTAGAAAATGGGACACTGAATTAGATGGACCATAAGTCTGATCCAATTAGGTGCTTCAGGCTCATTACAGAAACATTTACAAATGCTGGAGGTAGCTCAAATAGGAACCTTTTTTCAATTTGCGTCTAATCATTTCCTTTCATGAGTGATTTTAAAATATTTGCTTATTTGCTTCACTGCTCCAGTTCAAATTTGTGTTATGCGGATCGCTGAAAATTGGTTGGATTTAGAGTTGCTTTTATTTTTTAAAAAAATTAAAAATCACAAGACAAATGTGTTCATCCATTCCCTTTGACAATCATTGCATTTCATGGTCTTTTGTGGGAGAGATCATTTGGAGAGAACATTTACAGCCCACATCCTCTTTTCGAATTGGTGTACGTATTCAGAAATTCTTGTCGCCACAACACAGCCCTTCTGCACATTCATCATTCCATCAGCCTAAGACTCTGCATGCAGTTCAAACCAACAACTTCCTTTATGAGGATTGCTGCTTGTTGTGGTGTCAGAAGGACTCAATCAACCCCAGATCAAGATCAATGAAGGAGAGGTATAACAAGAGGGGAAAGGCATATGTGTCATAAGAAAAACAGATCAATCACTTATAGGTAAAGGTAAAGGGACCCCTGACCATTAGGTCCAGTCGTGACCGACTCTGGGCTTGCGGCGCTCATCTTGCTTTATTAGCCAAGGGAGCCGGCGTACAGCTTCCGGGTCATGTGGCCAGCATGATTAAGCCGCTTCTGGTGAACCAGAGCAGCGCACGGAAACACTGTTTACCTTCCTGCCAGAGCGGTACCTATTTATCTACTTGCACTTTGATGTACTTTCGAACTGCTAGGTTGGCAGGAGCAGGGACTGAGCAACGGGAGCTCACCCCGTTGCGGGGATTCGAACCGCCAATCTTTTGATCGACAAGTCCTAGGCTTTGTGGTTTAACCCACAGCACCACCCGCATAGAAAGGGGCAAAACAGCATCAAAAGGGCTGTCTCTGGCTTCTGCCAGATGATGGCATGCAATTTCCGTCCCCCTGACATCTACATTTGGGCTGAGGAAGTCTATGTACCCTCTGTGAATATAGGGTTTTGCAGGAACTGGAACCTTGAATGATCAGAGTTCCAGTTCCCCATATATAATATTCCCATCTAGGGAACATCTATGCCTAATGGGTGCACATGGAGGGATGGGGTTGGAAAAATTGTATGATGTTGGGGTGGAGCTTACGTTGTGGCCCTGCAAACCCATTCAACTCAATATCCCCTTGACACAGTCAACAGCAACAGAGGTGTATTTATGGCAGTGCTGCCATTGGGCAGAAGAAATTTACCGCTCTTCGCTGATCCCGGTGAGGGGAAAGGCCAAAGGAAGGGGGAAGGAAGGTTTGCCATATTTTGCACAGCTGTCTCCTGATCCTTGTGCCTGAGACCCAAGATGAACAAACAGTAGGGTGTGTGGGTGGCACTGTGCTTATTAGGTGGCAATCATCCTGAAACTGCAAGAAGAGATGGCCTGGCATACCCCCCTACTCATGGTAGAGAAAAGGGAGCAGGCAGGGTGGTAGAGTTAGAGGAGGAGAGAGAAAGGCATGTCACAGGGCCATTGCCTCACCCATGCTTCTCCCTTGGAGGAGGTCATGAGGCAGTATGGCAGTAAGCCATAAGCCATCAAAAACAAGCAAGTGACTAGCTGCATGGAGCAGAACCACTTCCAAGCCACCCGTGCAGTTTAGGGCTTGGGGCTGTTGTAATATGAGTGCTCAGCAGCTGCGAACTAGCAGCTCATTGTTTACATCATGTGATTCTTATGATGTGACTGAGCATGAGACAGGATGTTCTTCGCTCTTCTCAGGGATGTGTTCTCAGTGTAACTTGAGACCTTCCTGTTGTTGTTGCAAAGGGGGAGTCAGTGAGATGTTCGGAGGTTTCTGAGAGAGCAGACATGCTTTGTGCATGCTCGTGTACAGTCCAGGAATAAAGTAGAATGATTGAGATTACTTTTCAGACTGTTTTCTTTCTCCTGCTGACATGCAAGGGAGAAGGGAGTGTGCATCTCTCAAGAGGGAGGTGTCGCTTATTTCAGATCTCCCTGGTCTGACTGAAGACCAGCCAGGGGCAGATCACCGGCAACAGGCCCCAGTGCCTGGGAAGAGGAGTCAGCCTTTCCCGAGGGGGCCGGTTTCCAACAGGGGCACCGCCATCTCACTCACATGGGAAAAGGGCCCATGAGAATGGTGGCTGCCCTTGTCTCACTGTGAAGAGATGGGAAACAAAAGGGGAACATACCCAATGGCTTCATGTCACATGTTCAGGACGAGAGCTTGCCACTACCTCCTCAAATAATTCTCATTTTGAATCTTGTGGAACCAGGAAAAGGGACTGATTCATGCGTTTGATCCTCCAAGTCATGTGAGCCTCAGCCCAAAACTCTTGGGTCTGAGCTTTGTGACTTGGGACATGGCATCTCCATCGGCCCAGGGTAAGGGACCTTTGTCCAGTGTGGTATAATGGTTAAGAGCAGTAGTCGCGTAATCTGGTGAACCGGGTTCGCGTCTCCGCTCCTCCACATGCAGCTGCTGGGCGACCTTGGGCTAGTCACACTTCTCTGAAGTCTCTCAGCCCCACTCACCTCACAGAGTGTTTGTTGTGGGGGAGGAAGGGAAAGGAGAATGCTAGCCACTTTGAGACTCCTTTGGGTAGTGATAAAGCGGGATATCAAATCCAAACTCTTCTTCTTCTTCTTCTTCACACAGGTGGAAAAACTAGAAAATAAAAGGTGACAACTGAGATATATTTTTAAGGGCACAGGAGAGTGTATTCTTTGAACCTTTTCCATGTGTACAGTTCAGATGGTGGGCATTATGAAAATTTAAACTTCCCTGCATTTTCTTTGAAGAAAAAACTCACAAGGAAACACCTTCCTGCACATTTTTTTCCAGAAAAGCAAAAACCAACAACAGGTTAGCTAGAAGGCTGTGCTATAACCCTACCTGCTACCTAAAGTATTAAAGTCTTGCAACAGATTCATTGTATGAGTTTACTGAACCCATGCAGAGTTCCCAGTATGTTTCCCTTGGATTAGGGATATAACAAATATTTGTGATAGCGTTGTGTGTTTTTGTTTGTTTTCAAGGGTGAAAATCACTGCTGTGGTTTTGCAGCTGTGAATAAGCCGCCTGAGCACAGATCTGAAAGGTTATTGCAGATCTAGGGGGAGGGGGAGGGAGGAAGCAGTAACAGGATTGTTGGCACCTTTTATAATGCAAGCCTTGTTGGAGGACAAAGACCAGCGATAGCAGGGCATTGTGAAATCGCTAGCCTGTCATCTTTAAAGAGGAAGGATCTCTCCCTATGCAATTTTCTAAAGTTTTAATAGTGGGAAGGATGTGTGCCCCTGTGTGAAAAGTACAAGCTCTTATTTCAGTGTGTCTTTCAAAGGAGGGAAAATGCAAAATAACACCAGGATACAAGAAACAACAATCACCATCATGCAAAATAACTATCCATCCAAAACATCCTATGTACCCTTGTGAAGACTGCAATCTGCTATTGAAGGTATATGCAATAACATTTTGGAGGTAAAGCCACCCACTAAAGCAGGCATAGGCAACCTTCGGCCCTCCAGATGTTTTTGAGACTAAATTCCCAGCATCCCCGACCACTGGTCCTGTTAGCTAGGGATCATGGGAGTTGTAGGCCAAAACATCTGGAGGGCTGAAGGTTGCCTAGGCCTGCACTAAAGAAAGTGTCAAGGTTTCATGCATCCTTACTTAGAGTATCGGCCTAGGTTATCAATAGAACCATAGAATTATAGCTGAAATGGACCCCAAGGGTCATCTTCAATGCAATGCAGGAATCTTAACAAAAGCATCCAAGACAGATAGTCATCCAATTTCTGCTTTGAAACTTCCAAGGAAGGAGAGTCCACAACTTCCCAAGGGAGAAAGACTCTCCTCCCTGGAAGAGAGGGGAGTGGTTGTGGGCGGGACCCCGAGCACCACCCCTAGCAGGGGTCATTAGCCCCCTGCCTTCTCTCACCTGGCTGGCGCCCACGCCCCCTCGGCAGGCAGCCAACCAGGTGCCTCTGAGGGGGTGTGTCCAGCAGCCTCTTACGGTGGCGCCAGCCTCTCCTCGGCCTCATTCTCTCCGTCGTACTCTGTCCGATGCCTGCTTGGCGGGAGGCCATGGCACGACCCCCGGTGACATCAGGGGAGAGCCTATAGTTGGATTAGCATCAACAGGCTCCACCTACTGGTGAATAAACCCCCTTGTTTTAGACATCCAATACCTAAGCCAATACCTTTTCACTGCTGTAATCAATAAAGTTGTGGCCTTTTCTTGCCCATTAACCTTATATCACGTGTCCTTGTGTATTTATTTCACATCGCGGGGGTCGGGTCCTCGAACCACAACGTTCCACTGTCGGACAGCTCTCACTGTCAGAAAGTTTTTTCCTGGTATTCAGCCGGAATCTCCTTCCTTGTAACTCGAAGCCATTGGTTCGAGCCCTACATCCTAAGTCTGTTTTTCAGTGCTCCTCCACAGAGGGTCCAAACACTGCAGGAAGAGACTGGACACAACTACAGGTTTCCCTTCCATACAAATACAGGGATGAGTAAATGAATTTATCCCTGACACATGGCCGGCAAATGAATACACTCACCGGGATAGATAGAGTTAAACCCTATAGAGGATCAAGGGGCAATTGCAAGCCCACAAAGAGACCCCAAGTACTAAAATCCAAGAGTTTCTATGCTATAAAAAAACAAAAGGATTGCTTTGAGATTTCAAAGAAGAAAAGGCAGCGTGTATGTGTCTCCTGCCTCCTGATCTGTTTTGTCAAGTCCTAGTGCATTTCCCCTTGTTCTTTTGTTTACAGGCATGCAGAGTAACTAAATCACACTCAGCGATTTACAGTCCAGTAGAGCCGTTTCTTTGAAATAAAAATTCAGCAATGGGAAATCAAAAATATATAAGAAGTAACCCCAAGTGGTGACAGAGAGCACGCTGCCCATCAGTGTAACTGGTGTCACAATTAAGCTTTCTGGGCCAGTGCTAAAGGGCTCCCCTACATCTGATCCAGTCGCTCATTCCTCGGGGGCTGCAGTTGATTGTCACCTGACTAATTGAAATTCTGCTGCAATGCTGGCTGCTGTTAGAATCCTGACATCATGGCTTGTTCTATCAGACTAGCAGATAGCGTCTAGGTCATTCCAAGCGCGGCTGAAGTAAGTTACTATGAGACTCGTCCCTATAATACCTGAAGGGTTCAGAGCACTGGAGTCAGGAAGGATATCAATCTTTTCTTTTTCATCAGGGACTGCCTGCCTGGCAGAGTGCCGCACGTCTCCTTTGTGACTCGGAGGTTCAACTGTCATTGTGTAGCCTCTCTCTTTGCAGAAAACACTTTATCTCGGAGAGCCAATCGTGGCAGAAATCATGTTTTATTTAAAATGCTTCCTTGCATTTTTATTGAGAAGGATCACAGAAAACAGAATGTTTGAAAAGTCCACCACAGAGAATAAAGGGAGAGGTGGGGGCAGGGAAACCTTTCTTTCAAAACAAGTCGTGAAAGATGATTTTCTCAAACGGTTTGGAATTTGTCCATAATTTATGTTGATTCTTTTCTGTTTTGTTTTGCTGGATGCTGACGCACTGAAGTCGAATGTGCTGTAATACCGGTGGATGGGCACATACGCACAAATGCGCACTATACAGCTGTTGTGAGCTTCTGTTCAATTATGGCTTCATGTTCAATCAAATGATCTGTCAATAAGCATTAACGCTTACGACTTTTCACACGCTCAGCTTTCCCAGTTGGGCAGCCGAGGAGGAAAAGGAAGAGGAGGGGCCAGAACTCAGTGGCTGAAACATGATTGGATGGAGATAAATGACAGATGGTGTAGAGCTGTGCCGAAAGGAATCAGGTGCAAATGGAGAAGTGATCACTTCAAATCTCTTTATTCAATAAATTGCCTTCGCCGAGCCAATCTCTCTCTCAGCCTCTGCACTTTCCCATCTTGTAATATGATCAGTAATACGGGATTAGCAATGTGGGGAGGGAAATTATTTGGGTTTACATTTAATGGTTCACACCTTCTGAACCAATAAACAAACCAAAGCACAGCTAAAGTGTATTTCTCCAAATTTTGTGTAGCAGTTCTCCAAGCAAAGAGTGCGCACCCAAAATGCATGCACTGGTGAAAATCGCGCACAAAAATGTATTGTATTTGGAGAAATTGTTTGGAGAAATAATAGGCTGGGCAAAGTTGTGTGCAAAATTGCATGCATTTGGGGAAATACGCACATTTTGATTTTCATGTGAACTTTAAATATGGCAAAGTGATGCAGAAAAAGGGGTGAACTGAGATTAGAGCCTAAATTTTAAACAAATCTCAGTGGTGAGACCAGGAACTATGATAGATAAGAAATCAGTTGTAAAGCCAAGTGGAAAGAGTAAACAGCACTTGAAAGGATAGATGGCCCCACAAGGACTGAGGAACATTAGTGTTGTCATCATTAACTATATCAATAATTTTATTTAAATCTTATCCTATTGTACTAGCGCCCCACTCGAAGGCAACATAATTAAGTTTATGGTTAATGAATGGATATTATCTCACCTATGACACCCCAGGGATCATGTAAAAAGGGAAATAATTTCAGCCAATTTTTGTGTGGGTTTTTTTATATCTTCCCCAATGAAGCAATTGTGTTTCAAGTAGCAGGCGTCCTGACAAGAGGCTTCAAAGAGGATTTCCTGCTAGACAAGAGTGCAGTAATAATAAACTCTAAGGACCTGGAAGAAATGGGAATTCTGCACTTTGTGACCAATTTAATTTATATTACTCAGAGTTTGAAAACCTAACCAGGCTTGCTATTGAACTGAAACTTCAAATCTACACTGTGCCTTTTTAATAGACCATATGTTCACATTTGCCTAGGAAGCCGTGTGAGAAGAAAGTGCTGCTTCTCCTTAACAGCTGTGCTTATCTTTCGTTGACCACATTTACACCATACATTTAAAGCACGAAAAGACCATTTTGAACAGCCATGGCTTCCCCCCAAATAATTCTGGGACCTGTAGCATGCTGAGAGGTCTTAGGAGACTCTTACCTCTCTCAAAGAGCTACAATTCTCAAACAATCAATCCTTCTTCCCAAGGAACCTTGGGAATGGTAGCTCTGGGGAAGTGGGTCTCTTAACAACTCAACCTGATGGAGGTTCCTGATCACATGGAAGCTTCTGAGTGTGTTCACGTGAGCTCATTTAGAAGCCCACTTCAGATACTGCCACTCAATGTGCAAAGACCAGGGGTGGACAGCGCAAGACTGGTGCCCATGGTCCCACATCTACAAGACATTTTCATGTCCCTGAAGAGAACTATTACAGTGGTACCTCAGGTTACAGATGCTTCAGGTTACAGACGCTTCAGGTTACAGACTCTGCTAACTCAGAAATAGTACCTTGGGTTAAGAACTTTGCTCCAGGATGAGAACAGAAATTGTGCTCTGGCGGTGTGGCGGCAGTGGGAAACCCCATTAGCTAAAGTGGTACCTCAAGTTAAGAACAGTTTTAAGTTAAGAACATACCTCCCGAACGAATTAAGTTCTTAACCTGAGGTATCACTGTATCTGTTCCCAAATCAAACCCTCCAATGTGCTCCCAAACAAAATTCTCAGAACTCATATTCTGTGTTCAAAGTAAGTACCTTGGCCTATGTCCATTTGTGAAATTCTTATGAATATAAACTATTCCATGAAAATGTAAACATAAATATTATGGTTTTACACAGTGCCTCCACCCCCAACCTGAGGTTCCAGTCCTGTTGCTGAGCAGAGAATTTAATTCATTGCTTCTCCAGTGGAAGAGTCAATGCCTACAGGTTTCCTGTGGGGAACATGTTGTTGAAGCAGACCTTGTTAGTAAATCCGTCCACCGAGGTTGCATTTTGTGATTGGTATAATTCACATGACTGTCTGAGAGAGTGTGAGAACAGGAAGAAGCAATCTTAAAGCGGACATTAAAGTGGATGTTAAAAATTCTGCCCAGACGCCATTTTCAGGATCAAAACCCTGGCGATGTCCGGGATTTTCCAAACATATGTCAGCCCTAGTACAGCAATTGCTGCAGAGAAAGACAACCCTTTGCAGTGCTAGAAGTAAATAGTTTTGTGTGGTTTCACAAGGCTGCATTTTCATTAATACTTAAAAAGAACAAATGTCATCCCACAAAAAATGGCATTGGAAACAAAAGATATGTGCTACAGTGCACATTTAATCTGGGAGAACAACAGCCAGCTATCCTAAGACACTGAACATGCCAGGTTCTTCCATTGCTGATTGCTTCTCTTTAGTTAATTAAAACATTTAAGTGCATGGGAGAATATATATATTCATGCCATAGCTTTGTTTGTAGCAGCAGTAGAAATCTCCTTCTGCACCCTGCTGTAGCTATGTGTGTGTGAAAAGCTGGGTTTGTCTAGATGTTATCTATTTTCAAAAACTCAATTATTTATAGAAAGAGTAAGTGGATTAATTTAATGGGGTGTGAAGGGGAGGGGGTGGATGAAGTTCTGAAGGTCAATATGTTTAGGTGAGCTGGGGAAAGCTCTCGGTATGAAAGCTTTGATGAGCATTTGGCCATGTCAATGTGGAATAATTCTTCAAAGGAGAATGAATACACCTGTTCCTCCCATACTCTCCTATAGACTATGTCCATGGGCCAACTGATAAGAACATAAGAAACCTCCTGGATCAGTCTGAAGTCTGGCCTTTGGGAAGACTTCAATGAGGACCTCAGTGTAGCAGCACTCTGCCCACTGGTAATTCTTAATAGTTGTTCTTCAGAGGCATAATGTCACTGACACATGAATTAGTGCATAATCCGTCACTACTAGCCATTGATAGCCTTATCCTTCAACATCAACTTTGTTGGACTGGTCATGTTGTTCAGATGCCTGATTATCATCTTCCAAAGCAACTGCTCTATTCCGAACTCAGAAATTGAATGTGTAATGCTGGTGGTCAACAAAAGAGGTTTAAAGATTCTCTCAATGCAAATATTTAAAAAATGTAGTATAAACACCGACAACTAGGAAACACTGGCTTGTGAGCGCTCCAATTGGAGAACAGCCTTTACCAAAGGTGCCATGGACTTTGAAGATGCTCGAACTCAGGACAAAAGGGAGAAACATGCTAAGAGGAAGGCACACTTGGCAAACCCTCACCATGATCAACTCCCACCTGGAAACCTATGTCCTCACTGTGGAAGAACGTGTGAATTCAGAACTGGCCTTCAACAGTCACTTATGGACCTACCGTTAAAACCATGTTTATGGAAGACAATCTTACTCGGCTACAAGTGATCACCAAAGAGAAGTGCCTTATCCAGCATAAACTTGTCCAATCAAGCTTCAGCACAGCACCAATGTGCATAGAACTGTATGCACGTTGTCACGGAAAATTTCGGGTGCGGAGTTGCCCTGCCACCCGACTCGTCGGACTAAGTCCGCGGGTCCTAGCGGGAAAAGTAAGTTCAGCCGGACACAGGAGCAAACTGCGGAGACCCGAAGTTTATTGCGCAACAGGTTCAAAATGGCATTGAACCCCGAGGATGGGGCGACAAAGACTTTTAAAAGTTCCCTCCGTTTCCCAGAATACTGTGTGAGAAACGTCATGCATACATTATGAGAAGGTTGGGTTCCATGGGTTACATCATGAATATATTTAACACGTCACGAATATGTATAAGAGAGGCAGGGTCACAGTAATTAACATTTGAGATAAGGGAGGGGGAAATATGCAGAGTGAGAGATACACATAAGTAAGCATTTATTGAGTACCGGTGGTGGCAAGACAATGGGCCAGAGATATGCATCGTCTGCCACCTAATATTGCCCGGAGGAAGGGTGAGGCGAAGCGATCTGACAGGATTGAGAAGTTCCTGTGTACGTGTCCTGTCGCTTCGGGGATTATGGAGGCCGGGGTCACATCATGGAGTCCACAGGGAGCTGAGTTGAATGACACCGAGAGCGAGGAAATCGGTGTTACGGTTGATTTTATATCAATTTCTGAAGGTTTCCATGCTTTCGGACCTATTCCGTACCATTAATCAAGATCGGAAACAGAACGGACATATTGTAGCAAGAATGGATACATTGTAACAGGATTTTGACAGTTTTATGAGGTCCCTGGTTTCGGATCCATTGTTCTCACAGTGGGGGGCCGTCAGCAGCTTGTCAGGAGTCAAATGAGGCGTGCAGTAGCTCCTGAGCTAGCTCCTGCAAGGCGAATGCATGGCTGTGATTGGCTAAAGCGGAGCTCAGTATAGTGAATGGAGTTTTATTATGATGCGGTCTACTCACGTTAGGAATAGGGCGAAAGGAAGGCATAGAGAAGATCAGGGCTTATTTCGCCCGTATGGAGAAAGGAAGGAAGAGCCTTTTATTAGCAAGGCAGGGGTATAGTGTGGTGCTTGTGCAACGATGTGGGGCTGAGGGTTCTAGGTAGAGTTGGGCACTGTCGAGATCATCGCCTCGGGCCCGTTCAGGAAGGGAGAAAGGTTGCCCCCCCCCTCCTTCCGTATCAGTCCCCCATTCGGAGATAGATTTGCATCAAAAGTTCTGTAAGAACTTGCAAATCCTTTCTCCGCACCCTATACCCCTGTGATTTCATACTCTCCTTCTCCTAGATGTCTCATTTGCACATATTCAGGAAAGACAGGACCGTTGTGGGAGCGAGAATAGGCTCGAAAGGAAAGAGGAGCGGACTGAGCAGGGAAGCGGAGAAGAGAGCAGCAAGGAGAGACACAGTGTATGGCGCAGCAGAGCACTGAGATGCAAAAGGCAACAGTAAGAATTGTGAGCAATATGACCTTGATCAATTGTCGGAGCCATCCCAGCTTGGGCAGCCATCCCCACAAGTCGACGTCCGACAGTCCCTCGTGTTGTATCTCGTTGAGTCTCCCTGCTAACTCGTGGATGTTATTCAAATGTCCAGTAATGTTTAAGGTTCGGTCAGTTACATATGTGCAGCATTCGGTACCTATTAAGGCGCATGTCCCTCCTTGGCTAGACAGCAGAAAGTCCGTAGCGATTCTCGTCTGCAAACTTAGCTGTCTCACCTCAGACAGTTCTGACATCAGGGAGTCCGTGATCTCAGTTGCTTCCTGCATGAATTTGAGGAGGATGTCAGTGAGCCGAAGGATGTCGACGTGGTTGGATCCTGCCCCGTAAGCAGGAAAGAGTGCTCGACCCACGGTCTCTCCGTTTGCAGCGACATCGGATAAGTCAGACAGTCGTTTCTCTTCCCTTTTATTCCTCTGTCTCCCGGGGGGTAGATGTGGCACTACCCTTATTCCAGGGACGATGTATCCAACGAAGCAGGATCCGGACATATGGGGGCTCACCCAGGTGTATGCGCGATGGCCACATACCCAAAACAAGCCGCTGAGATAGGACTCCATTCTCCCTGAAGCGAAGGCTTGCAACAACATAGCGTCGGCGGGTTGAGGCTGCCAGAGTGGAGGGTGGCCGATGACAGTGACCCAAGCAAGGGTGAGGTTTGGGAAGGTCCGGGATCCTGTCACGTCCGTGATGGTGACATGGCCGGTAGATAAGAGTTCTAAGTTGGACGTACAGGTACTGGAGCCGATGAAGGTTCCTTCCCCAGCGAAGGTGCGGCAGAGTGGACCCTTAGTCGGGCCTGTGAGGTAAAGGTATTGGTGGGTCAAGTTCAACGCGGTCAGGTTCCAGGAGGCGACGTCCCCTGACCGGAATTGTTCTATGGTAACCGGGACTGGAACGAGGGGGAGGCTCTGTTGAAGGTGGCTGGGCGCATGGGCGCAGATCCAGCATTCAGGGTAGGGTGCTTCCTTGGCCACCTGGCCGATGAGTTTAATATAAGAGTTCTGTTCCCAAGAGGAAAGGAGATCTTCTCCTGGGAAGGACGTGTCAGCGCCAAGTTTCCGTGGTGCCGTGCCGAGTGGATGAAGGGGGTCGGTGGTATTTAGGAGACGCCTGTCTTTGGCTATGCCCCCACATCGCAGGGGTCCAACGTTATCCCACGTAGGGGAGTGTGAGGGATGTGTTGGATGGTACCAACCCTCCAGGTATTCTGCCCCTCTCCAGTCGTGGGTAACTCCGAGGTTCCAAAGGCAGCAGAACTTTCTTACACAAAGTCCTTGTAGTTGGGGCTTTCGGGGTTCCGGAGTCATGAGGAGACATTGGAATCCGAAAATCAAGTTGTCGGGGGGATTGGTTGCGTCGGTGTAGGATGGTGTAGCCCCCCCTTTCTCGATTTCGGTCCAGTTGGGGTTTCTCAAAAGTTCCCCGTTGCCGAAAAGGAAATGGGTCCCGTTCTTGCAGGTGAGGCGGTAGTAAGAGTGGTCCAGGGTGACTGCGGCTGACCCAATTCGGTGTAGGGTTTGGTCCCGGACAAAAAGTTCCCAATACTCGTTGTCCGTTAGGCGAGGTACAAGGGAATGTCGTAGCAATGTCCGCGACTCGGGGAGGCAAAAGTCAAAGTCCCCCATTCGATCAGGGTTTGATTTCCCACCCGTCTCGAGTCGGTGATAGTCCAAGAAATGGTAGTCCGTGGGTAAACCAGTGCAGTGATCAGTTGGCATGGCTAAGGAGTAGGTCAGAGTCTGGTAGACAAGAAAAATGAAGAAATTCATGGTTGGAATCCGAAGATGGGAAAGTATGGGGTATAAGGTGGTTGAAAGGCCGTGGGAACGCGCTGTCAGAACAGCTGTCAACAGAGCTGTCGAAGCGCGCTATCAGGAGAGCTGTCAACGGAGCTGTCAAAGCGCGCTGTCAGGAGAGCTGTCAACGGAGCTGTCAAAGCGCGCTGTCAGGAGAGCTGTCAACGGGGCTGTCAAAGCGCGCTGTCAGGAGAGGTGTTGCAGCGTTTGATGCGTAGCTTGAGGGCGTCGGTGTCTGGGACGATTTCAGATGTCCAGTTGGGTGGCGTGGCGTCTGGTCCGGTCTGTTGAGCCCGACCTTGGCCCCGATCTGCTGGTCCGGTCTGTTGAGCCCGACCTTGGCCCCGATCTGCTGGTCCGGTCTGTTGAGCCCGACCTTGGCCCCGATCTGCTGGTCCGGTCTGTTGGGCCCGATTCTGGCCCCGATCTGCTGGTCCGGTCTGTTGGGCCCGATTCTGGCCCCGATCTGCTGGTCCGGTCTGTTGGGCCCGATTCTGGCCCCGATCTACTGGTGTTGTTAGTTCCTCGTCGTCGTCGATGTAGGACGTCGGCGGGGAGGGCGGAGAGTCGAAGGTATAATCCTCTCCGTGACTGTCTTGAGTCTCCAGGGGAGGTGGTGCCGACTTACACCTCGTGTGATGTATCCACGCGGCCTTCTCCCCCACTTTTACAGCGGTTGGTGAAGTCAGAAGTACCTGGTAAGGTCCTTCCCAAGTTGGTTGTAGGGGTAGTTTCGGATATACCTTGACTAGAACCCAGTCCGCTGGATGAAAGGAGTGGGCTTGGGAGTCGATGGGCAGGTTCTGTCCCTCGACGGCCGCGTAGTGGTGGAGACGCTTTAGCTGTGTCTGGAGCTGAATAACATAATTAGTGAGTTCTGTTTCCCCCACCTCGAGTTCTGAGAGGGGATATAGGGTGTTATACACGGGAGGGGGCCTCCCAAACAGGAGTTCGAACGGTGACAGTTTTAATGGTCCAGTTGGGGCACTTCGGATGTTATGTAGGACTAGTGGAAGTGCATTCACCCATTTCAGTCCCGTAACTCTGCAGAGCTTTCCCAGCTGTATTTTTATTTCCTGATTCATCCGTTCCACTTGACCGGAAGATTGTGGGTGGTAAGGGGTATGTAAGTCCCATTTTATTTGGAGGGCTCTGGCGACTAGTTGTACTATTTCTGCGGTAAAGTGGGTTCCCCTGTCACTGTCCAAGCGGCGGGGTATTCCGTATCGGGGTATGATGTCTTGAAGGAGGGCTCTGGCAACTACTGAGGCAGTGGCCTTCCGGCAGAGGAACCCTTCTACCCATGAGGAGAACTGGTCTATTATGATCAAGGCGTGTTTGAAACCCTGGCATAGTGGCAAGTCTATGAAATCTAATTGCAAACTTTCAAAAGGGACAAAAGCCCATTGTCTGGCCCCTGGCGGCCTTTTGGGTTCGCGTTTTGGGTTGAACGCGCTGCAGGTAGCACAATTCTTGGAGGCTGCAGTGGCTGCGGCAGCTAATCCTGGAGCAAACCAGGATCTCTTAACGTGTTCGATTAACCTTTCTTTTCCCCAGTGTGTTTGCTGGTGGAGGACCCTCACCAATTTTGGAGTCCACGCTTTTGGAAGGACGGCTCTGCCATCGGGGAGGGTCCAGACCCCAGCATGGTTAACTGCGCCTAGAGATTCCCACATGGTCTTTTCTTCATCTGGGGCAGTATGGTACATTTGCGAGGGATCTACATTGAGGGGGAGTTGTAGTGCTTGGAATTCTGACTCATCCCGCGGGGGGCGGAGTGCAGCTGCTTGGGCTGCCTTATCAGCGCGTCTATTTCCTTTTGAAACTGGGTCTTTTCCTTTTGTATGCGCTTTACAGTGTACCACGGCTATTGCAGCGGGTAGGTGGATGGCTGTCAACAATCTTTCGACCAGTGCGGCATGTGAAATTTGCGAGCCGGCGGCAGTCAAAAACCCTCTTTGGAGCCAAATTTGACCAGTGGTATGCACAAGTCCGAAACAGTACTTGCTATCAGTGTAAATGGTTGCTCTTTTGCTTTCGCTAATTTCGCAGGCGCGTATGAGGGCAATTAACTCCGCGGCCTGGGCACTATATTGGGGGTTTATCGGATTTGATTCTACGACTTCGAAATCGGAAACCACAGCATATCCAGTTTTCCTCTCCCCATCAATGACCTTTGAGCTGCCATCGGTGTAGAGGATGACGTCCGGGTTTTCTAAAGGTAGGTGGTCTAAGTCTTCCCGGGGTTTCTCCGCCTGGCGGACTATTGCAGCGCAATCGTGATGCGGGGTACCATCGTCAGGGAGGGGGAGCAGGGTTGCTGGGTTGAGAGAATTGACCCGTTTTATGGTGACATTAGACGGGGCGAGTAGGAGGGCTTCATATCTGTTGAGGCGGGAGTTCGAGAAGTGGTGGCAGCCTTTGAGGGTTAGGAGGGTGGAGACGGAGTGGGGAACATGGATGGTGATTTCATGTCCGAGGACCGTTTCTTGGGCCTTTTCAAGGAGGATGGCGGCGGCTGCAATAGCTCTCAAGCAACCCACTGCTCCTTTCGCAGTGTTATCCAGCTGAAGGCTGTAATAGGCTACCGGTCTCTCTGTATCTCGGAAGGGTTGGGTCAAGACACCAGAAGCTACCCCCATCTGTTCGTGTATGAAGAGGTTAAAGGGAATCCTGTAATCTGGTAGGCCTAAGGCAGGGGCAGATCGCAGTTCCCGTTTTACGCGTTCGAAGGATTTATATGCTTCCTCTTCCCAAACCAAGGTGTCTGGGTGATCTTGTCGGGTCATGGCCGTCAGAGGCTTGGTTATCTCACTGTAACCCGCGATCCAAGCTCTGCAGAAGCCAGCCATCCCTAGGAATCCCCGTAGTTGTCGTTTTGTTTTGGGAAGGGGGATTTTAGTGACCGCTTCTATTCTATCAGTGGCCAGGCTTCGGGTACCTATTCCTAGAATGTGCCCGAGGTACTTTACTTCTTGCTTGCAATACTGTAACTTTTTTGGTGACACCTTGTGTCCTTTCCGTGCTAATTCGGCAAGGAGGTATTTGGTGTCTCCTTTACATGCTTCTTCAGTGGTGGAGCAGAGAAGAAGGTCATCCACGTAAAGGAGGAGAACGGAACCAGAAGGGAGGCGTATATCCTGTAAGTCTTGGTGTAATATGGCCGAAAAAATAGCGGGTGACTCCACGTACCCCTGGGGCAACCTCGTCCAGGTTAATTGACTGGGTCCCCAGGTGAAGGCGAAGAGGAATTGGCTGGCTGGGTCCAAGGGAATGCTGAAGAAGGCGGAGCATAGGTCCGCAGCAGTGTACCATTTGGTGTCAGCTGGTATGGCATTCAGGAGAGAATTTGGGTTGCCCACCACTGGGTGGCGGGGTATTACGAATTGATTCACAAGTCTTAAGTCCTGGACAAAGCGGTACCGGACTGGGGCTCCTTCTGCCGATGGTTTCTTAACGGGGAGAACTGGGGTGTTGCACGGGGATGCGCAAGGAACCAGGATCCCCTTTTGGAGGAAGTCCTCTATCATGGGGTTCAGTCCCTCGATGGCTTCCTTGGGTAAGGGGTATTGTTTAGTGCATGGAAAGGGTAGGTCAGTTCTGTAGGTGATTTTTACTGGGACCGCTGATAGTAAGAGACCCACTGAAGTCGATTCTGTGCCCCATAGGGAAGGGGGTAAATCGTTTTCCAGTTCGGGTGGAAGTTCTGGGAACTGCCTGTCTGTCCTCGCTTCCTCCATTATTCCCTGAAATGCGGGGATGGAGTCCTCCGGCATGTATAAATAGATACCCTCTTTAGAACATTTGATTGTCGCGTTTAATTTACAAAGGAGGTCTCTTCCCAGGAGATTTACAGGACTGCTGGTCAAGAGGAAGGTGTGTTCGGCCAGTAAGGGTCCAAGAGTGACTTTAGTAGGGCGTGAAAGTGGGCAAGTGCGGGGGATCCCATCCAGACCCATAACTTTTCTGGTCTCTGAGCCCGGTTCCAGGTGGCTATCGGTTAGGGTGGAATATGTGGCTCCAGTGTCCAGTAGGCACTGATATGGGTGGCCGTCTATGTCTATGGTACAAAATGGGTCTTCCGCGGACAACGTGAGGACTGGGCAGATAGTCTGAGTTTGGTCGGGATCTCCCTCTAATTGTCAATATGCTTCCTGGTCGTCAGGTGGTGGTTGGTTGGGGGGGTGTAGGGGTGGCGCAGTGGCGTTGGTCCAATGGTGGGTTGGTGGGTTTATTGTGGGCATTTGGGTCCTTGGTCCTAGTGGAGGTCTCTGGTTTTGAGCGGATGTACTTGGAGGTACTTGCGGGTTGTAAGGGACAGGAGATGCTTGAGGGGCATGGGTGAGAGGTGGTTGGCTCCCATACCCGTGGGTCGTGTTGAAGCGTGTCCCATAAGACATATTATTATTGAGGTAAGGACAGAACCTTTTTATGTGTCCCTCTTCTTGGCAATAAAAACATCCGCCGGCGGCAGGCCCCCATGGCCTCTGGGGATTTGGGGGTCCTCCTCCCCGGACCCCTCTCCCTCGGCTGAAGCCTCTTCCCCTATGGGAGTTCGGTTCCATGCTGAGAGCAAGAATTTGGTCAATTTCAGGCTTGGAGTCTTTCTTTCTCCTCTCATCTCGAGAATTATAGATTGATTTGGCAATGGAGAGGATTTCGCTAATACTTTTGCCATCATATCCAATTTGTAAGTTCAGGGCCTTTCTTATGTCGGGGCAGGCTTGGTCCTTAAAGAAACCCTTGATTATGACCTCGTGTTGGGGGTTATCGGGGTCGATTCCTCCCCAGGTTTTGATGGCTGAGATCAGCCTGGTGTAATAGTCGGATGGGTGTTCGCTAGCCCCTTGCAGCACAGTCTGGACTTTCGTCCAGTTGACAGTACGTTGTCCGGCGGCCTTAATGCCGTCTAGAATTGCCTTTTTGAATAGGTCTAGACACCAGATGCCATCCGTTGTATTGTAGTCCCAATTCGGCTCGATGCGCAAGCACTGAGCCGTAAGTGGCTCTACGTCTTGTGGACGTCCGGCCTGATAGTTCGGGAGTTCAATTGCCTCCCCGGCCTTTGTCAGGATGTCTGCCTTCTCAGCCTCGTTGAAGAGGGCGTTCAGAAGAACGTGAACGTCTGGCCAAGTCGGCTTGTGGGTCGAAAAAATAGCGCTGACCTGACGGTGACACTTATCCGGGTCATCTCTTAAGGATGGCATTTGATTTGACCAGGTTACCAGGTCCGCGGTATAAAATGGTTGGTGTGTGTATACCATCCGAGGGGGTCCGTCCGGTTGCAGGGGTGGGATTGGCAGGGCCCTTAAGGGCATCTGGACGGCTGCGGACTCCGTTTGTTTGGACGTTTGTTTGGACGTTCCTGGGGTCTCTTTAAGTTTTTCTAAAAGGCTGGGATCCTTCAAAGTAGCCTCTAGTATCTCTTTAGCTCGCTGTCCTAGGGCTATAAGGTCTGAGCCTTCTGAGGTAGCGCTCTGAATTTCCCTAGCTCGCTGCCTGGTTATTCGTGGGCTCGCGCGCCCCCGTGCCCCTGGTTCCTGTGTGTCCCCATCACTATCTGAGCGATCCCCTGGAGCGGGCGGAATGGTCTGCCTATAGTAGAAGGGGATGAGCGCTTGTTCCGTGGAGTCTTCTCCAGGGTACCCCTCGTATGGGGGGGGGCAAGGATGACCTTCCATGACTTAGGACTGGCAGCTGGTAGGTCGTTGCTCCCTTGGTGCCCTGAAGCAACTCCTTGACCGTCTCGAAAGTGGCCAGATATTCCAATTGACGGGGCTTTTCTTCTAACAAATATTTTCTAAGATGTTGCAGACGGTCTTCATTAAAAGAGCCCCCTTTTGGCCAGCGTAACTCTGGTTTCGCGGAGGCAGTTCCGGCGGGCCATGCGTCTCTACAAAGATCTTCTAACTTCTGCCTCGACAGCAACTTGTGCCCGGGAATAGATTTCCAATAAGAGATGACGAATTCAAGTGGGGAGTCGGGGTCTCTCTGGGATTCGGATGGCTTCGTTGAAGCCTTCCTCCCGGAGTGAGCCCGTTCATGCTTAGAGGCCTGGGTACCCATTTTATTCGCGCGTGTCTAGACAGGAAGAAGGAAGAGAGGGGTTGGTGAGGTTTGGTGTGGGGTGTCCTAGGGAGTACTTATACCTAACGTAAGGGTTTAAAGCAAGGGAAGGGGGGGGGTCTCTAGCTGCTTAGCAACTTCCTTCGCGAAGGTTTTGAGAGCTCTATCTACCTGGTTTCTTACGTTTCCTTTCCGATTTTTATATATATATTTTTTTTCTCTTACTCCTATTTCCTATAACCTGGGGTTTTCTTCCACTCTGCCGGTCCCGCCCGATTCCTCACGGGCAATCCCTCCTGGCAACCTCCTACCTATCGTCACACTCTCAGGAAAGGGGCCCTACTGGACGCCCGCGTAGTGCGATGCCAGATCGGGTGATCCCTGGACAGGTTTTCGAACGGAAAATCCCCCTTGCTTTCGGAAGCGGGCTCACGCACGGTACACGTGTTACGTGGCCCGACCGGTGCGGCTGGGATTGGTGACAGAAAGCAAGACCACTTCCCGCCCCCTTGCCGGGCGCTAGAGAAGTTCGGAAAGAGAGCTCCAACCCCTTGCTTTCAACTGGGATGTCCGTTGCGGAGAGTCGGCTGTCTTTCAAGTCGGCTCTCTCCGTCTTATTTTCGGACTCCCAATTGGTGCGGCTGGCTGGAGATTTTAAGGAAAAGAGATAGAGCTCAGAGCCCCCCTTCTCGGGCTGAGCGGCGGTCCAAAGTCTCTCTCGTTAACCGGACCAAGGGAAAGGTAAGAAGGAGCGACAGGGAGGAGGGCAGAGATTCAGTTGCCAGGAGACTTCCACCCCCTTCCCACCAGTGCACTGGATTTCTTCTCCTATACTCACGCGTCTTCAACGTTGATCCCGGGATCGAAGAAGCCGGCTGGATGTCCCTTTGCTCCCCAGCTGAACTCTTGGGACGTTTGATTACCGCCCGGAAGATGGCCGGGGGTCCAAAGGATCTTCCCGGGCAAAAGGGGCCCGGAGCCGGCTGAAGATTTCGGGGCCCCCGGTCAGCAACACGGGAGAACCGCCCGTCCCTGTTCAGGCGCCAACTGTCACGGAAAATTTCGGGTGCGGAGTTGCCCTGCCACCCGACTCGTCGGACTAAGTCCGCGGGTCCTAGCGGGAAAAGTAAGTTCAGCCGGACACAGGAGCAAACTGCGGAGACCCGAAGTTTATTGCGCAACAGGTTCAAAATGGCATTGAACCCCGAGGATGGGGCGACAAAGACTTTTAAAAGTTCCCTCCGTTTCCCAGAATACTGTGTGAGAAACGTCATGCATACATTATGAGAAGGTTGGGTTCCATGGGTTACATCATGAATATATTTAACACGTCACGAATATGTATAAGAGAGGCAGGGTCACAGTAATTAACATTTGAGATAAGGGAGGGGGAAATATGCAGAGTGAGAGATACACATAAGTAAGCATTTATTGAGTACCGGTGGTGGCAAGACAATGGGCCAGAGATATGCATCGTCTGCCACCTAATATTGCCCGGAGGAAGGGTGAGGCGAAGCGATCTGACAGGATTGAGAAGTTCCTGTGTACGTGTCCTGTCGCTTCGGGGATTATGGAGGCCGGGGTCACATCATGGAGTCCACAGGGAGCTGAGTTGAATGACACCGAGAGCGAGGAAATCGGTGTTACGGTTGATTTTATATCAATTTCTGAAGGTTTCCATGCTTTCGGACCTATTCCGTACCATTAATCAAGATCGGAAACAGAACGGACATATTGTAGCAAGAATGGATACATTGTAACAGGATTTTGACAGTTTTATGAGGTCCCTGGTTTCGGATCCATTGTTCTCACAGTGGGGGGCCGTCAGCAGCTTGTCAGGAGTCAAATGAGGCGTGCAGTAGCTCCTGAGCTAGCTCCTGCAAGGCGAATGCATGGCTGTGATTGGCTAAAGCGGAGCTCAGTATAGTGAATGGAGTTTTATTATGATGCGGTCTACTCACGTTAGGAATAGGGCGAAAGGAAGGCATAGAGAAGATCAGGGCTTATTTCGCCCGTATGGAGAAAGGAAGGAAGAGCCTTTTATTAGCAAGGCAGGGGTATAGTGTGGTGCTTGTGCAACGATGTGGGGCTGAGGGTTCTAGGTAGAGTTGGGCACTGTCGAGATCATCGCCTCGGGCCCGTTCAGGAAGGGAGAAAGGTTGCCCCCCCCTCCTTCCGTATCAACGTGGATGCACCATTCTAATGGAAACCCTGAGCGTGTTGGGTTCCCAATCATGTGGAGCTCCATGTACAAACAGATCTATGTGTCTAGGGTACCCCTCTTTGCTGATGGAATATGTAGTTATTGGGATGGAGTCATTGGACCACACAATAGCAGTAGATCCAAAGGTACTCTCCAATCTTCCTCCCCTTATTTTCTCAAAACAGAGAGGGGGAATGAGGAGGAGGAGGAGGAGTTTGGATTTGATATCCCACTTTATCACTACCTGAAGGAGTCTCAAAGCGGCTAACATTCTCCTTTCCCTTCCTCTCCCACAACAAACACTCTGTGAGGTGAGTGAGGCTGAGAGACTTCAGAGAGAAGTGTGACTGGCCCAAGGTCACCCAGCAGCTGCAGGTGGAGGAGCAGGGAAGTGAATCCGGTTCACCAGATTACGAGTCCACCACTCTTAACTACTACACCACACTGAGTGAAAAGGATTCCAATATCTTGTTTTTTTAAAAAAATAGAAAAAAGTAAAATAAGACAAAAATGCAAGGTGATTAAGTAGACTTCATTAGCACTGCTATTTTCCTAGAAAAAGAGGTGCTGGAATTCAACATGAATGCCTCTCTCATTCTCTTATAATGGCAATGGCACCAGCCTGAGAGGCGTCAGAACTGAGTTCTGATAAGTTCAATCTGAGGGGGGGGGGAGCCCTGCTTATTAGCTAATTTGTATGACTGCTGTGTGGAACAGTTTCAGAAATTTATAGCGTTTTCAAATAACTTCAGATGAACTGTGTTCTTACTTTGGCACAGAACATAAAAGAAATGGACTTCTCTACCGTGGGAGTGTTTTGAATTTTGATGAAATATGATCCAAGGTCTCAGCCATGTAAATGATTGCTTCATGTACTTTTACTTAAAAGTTCCAAATGACTTTGTGTTTTATACATTTGACCAGAAAAATAAGGTCTGCAACTATTTAATCCATGTGTCATCACCCATCACCTTAATCTCTTTCTATCAGGTTCAAAAGAACATCTTACTGTGGAAAAGAATATTCTTATGACAGGTCATCAACTGAAGTTTATCTCGTGCTCCCAAGATTTTGTCAAGCTGACTTTACATTCATTCATTCTTGGTAGCTGTGTGAGATGCTTGAAGGCACAAACTTATTTTTCTCACTTTAAACTCCCGTTGACTTACTCCCCCTTGAACTGCACCCTGATTCCACCATCCAGTTGCTTTCAGAACAAACACCAGCTGTTATGAATCATGGATCCCCCTGGTTTTCCCTGAAATGCTTGGTTAAAAGTAACAATGCAAAACCTCTCATCTCCCTGGTCCTGAATGGGTTAACTGTGCCCCTGAAGGACCAGGTGCGCAGCCTGGGAGTCATTTTGGACTCACAGCTGTCCATGGAGGCACAAGTCAATTCTGTGTCCAGGGCACCTGTCTACCAGCTCTATCTGGGATGAAGGCTGAGATCCTACCTGCCCGCAGACTGTCTCGCCAGAGTGGTGCATGCTCTAGTTATCTCCTGCTTGGACTACTGCAATGCGCTCTACGTGGGGCTACCTTTGAAGGTGACTTGGAAACTGCAATTAATCCAGAATGTGGCAGCTAGACTGGTTAGTGGGAGCGGCCGCTGAGACCACATAACACCGGTCCTGAAAGATCTTCATTGGCTCCCAGTACGTTTCTGAGCACCATTCAAAGTATTGGTGCTGACCTTTAAAGCCCTAAATGGCCTCGGCCCAGTATACCTGAAGGAGTGTCTCCACCCCCATCGTTCAGCCTGGACACTGAGGTCCAGTGCTGTTCCCTCGCTGCAAGAAGTGAGGTTACAGGGAACCAGGCAGAGGCCCTTCTCGGTGGTGGCACCTGCCCTGTGGAACGCCCTCCCAGCAGACGTCAAGGCAATAAACAACTATTTTACTTTTAAAAGACAACTGAAGGAGGCTCTGTTAAGTGAAGTTTTTAATGTCTGATGCTGTATTGTTTTTAATATTCAGTTGGAAGCCACCCAGAGTGGCTGGGGAAACCCAGCCAGATGGGCAGGGTATAAATAATAATAAATTATTATTATTATTATTGTTGTTGTTGTTGTTGTTGTTGTTGTTATCATCATCATCATCATCATCATCATCATCATCATCATCTCACTTCTACAAGTGCCCACATAGCATTTGCTCTGCACTTGCAAGGAATCGATCTTTTGGCAGCACCAAATCTCTGGAAATTTCTGTTTCTTGAGATCATGCAGGCACCTTCGTCGCATTGTTTCCAAAGCCAGCTAAAAGATTTGCTTAGGCAAGTCTACCCAAAAGTGTAATTTTATTATGTATGCTTGTTTTTAAAGTTGCTGATTTTATCTGTATTTTGATGATGTCATTAGGGCTATTATCAATATTTTTAATGAATATGTTATAGTACTGTTTTTATAGTAAGCTGCTTATTCATTTTTATTACTATTTGGAAGGATATAAATCTTGCTAAATGAAAAATGGAACAGATTTGTCACTGGCAGATGCATCTCAACATAGACAAGTCTCATCTAAAGATATTCCATTTTGAACAGATCCAGAGGCAGAGCCAGCTGCTCCGGCACCTGGAGCGGCACACATGCTGTGCACCCGGGGGTGGGGCTAGCCGCCGGTGGGGGCAGGGCAAGTGTTCCAGGGGGGCGCTGCCCGCGGCGAGCGTCCCAGGGGAGCGATGTCACTGTTAGAATTCCTGCTCCGTGATTGCAGTCATGGGATTGTTGTCTTTCACATGACGTGGTATGTTTTGACTCCACAGAGTGGGAAGTGATGGAGACAGGTTGTTTGTGCTACTGTGTTCCGTGAAGTGGGACTCTCAGCTGAAGTGCCCCTCAACTGAATCAAGAAGGAGGAGGAGGAGGAGATTGGCATCCATCTGTCTCGAGAGACAATGTAGTGTCCCTCTGGGGGTGAAGTCAAACCACTGTCTTAGCAGCACTGAAGTGACCTTTCCAGGGCGCAAGTTTCTGAGGTCCTGGGCTGCCCAGACAGCAAGCCTCATAGCCTCATGTGGCCTCATGTGGTCCAAAGCCTCATATGGTCCAAAGGAAAGCAGAGCAATACATTTGCCAGCTTGGCTGCAGGAGTTGCTGAACTTCAGGAGGAGTTGCTGTACCTCTCAGCTCTGTGCAAAGATGGTTTGAATTTGGGCGACCATTTTGAATGCTTTAGTTTTGAAATTACAAAAGCTAGTGAATTCAGCACCACCACCACTTCTGTGGCTCAGCATTTCTGTTTAGCTTGCCACTACAATAAACGCCTGCCATTTTCAAATTCCTTGCCCCTCCTTCTTGTGGAAGGGGAAGAAACACAAATTGGTTTTCACTGCAGGAATTTCCATCGTGTTCTTATCATTTCGGTAATTTGATCTCATTAACTTCCTCTATATTTACTCGGAGACAATATTAGAAAAGAGGCTACAGTGGCCTAGCGATGGTATCACAACGACGGTTTAAATATTTCATGTCTTCCTTGACGGCAGGCAGCGTATAAGTACATTCATTAATGTCAGAATTATTCTGTTTTGATCAGATCAAAGATTCTATCGCACATCCCCAGCTATTGTTTTTCATTACTTGAGGACAAATTATAAAAAGGGCATTTCTTTTGGTGATCAATCATATGTGTTAGACAAATATATTCTAACACTACAGAAATTCTATTTTCAAGATTCTAGCCACAAAAGAAACTGCTTTTCTTCATATGCCTTTGTATACATGGAAAAAGCCAGGAAAATATTCAGTTGTGCAAATACAGACCCTATACTTCTCACATAGGAATCTGACAATGCAATTTTATGCAGTCCTATCTGGCATATTGAATTGAATGGGACTTGCTCCTAGACAAGTTTGCATAGGATTTGCGCCTTAGGCTGTGATTCTTCACTCACATACCTGGGAGTAAGTCTAACTGTAATAAGTTGGACTTCTGAGTAGTTGTGTATAGGATTGTTCTGCTAGTGACTCTGAGTTGTATCCAACAAAGTTCTATTTGAAGTAAACCCATTGGAATCAATAGGTGTATGTTAGCTGTGTTAATTAATTTCAGTGGGTCTACTCTAAGTATGACTTACATTAGATACAATCCTATGGGTTGATATATTGGGTTGTATCCAACAGTAGCATTCAATTGACACTGAACTTATGCGCCCATCAGTGGAATAGAGTGGAAAGAAAATTTTGTCGATTACCCTCTGCTACCCCCATACCCCCACCAAAACTGCTTAAGGGAAGTCTAGAACAGATTTAGGGGAGTGCAGAGGGCTGGGAAATGGCTGAACCCTACTTCCCTCCCCATTCCACAAATGGGAATCTTAATGTCAGTTGAGAACCACTGTTAGACAATCCTACATTCTTGCTTTCAAGAACTGTGCTGAAAATGGTTTCGTTTTGCTTGTTTCAATTGTTTTTCAATTCCTTCAGAAGCAGATTTCCTAAATAATTGCACAAAGAAGTGCACACATGGTGTAAAATGTAAAAAAGCAAAAAAATATCAATTTCAATATTTTGTGTAAATGCTATCAACGTGGCAGTACCATGACATGAAAGTCTATGTTGTCATTCATGTGTAATACTTGCGTCAAGATAATCTCTGACACAATCTCTTTAGGCTTTTGACCCCCTCCTTAATTAGTGCCTTCCTTCTCACTGTTCAAAGCAGATTAGTGTCCGTCTCCTGTTAGGGAACTCAGGGAAGTAAGTTGACTCAAAGAGCTTTTAGGCATCCTGGGATGTTGCACTGAGAGAGAAAAGCAGAAGAACAGCAGAGGTACAAAGCAGAAAACAGACAAACATAGGTAGATAAGGGTGAATGGACTGCGGAATCTGATCAACAGCTCAGATAACAAGAATAATGTCACTGTGAAGCAAAGAGGGGGAGAAAGTAGAAAGCACCGGGGGGGGGGATATCCTAGATCTGGACAGTGGTAGTTAATCCCAAGGGCTGAGCTGAAACAAGGGTTACTTTTCATGAAAAGCTTCTCTGAAATGCAGAGAACTGTAATTTTTAGGAGCTGGCGGTGGTTCAAAATGGCGTGATGCTGTTTATCCATTCAGAGCAACGGAAGAATTGATCTTACATCAAGGTGATATTGTGGCATAATAGCATTGCAAAATCTGATTGGCTCCCAGTTGAAGTGACTTCATCGCACTGCCTATATGACTGGCTAGGATCACCTCAGCAAAAAAAAGGGGGGCCCTGTTTTGCTTTCAATTTTGACAAAGGAGGAATGATGGAGTTGTGAACAAGCAATGGAGAGAACAACACAAAGGACCTTTTGTACAAACATAACCTGCCCCTTTGGCCTGAATATTTTCTAGGTGAATATTTTGCCTGCATTTTTCATTCAAATGCTCCTTTCACACATAGGAAACTTACTAACTTATTAATTGTCCATTTATTCAGGCCCCCTCGTGTCTATTCCTCTGTGCTGTTTGGACTACATGCTAAACATTCCTTTAGTTTCTAGAGTAGCTAAAAGAAAAGAAACTGCTGAAAAGAAAAGCCATTTTATCATTTTTAATTCTATTATTTCAAATGGCCAGTGCAGGTTTGGCGATGAAGACATCATTTCCTTTTTCGGCATAAACAAGCTCAGAGTCATTAAGGACGTTCAGACCTGGTATACATGTTCATGGACCTTAGGTCCTCAGCATTAACTTTGAAGATCACACTATAGTGATAATAATAATAATTTATTATTTATACCCCACCCACCTGGCTGGGTTTCCCCAGCCATTCTGGGTGGCTTCCAACAAAAGATTAAAAATACATTAAAACACCAGTCATTAAAAACTTCCCTAAACAGGGCTGCCTTCAGATGTCTTCTAAATGTCAGATAGCTGCTTACTTCTTTGACATCTGATGGGAGGGCGTTCCACGGGGCAGGCGCCACTACTGAGAAGACCCTCTGCCTGGTTTCATGAAATGCAGCAGCTAGACTGGGACTGGAAGTGGCCGCCAGGACCATAACACCAGTCCTAAAGGATCAGCACTGGCTTCCAGTATGATTCTGAGCAGAATTCAGTGTTGGTGCTGACTTTTAAAGCCCTCAACAACCTTGTATACCTGGAAGAGTGTCTGCACCCCCATCGTCCAGCCCGGACACTGAGGTCCAGCTCCAAGGACCTTCTGGTGGTTCCCTCACTGTGAGAAGCGAAGTTAGAGGGAACCAGGCAGAGGGCCTTCTTGGTAGGGGTCCCCACCCTGTGGAACACCCTCCCATCAGATGTCTAGGAGATAAACAACTATACGACTTTTGGAAGACATCTGAAGGCAGCCCTGTATAGGGAAGTTTTTAATGTTTGACTTTTTTATCTACGCTTTTATATTTGTTGGATGCTGCCCAGAGTGGCTGGGGCAACCCAGTCAGATGAGTGGGATACCAGTAATAAGACGATGATGATGTTCCACCCTGTGCTAAAGGAAAAGAGCAGCTTGCTTCCCAAGCAGGCAGCTCTTTTCCTTTAGCATAGCATCACAGTCTCTCTCATTCACAATGCATCTTTCATCAAAGCCTTTGCAATCCACATGCTCAGTCTCAAACACTTCCACACTGCTTTCTGCAGAGACCCATCGGTTTGACACGTGACCCAATCAGATCTGTTTTGCGAAAGCAGGCTGCTGCGAGCCAGGAAGAAATGAGAAATCGGAGAAGACCACAAAGCAGCCTGTGAGGCGCTGGCTGGAATACTCACTCATTAGTGCACTGCAAGCCTCTAGTTCTGCAATCAGATCCACTAGCCTGTCTTTTTTGTTTTCAGTTGGAGTCCACTAACCTGAATATTAAATTCCAAAAGCACAGCAAAATTGCCTCTTTCTTTCTTTT